>NC_065507.1:26256868-26393515 GCF_006386435.1 Epinephelus moara
GGTTCCGGGTGAAAAAGAACATGCAGGTTGGATCGCGGGTGCTGGATGATAAATATACAAAAATAAAATGATAATAATAATAATTTAATGTTTTTACATTTTAAACCTCTGATAGCCATCTTTGCTCCAGCTGGAATATGAGAGCCACTTTATCAGGTGCGTCACCAGCAGGCACGTTAATTGTGGAGATGTAAAGTTCAATATCGTGAGAATAAACTAGTTGAAATGAGTTGAAACTGTATTTCCTGTATTACGTTAAAATATGGTGTCTTAGTTTCACATATATAAAATGTTCCAAATATTTGAACAGCACATTATTGTAGAATTTGCATTCAGGTAGTAGATCTTGTGTCAGGGGTCGGATTGTGGAACTATTTCCAGTTCCAGTTTCAGAGCTGGTCTTGAAAATCGGGCCTGTACAGGACTTTGCTTTGTCTGTCTGCTGTTTGATGCTGTAATTTACTGTGGGTTTATCAGAGCTTTTTCACCGCTGCCTGCTGCACATGAACACAGCTGATGAGAGCGGGAAGACTGAACTACAACAGTTTAGTTGCAGGCTGTAAAACCCAGAACCTTTTCACAGTATATAAAATCAGGTGACCTACTGTTAGTATGACAATATTTATTACAGAAGCTTTAAGATGAGTACAGCCAAAATGTAGTTTGCATTGCATAAGAGACGGCACACACAGCTACCATTAGGTAAACATCTGTATTTTTCTTGTATTATGTATTGGATGTGATGGATGTTGACAGCTGATAATTTGGGTAATAATTTTACCATCTCTGATATTATCTCTGTGTTTATCCTTGGCTTTTGATTAGCCGGTGGCTCATGTACCTTACCCTGCTCCATTTAGTTCCACATTACATTATTAGAAACTGTGATGGGAGACTTTGACCGATCTTTGGTCATTTCAGAGAGAGGGCGTTCCTATTGGCTGTTCTACAAATGCAGATGTGTATGCACGTCCCCTTTGGTAAAAGCCTGATTCAGTGGCGGAGAATCCTGCAGAGAAAGCTACTATTCCAGCATTGGCAACAACTGCCTCCCGAGCTGCTGCCTGCTCTCCTCCCGGGGAAGCAGTCTACAGTGGTGAGGCAAAGAGAGCGCAAGGTGGCTCGCTGGCTAATTCATGTGTCATACGGAGAGAAAAAGAGAGACCAGGGCAAGGAGGGGCCGAACAAATGTGCAACTCTACAATGAAATAAGACGAAATCAACATATGGGAAACTATGGGTTACCGTATAAAGCGTGTGCATATGTGCCGTGGTTGTCTGGTGGGAGGGGCTTTGGTCAGAGATGTGGGAGCTGCAGGAAGGTGTATTTTTCTCTTTTTGCCAGCTTTAAGTAAAGTACTTGAGTAAATGTACTTGGCTATTTCCTTGGTTTACTGCTTATTAATGCCAAATAAAGTGTTGTCACAAAAGGTTTCCAGAGTAAAATATTACAGAATTAACAGGTGAAGAAAACCATCAGTACAAAGTGGCAGCAGAAAGATAAACAGCAGGTTACACACTCACACTGCGGTGGGAATAAGAGCACTGCTGTTCCCTTTGCACTGTGAGTGAGAGGAGGGTCAACTTAGCCTGGTACCCAGTAGGCTGATCTGAGTTCATCATTAAAAAAGGCCTCCACCCTTCATTCTATTGGACTCTGGACCCCAGGTGCTTCAGAGGTGCTTTTTTTCTTTTCTTAAATTGGCTGAGCTGTGACAGCCAATAGAGCAGGACAAAGATCGACTCACGCAGACAGAGCAGCCCACACAAAGCCTGGGAGACATGAGACCAAAGCACACTGTCTAGACTGCTACTGATAATCAGTCAAAATGCATCGGTGGGTCAATGGTTAGGAGGAGTTCAAGGTTGTCCACCTGAGTGGGTCTCCCTCGGTGGGAGCTGGCAACTGCCCATTCAATAGAATTAGCATCGGCTTTCCGTGAGCCCTGAGAAGACACAGCCTATCTCCAGAGCAAGACGGCTTTTCACATTTTATTTACCCAGATATAATAAGGTAACAATGCGGCCCCATCTGATAGAAAACCTCACTGTACATTTAGCGGTACGTTATCTCTGCACTTCAGTGTTCAGTCCAGTGTTTCCAACCATAGTTCTACTGTTGTCAACACTTCACAGAGCAGCTCTGCCGCTGTTGTTCTGTGGCCTTGATGAAACAACCAAAAAGAAGGACAGACTCTAATTTTCCAGCCTTGAGCAGGGTTAAGTGCAAAGATTGTTTCCAGCCTCACAAAGAGCTCTGAGCCATGAATTTGCAACCGGGAGCTGAACCGACAATCCAAGGTCACAACTTGAAACAAAGTTATACAAGTGCAGATAGAGAGATGTAATCTGCACACGCTGTTGCAAACACAGTAATTTACGGATAATATACTAATAATGGTTAATAGGGTTGACTAATATGATCATTTATAATGTAGAGAGAGTAATTGTGTCTACCCTTAGAGATTTAAATGTAGTAGCTTTCACTTCTATCTGGTTGTGCTGTGGGAAACGCTGCAAATCAATGAGCAGAACTGCTTTATTGTACCATTATTTCTTTACATGACTGTTTTTGGGTTTTTTTATCAATTTGATGAAATACCTTTATTTGTAATACGTTATAAAGTTTGCCACGATGAGAACAAAAAGATAACCAGGCATAAGTATCATATAATAAGTAAAGCATATAACTTCTAAGTCAATTATAAGATAATAGGTCAAAATAATGAGATGTGTGTTTTAGGATGTGTTAGTTAAAAGGGAACACCACCTAAATTAATAATCCAGTGTGTTATTCCAAAGACCTAGGAAAATTCAATCAGTATTTGTGATCATGAGCTACTCTCTCTCTCTGACAGAAACCAGAGAAGTAATTTTCAATAGGCAATAAACAAGAGAATGATTGTGTGGACCCACAGAATATTTGCAGTTGCGTATATTTACTAATTGTACTGATGTCCAAAGACCAGTGTGAAAATTGCTGCAGTGTCAGACACGTGTAAATAGTTTCATCTCAAGATAATTGATGCAAAACACTAACCGGCTATTGAATTAAAAAGCCAGGTTTGTCAGCAAAGACCATTGATTCACAATAAATCAACTGATTAAATAATTAACCCAAAGCCTAAAGCAATTACCTCAGGTGATACCTCTAGCTGTGTTATGTTTATCCTGTATTTAAAGGTACACATGTACTATTTAATCAATACAATCTGTAATTGTGTGAGTATAAGCAGATGTGGAGTGTGGATAAACTGACACTGTGGTGAGCAGATGCATTCAATTGAAGTAACAACAAAAAAGTGCTTGTTTGGATTTTTCCTCAGGCGGTGTTATGCAAAACATGCCTCTGAACCCTATCGATACTGCCCTCAGTTTTGAACTGAAGACTTTGAGCTCGCCCAGGGTTGTCAATCCGCAGCACACACTTACAATTTGCTCCTGTGTCAAAAACAAAGACATGAGGAGAAAATAACAATCCAGAGCTGCATAATTTTCTCCGAGACAAGGGCACGGAGGCAATACTGAGTGGCACGGTCAAGATGGCGCTGTGTTTGGGCCACTGTGCAGCATTTTAAACCACGAGAAGCAGCTTCATTATTTTATAAGGTTTCTTTCCAGGAGCCGCAGCTCCCTGTGGATCACATCAGTGTCAAGTCATCATCTGTAACAGCAAACTGTCGCTGCTTAAGACAGCAAAACGCAGCGCCGGTTAGTGCACAGCAATGACGAACTGCCCTGTGGTTTTAGTTAAAAAATTCAACATCTTCTGACAATGAAGTTAGACCGCATCAATTATCAATTACACTTAATGGTGGAGGAGAAATTGAATTAAAAAAGAGTCATGGCTGACCACCGGATACGAAGAGATATTGTTCTTGGCAGGCGCATTCTATTCATTCATCATTGACGTAAAGGTAATAGGACTTCAGAGCTGTACTAATGACCGACGACAGCCTCTCTGTAAAATAGATGAAAGGTGTGCCATTATGGGGTGGACTCATGAGAGGAGAGGCCATGCGGCTAATGACTCATTAGAGACATCTATAGCCAGACAGGCTGGGAGCCAAAAGGCCAGGAGTCCTTTTTTAAAGACTCAATACCCCAGCTGACACTAATTGTAGCCGTCAGGATAGCATGGATTTTCATCGCAGATAATAACAGTCTGCTCCCCTGACACATCTTGGCCTGTTACCCACAACTGGCACTGTCCAGCTCTGCTCGCCCCGCTCAACGGTGTCTCCCATCCCAAAGAGTTGATGCACAACAGCCTCATAGTCCAAGCACCATAAAACAGCGAGCGTTCGGTGAAGTAATGATGGTTTTAAATCTGATAAAGCTGGTAAATGTGAACCATCCGCGAGTGAGATGCAGCGGTGAGGGTGGCCTAAAAAGGAAACGCCAGAGAGAGTAATTTTCAATATTCTCGTTGCATCATTCAGCTCCTGCGAGCACCTGCAGTGTTGAGCAGACACATCTCTCATTTGGACAGAGGCAAAGCGGGATGTTTTATGGTCTAGGCATACTCCCTGTCACTGTGCTAATGTGATTCAGTTCCAAAACAGTCAGAGGAAATGAGAAAAGCTACTCTTTCCCACCCTTGCAGCACTCAGACATGATACACATGGGGCTTTACACTGCTAGCAGGAGGGGGAAAAAAATTACAAAAACCTTTCATGATACATTGACATAAGGGGAGGAGAGACACTTACCACTGACTGCAGCAGCAGCAGCAGCGGCAGCGTGAGATTCTTGATGCTAGATTTGAATGTTAGAGTAGAAACTGCGGAGGAAAGATTGGTGGCAGTTCATTACACTTCAAACTGGAAATGACTGGCAGCGCGCCTCCCCCGGGCCGAGCGTTGAACAAGAGTACTGTATTTTATTAAAGACAGAATATCGAACATGCTGGCTGTTCATATAACAATCACAAAAACATTCTGAAGGAATGTGTTTTCTTTCTTTTTAGGTCCATGTAATAGGTTTTTACAGGAGGCATGGCGATATCAATTGACCACAGCGCCTGCAATGCTCACGATTAGCCATTTAATAAATAACTAAATGCAGGGGAAATATTGTGACTGAGTTAAAGAGAATACAACTTCACTTAAATGGGAAGCCTGTGCAGTATGTGGTCTTACTCAGCACAATTTAGCACTGTGACTGTGCCGAAATGAGGAGGCTCAACACAAGTGTTGACTGCTCATTTTCGACACGTTAACCTCAACTGCAGGCCTGTTGAGGCGTCGATAAAGGACGGCCAACTTGTCTTGCCTTGCTATTTAATAGAATGTTCCCTGTGTCCTCCATGTTTATCATTGTATCATTTATCATTTTATCAACCAAATGAGTGGTCAAATAATTGAGAAATAATTGTCAAAATAATTGAACAAAACAATCATTATTGATTTTATTCATTTAATCTTTCACCAATTTTATCCATTAATTATTTTTATTTTATTTCATTTTTTTATTGCTGTTAATCAAAACTTCCCTTCATTGGCTCAAAATAATATTCAGTATTTTTATTTAAATAATTATATTTTTAGATTGCTTTATGTCCTTGCCTGTAAATTGCTGCTGCTCATTTTCATGCTGTAAGTGTGACTTGTGTGTTTCATGTCTGCCATCAGCCACATATCCTTGTTGAAGTCTCTAGTGGGCTTTTAATTTGAAACATATACAGGAAGCGTTGATTATGGAGTCATAATGGAAGCAATTGGCAATAACAATTAGTGATGAAAACCGTGTTTCTTTTCGAGAAGAGAAACTCAGAGTGGCAGATTATTGAGGAGGACTCTGTCTCTGATGCAGTTAGCGCCGTGGAAATGGACGTTACGCTGAATTTACCCTGCGTTGTAATAATTCCTTTTGTTTTCCTTTTCTTTCAGCTATTATTTGAGACTCTGCAATTATCTGAATGCTGGCTTTTGTTTCAGAAGTTATAGTATACTGAATATAAGCCAGAGCAGTAGACTCTGACTCTTTGAGTGCTGGGGGACTTTACACAACTGAAAGCACAAACATTTAGGCTCATGTGTTGCCCTGATAATAAACTAAAACAATAAAAATGTAAAAAATAAGGCAGCATCAGGAAGACTTTGCACAGCTGCACATCTTGAATATTTAATTAATCATGAGGCCTCTGCATTGCAAGGACTTGGATTCAGCTATGCAAAACAAATTTTAATGCAGCATTGACCATAAAATAGTCAAGCATACTGTAATTTACGCTCACAAAGTATTATGGATAAATGTTCTCCTTTACATCTACACCATCATTCATTCATTTTCTGTACCCACTTATCCTGTTGGGGGTCACGGGGCTGGCTGGAGCCTACTGCAGCTGACACTGGGCGACAGGCAGAGTACACCCTGGACAGGTCGCCATACTATCACAGGTACATGGAGACAGACAACTATTCACACTCACATTCACACTTGTTGAAGTCACCAATTAACCTGCATGTGTTTGGACTGTGGGAGGAAGCCGGAGCACCCAGAGAAAACCCACACTGACATGGGGAGAATATACACTCCACACAGGTGGCACAGGGGCACCCCCACTGCCGGGATCGAGCCCCCAACCCCAGGTTTGAACCAGGAACCCTCTTGCTGTGGGGCAATAACGCTAACCACTGCACCACCATGCCACCCACCTTCATTTTTTACACTTCCTGCTTCATCCTGTAATGACTGCAACCTTATTTTAAAACTCAATTTTAAATCATTTTAAATAATATTTTTATTTTTGCACCTCTTTTCTGCACTTTTGTTATCTTTAATGGTGATTTTTTTTATTGTAAATTATTTAGTTATTATTTTTACCTTTTGTATCTTTTTTCTCTTTTTTTCTTTTCTGTATCCTTTATTATGTTTTGTATTTTATTGCTCTGTAAAGCACTTTGAAATGCCCTTGTGTATGAAATGTGCTATACAAATAAAGCTGCCTTGCCTTGACTAATTTGCCAAAATTTGACAAAATTACAAGAACCTACTTATCTGTCAATGGGCATTATCAAAGTAAAAAAAAAAAAAAGTTAACCTAAAGACCAACCTACTAATATATATAGTTATATTTAAGAGGATATTCAAGGACATGAGGAGCAAAGGAAAGCATACTGATATGTTTATGTAAGAATCCTTTATGTTTGCTATTCAGTCATTCACAGTGTCTGTGGTGGTGAAAAGGCATACCAGTGTCAACAGATGACACCACAGTCATGTCCTCACCTCCTCTCTGAAATGCTGCTACAAAGCAGAGGAAGCTTTGTGTCTATGAAACCGGGCGTGCTTGTGTTTTTTAAGGGCTTCCAACGGTGAATTAAAACCGTGCCACCTCAGTCAACCATCTCAATGAGAGGAAACAAATCCATAACCACTGGCTTTAAAAGGCCACAGGACCAACAAACCTTTTAAAAGACCAAGAGAGGTGTAAGCTGAGAAACAAAGGTCAATCTAATATGGACTTCTTTAACGATTGTTTCGCTCTTTGACTAATTCCCAGAGGCAAAAAAGGAAAGAGGAGGGAGGGAGGAGGAAAGAGCCAGTTAGCTAGTCTCTGCCTTTTTTTCTGCCTATTGAGAATATGTCTGACACCACAAAGATCCCATTGGGAATTTAGCCAGGGTGAGATTTTCTCCCACCTCTTCAACTAACCTTAAAACGGCTCTTTAAGGTAATTTTCATAAATATTTCAAGATATGCCACTGTAATGATAGCCGGGGCGAGGCTAGCCCTGCCTCATTCCTGCTATTACTCGGCTAATCTAAACTCCCCATGAGAATTTCTAGATTTAATTTAGGCATTTGGGGATGATGCTTGGCGGAGACAAGGGCCATCCATCTTCTCTTAACAGTCCTAATCTTTATAGAGGCTCCAGACTTCAGGTAGTGCATGTGATGGATAGCACCCCTGGCTGAGGACAGTCCATTAGTAGGAAGAGAAAACCACAAAGCCAAAGCCCAGTTACACTGTCTTAAGTGCGATGCGGAGGTAGTGGCAGCTCTGTATACTACATTACTAGAGAAAAAAACAATGTTTTGGAACAAACGTCCACCCCAGTTAACCATCCCTGTCGCCCTCATAGGTACAGATTATTGAACTCCAAGACTGCAGAGTTTCACCTCGACTGCCACAGAGCTCAGCAGCCATTAAAGAAAAGTAACTCTCGACTCAACAGTGGGAGTATTATTCTGACTTGGGGCAACAATCACAGAATAGGAGGTGACTAAAGTGCATCCACTCTAAACTTCATTTTGAAGCTTCAATCACGAAAAATCCAAGACATGTTCAATAGTTTAGCCCCGAAATAGCAAATAAAAACGTCTCAACTGTGATTGACGGAGCTCTTGATACAGTAGGTTGATTGACAGTGTGTGACAGCTCAGTCGGTATTTGATATCAGTCAAAAGTTAAAGTTTTTTTCCATGAAGACAGACTGAAACTAGGTCTATATTTTGGATTTCAGAAAGATGCGTAGGTGGTAAAAAAAAAAATATCATATTTTCTGCCTGGAGGACCTAACCTTGAAGGGTTTAAGATGTATACTGCTATTCTGTATCTGTTTTAAAACCCTGCAAGCCTTAAATCATGCCCAACTTTGAATTTATCACTGATGCTAATTTGTGCATCCAGAAATCTCTGTGACCTTGTGCCACATGGCATTTTTGGCACAATGTTACATAAACAGAAAATAAACAGAAAAACAAACTTTGCTAGTTAATCAGTTCAAGTAAAGATGATGTGCTTTTACTCCCGCCATGATGTCCAATTAAGAGTTGTGTTTATCACTGGAGCTCTGTAGCGGAGCTTTTTACAGGTACCCACTGCTGCTGCCACCACTTTTATCTGCACAGACAGCAGGACACCGGTTCAAAACAAAAACATGGATTATGTATAAAGTAAAGGGGGGGGGGGGAATCTCAGCCATATTTGCAAAGACTTGTTTGTTAAATCATTCTGAGCAAACACAAAAACACTGTTTATCACACATTCATTTGGCATTATAGCAAGCTTCAGTGCGTTTCTACAGAGTAAATAAAGGGAAGATAAAATGCAGTAATCCATCACAAATCATCTCAGGCCTCCTGTCATCTCACACAGCATGCTAGCCTGCCTTGGCTTTAATTAAGTTATTCTGGAACTGCTGACAACAAAATAAATAAAGAAATGGAGGGAAAATGGAGAAGAGTGTGAAGTGTGGGGAGTTTCTATGGAGACCCGAAGCATCTGGCTTGATCCCAATAATTTGTTCTCTGCTGTCTTCATTTCTTTTTCTGCCTCTCTCTCTCTCCCTCCCTCACAAGTTTATACACACAAAAACTCCCTTTTCCTCACGCACATATCCCCTCGACAGCACACAACTTATAAGTTTGATTATAATCGCTGCCATTCCGCAAACATCACGGCATTTTGTCACTTCTAGTCCAAAGTAAAAAATTTAAAAGTTTTATTTAACTCTGGGTCCTGGATAACATGCACCCACTTTAACAGCTGAACTAACCCATTGCCTTATTTTATCACCTTGATCATCATGATTTTGACAGGCAAAGTCAATGGATGCTAATATGCTGTCTATCTGTGATTGATGATTTACAGTTTGTTGTACGCAGCACTTTTCCTCCAGAATCCCAAATAAGTCCATTTTGATTACTGTTACAGTATCTACAGAGTTTGATATCAGCATTGTCATTATGAAGGATAGATACTGTAAACTGTCTGTCTACGAGTGTCACTTATTTGGCAAACAAAATGAATATATATTTGTTTATGTATAGCCCTTTAAACACAGCTGAAATCAAGACATATTTCCTTTTTGGTGTATTAATGAAATGCTGTATAATTCATCACCTCCATCAACGTGTGTTAAAGGGAAGGGTTATTGCTTCAGTCCTATAGCAACTTTTCATAGGGCCATACAGGACGTATATTATTAGGTCTCGTGTTTTAGGAATTGGTGGCATCTTGCGGTGGCCAATGTGGAGATGCGTAAACGTGTAAACAAAAAAACGTGAATGGCCCTATGTAGAGCCAGTGTTTAATTTGTCCATTCTGGGCTACTGTAGAAACAACATGGCAGACTCTGTGACAGAGGACTCGCTCCCTATGTAGATTTAAATGGCTCATTCTGAGATAACAAAAACATGGTTCTTATTCTGAAGGGATTATACACTAATGTAAACATAGAATATACCATTTCTACCAATAGATGCCCCTAAATCCTAACTCACTAATTTTGGGCTACTCCTATAAAGGTGGGCTACTATAATTAGGCTATATGCCATAAATTAACAGGTGTTAATTACTTTTTTAAAAATATGTTAAATATTTTTTTCGTACCCCAATTGTACTCCAATATTAAGTTATTAACCTATATTATCATTTTATCAGTGGTATAAAATGGTCTCAAATTGACAATAATATCGTTGGCTACAATTTTCTGGGACAATACACAATTAAACAAAAGAAGTTACCATGACAGGCCCAGGAACACTGTCCATGATGAAATTCAGTGCTGTTTTCACACTTGGAAAAACAGCACTCAGATATAGTCAGATATTAACAAATTGGAAAATTGACTGATGTGATAATTGATTCAGCAGATATGTTTGGATCTGTCACTTGACTGTCTGTCATCAAATGAGACCATCAAAACAGGAACATCAACCAAACATCAAGCGGAGCGAAAGATAGTAAAAAATCAAAAACCTTCTCCACGTGCTATTTCTATCGTCTGTTTCACAGGACCTGTATTTCAGGCTAGAAAAGAGTACAGAAGGATAAGTAATGGTGTAAAGTGCTAAACTGTGCCACTCAACAGTATTCAGTCTCAATTTGGACAGTGACGGAGCAACACCTTTTAAAGCCTGAGGCTTGTTTCAAAGCAGTGATGGAAGAGGTCGTAACAGCCTCTCTACAGCTGATTTTAGAGAGGGAGAAGAGAGGGATGATAGATGGGTGAACTTTATATTTGACCCAAAGGAAAACAGAACACAGTGTAAACTGTGTGAAGACAGGCCGTCCTGACATTCATATGAAGGCGAGATTAAAGTTCACTTATCAACTTGAAGGTTCAGCTGTGCCTTTGGAGTTTGCTTTCGTTTCATGCACTGGTCAGTTTCAGCAGGCCGTCTCATTCACTGCCTCATACTTATATCTATGAAAGGTAATGTGCCATCATTCCTATATAACCCTCATAATCATGAGCCAGGAGGCTGTCATTACATGACCAATGCCCTGCAGGCAGTCGTCCCTCATATAACAAGTGCAAATGAGGACTAAAGATCATGTGTAAGGAGGTGGCGAGGGTGGTGAATGGTTCAAACAAACACAGGACTTTGACCCAGAAAACTGGGGTTAGTGTCCCATGTGAAAACAAAAGTCAACATTGAGTTATTTTAAGTTGTGAGGCTTTGAACTGCCTGTTAGAAACTTTGATGGGCATTTTTCACTGTTTTCTGGCCTTTTCTGGACACAAGCAATTAACGGATTAATCAAAAAAAAAAACAGATTACACAAACACTGACTGTAATTGTTAGAGACAGGACGGATCTTTATATTTTTTTAAACATGCTGCGAGCGATAGATTACAGGTTTATCTGCTGTGAGAGTCCAAGGACAGAGGGATGCCGTATGCCCTCCGAGGCAAATTGGACTCAGTAAATAATATGGAAGTGAATCGATTTTAATTAAATCCTTGTAAAGAATTTATCAAAATTACTTTGCTGCTAGTTTATTGAATGGTGATACTGTATGCTTATTTTTCAAACATAAACATCACGTCATGTCGCCACATCATGTCAAGTCACGTTACGTCACGTTATATCATCCCTCCATCATGTCGTCACCGTGTTGGCACAAACCGTGTAGACATACTATATTACAAAGGTTACGATATTGTAACCCTAGTTCTATTTGCACAGGCGGAGCCCTGTACTGGACTCTATGGGTAATACTCTCCTCCAATCTTGAGCACACATTTGCCAACTAAAATCTGCATGAATGTATCCAGCCAATCAGGATGTGCCTACCCAAATATGTGCTTTCCCCATAGGTAGCACACACCACTGTCTGCTGTTACCCTCCTCCGCGAGCGATGTAGAGGCAACAGGGTCTCTAGTTAAAGGGCTTCACCTCTACTAAGAGAACTCGGGTTACAATATCATAACCCTAGTTGTATCTCACACAAGCTCTGCACTCTACCGGACTTCTTGGGTACAGTTGGTGGAGTCTGATGAATAAACACCTTGTCGGGACATAACATGAACCCAAACACACTGATCCTGACCAGCTAAAGGTTAGCTACCACAGTCCGCCTACTTCTTAATGGGCCCAAGCCTACCAAGGCTGTATGCGGCAGAACTGGATGGAGCCATGGCCTAATCTCGTAGGGGTCAAAAGACATGCAATAGACACCTTGTACACCACATTTCGTGGGTCATCAAGGAGCACAGGAATATGTAGGTGTGCCTAGAAGGGAGTCAGGTGCAACATTGCTGTTGGCTAAAGAGAACAAGGTTAGCAGACAGCAGTGTGCGATGCCTTATATACTATGGGCTCGTACAGGTAGGCACATCCCAATTGCATTTATGTAGTGGGAGGATGCCTGCTCGTGACTGGGGGAGAGTATTAGACATAGCGTCCAGTCAAGTGCAGAGCCGGTGTGAGAAAACATTTAATATGAACTAACTGAACTTGCTAATGTCACTTTAGAAGTTATGTTTATTTCGTGATGCTAAATTAGTATCAGTGGGCACAGAGATAACATTAACTGGATATGAGAAAGCCATTTAAGAATCATTCAGACCGAGGACAAATGAGAGTGCCTTAAGTTCTCTCGTGCCCCTAGAAAAGTTTAAATTTGGCATTCATGTAAGGAGAATAAGTATAAAATGTTTTCACACATGACAATGAGTGGGCACTTTGGCAGATTAGATTTTTGAAATAAGACAAAGCAGAACGGAGGATTTCCTCATGGGAGGAGAAACCTTGGCTCCCAACTCTATCCATTGTCTCCTAGTCTTTTATTTTGCTCTACTTCAACAGAGGGATAATCTGCTTCAAATGACACCATATTGTTGATAGCAGAGGGGCTTATTGTCCTCCTTTCATGTCCCCGATAAAAGACACAGAGAGCTACTGTTCCAGCCACCGGGATTGAGAAGAGAGTACCATTACACTTCCTCATCTCCATAAAGCCTCCATTCATCCATTTACCTCTCAGGACTCTGAGCTCCACCAGCCTGAAGGAAGAAGCAGTCGAGTGCAGAAAGCTGCTTCACTTTGCTCTGCTCAGTGTGGTATGGCACCCAAGCAGGCTGATGTGCTGAGTAGTGACAGTCAGCAGATTCGCTTTGTTGTGCACTTTCATTTAGGCAACAAGGGACTGCTTTCGTTAAGTGCAACTCACTGGGATGAAAGAATTAGAGTTGGCGAAGGCAGGCAACGTTAGTTTTACTCCATCACTTTGAAATCCCAGCTATAACCATCTGTCTAACTCACTCCAGAAATTCAAGCCAGCAGGAGCAGGGATAGATTATTCATTTCAACTCCTACAGTAGACGCAGCACTATAGTTATAAGGCATATCTTTGCAGCACACTGATGCAGAAGCGAGATAGACGTTAAGTTATCACAATTGAATATTAATATTGCTTAATTATCCTTCAGGGGAGATATCAGTCCAAACAGTGCTGAAGGGAATGCTAGACTTGCCGGAGCATTTTGCAGAGCTCATCGTTAATGGGCGAGGAGGAAGGGGAGGAAAGAAGGGAGCACTTTACAGTTAGAGAGTGTTCACAGAGCAGCTTTCTCCCTCTCTCTCCCTCACGTGTCTGGAAAACTCTAGAAAACCGCTTGAAAAGAGTTCAATACCTCACTCCTGCATCATGGTCAGATGGCTGAGCATTAGCAGGAGAGGCTGGAGTCTGAAACCTGACAGTCATTCAATTCACACATCCACTGACCTCGCTGCCCACCTCAACCGAAGCCCTCCCCACACACACATTTTGCTACATCCACGCACACACAGAGTAATATGTGTTTACAAAATAGAGCCCTTGAGGAGCATAATGGCTGGCAAAAGCTTTTGTGAGCTCTGAGGAGAGGGGTGGCTGACCCTCACTTCCTCGCCATCTTCATTAAAGCCTCTGGGAGAGCAAAGGGAGCTATAGGCCAATGCTGAAGTAGAGCAAGGCTAACCAGCAAGCTCCCAGACATGTGATATACACACACATAAATGCTCATTCACATGCTCACACACTTTTATCAGGAAACAATGATCAGACATGCACACACTGTCAAAGTCTATTCTCACACTACAAAGGTCATATTCACCGGTGCAAGGATTGTCTAATTGCACATTTCATACAATCTTGAGCCTCCGAATGGAAACTGCGAAGGCATTTCTAAAGATAAAAAAGCAATAAAAGCTAACAATATTGTGTTTCTCCCCCAAACATATTTGGTGGAATCATTGGCATTCAAATTACAGAGTATATTTTCCAGCTGATATACTTTAAACAAGATAATCATCGGCAGAGGGAAGTGGGGTAGAAATTTCATTGAGCAAACAAATTTTATTCATAATCCAGGAGAAAAGGAATAGGGAGAATATCAGATGAGATGATTCTGAAAGGCAGCGAGCTTAAAGCCGCAGAAGAGTCTGTCCTCGTCAACATCAACTAGTGTCCTGTACCGCCGGAAATAAAAAAGAAAACAGGGTCCTACAATCAATAAGACGAAATGAGAGCGGCGAGATAGAAAATGGGCAATATTTCAATATTACTCTTTATCGTCTCTCCATATTACCATAACATGAAGAAATCCTCATATGGAGATATTGTGGTTCACAGTTTTTCATGTGTAAATGAATGATGACACATTCTGCTAAAAATCTGTCAGTGTGATATCCTAAACACTTGATAACATATTGTATATATTAAATTTTTTTATGTATAAGATTTTGCTCAAGTAATGCCAGTTACTTAAAACATATACTGCCAAGATGAGTCATAACAGCGCCCTGCAGCTCCAAAAAAATATATAAATATAAGGTGTTTTCAATGTCTCACTTGTTGGAATATTTTCAAAAAGAGAAACATAAAAAAATATGTCTTCTGAATGCCCAGAAAAAAAAGATGTGAAAGGTTTTGTACCATAATGAGACACCCTTGATAAAGTTAAGTAGCTTTTTCAAACACACACTTTGACTTGTCATGGCAGAAAAAGCAGGTGTTACTAATTACTTTAGCTCCGTTCTGCTCGAGTGTACCGGTAAGCCGTGACAGTGTGACAGCGAGCCAGCATGCACAACGCCACGACCCTGAAACTGAAGCAGCTAAATGGAATTCAGCCATCATTAATATCATTATTTACACGTCCTCTTAATCTACTGTACATCTGCTTATAAAATGGTTCATATCATCTTTTAAAATATTGCCTGATGAATAAGCAAATATTGACAAAATGAATAACCTGTATGTTGTGGAATAAGGCTTTACACATTTATGGTTTCATTGGGACGCATTGCCATAAATTTAGGGACATGAATCACTAAAAATCTACATCTCTGAGATGTTGGACACAGTCATCGGCTGGGCGCTCTGTAGCTTTAAATCTTTTATGTGCAGTAAATTTAGACACAAATACAGAATAAATAAATGCACTGTGTAGTAAATAAGGATTGACTTTGATCCCAGGCATGGTCAGTATTTGTTAGTTATGATACCTTCAATGATCAGTCAATATTTATACATACTTTTTATTCCAATTTTCAATGGTTACAGTGCATAACAAACAACAATACCCCCTCCCAACCCACTCCCACAGCCTGCAACAACAGGAGAAAATAACAAGGATAGAAAAAGATAATGATAATTAATAAATAGGTATAAAGTAATAAAAACAATAAACAAATCATAGACGTTGCATGTGTTGGGAGCACCATTTGCAGGTAGAGGTAGTGGGAAAGTGAACTCTGATTATAGCCACAGGCCATGCTCAAAATTCAACATAATACAAAACTAGCACTCACACAATGATACACAAACCCACAACCAATTGTGAGCACAATGTCACATATATGTAGGGAGGTACAGGCTACATGGGAAGGTATGGGTAGAGATTTGAAGCAGAATAAAATGGCAAATCACTTGGGTCGTGTATTAACAACACAGAGTCAGCAGCAGTAATGTGACTTAGCACTTGTGAACACTTCAGTTTAAAGAGCCTCAGCTGTTTGAGACCTCTGCAGAGCACTGAAGAACGATATAACGGTTGTCGCTTCGTGATGGGAAAGTGTTTGATTGAGATTTTACTGACTGACAACCAGTTCTTAACAACACTATCAAAACATCAGTGGAAATATCTGAGTTGGAGCTGAAATGATTAGCCAGTTAATTGGAAGTCAATTGACAGAAAATTAACCTGCAACAATCTGAAGGAAAAAAAACTAGTTCGTTGTCAATGTAGCTTCTCAAATGTGAATATTTGCAGGGTTTTCTACTCTTTAATAAGAACAAACTGAGCACATTTGGTGTTTGAACTGCTTATTAGAAACTGTGATGGTTATTTTTTACTGCTTTCTGACCATATATGGACTCAAGCAATTAAATGATAAATTAATTGGCAGATTACACAAAATAACAGCTGATTTAAAAAAAAAAAAAAAATTAAACACACACAAACACCAATGCAACCTGATCTCACAGAAATACGTGAAATGACCACGACCTCTTAACACCACATTCCGTGGTGGCAGCCCGTAATGGGTTGAAATTATGTGCCGGTACCACAGAAACAATGCCAATGTAAAGTCAATTAGGATCCTTTCTCATGGTGGACACACGAATTCCCTGATTCAACAACGTCCTGTATACAGAAAAAAAACACAAAAGTGTTCTTGATATTAAAACGGCAAATATATTCCTCTGTTATAATTTCCCACCAATAATAATAATAACATGATAGTTCAGCTGTACTAGATATTTGATATATTCAGTAGATTTACTTTTTTACGACACTATTTGTCCCAAAAACGCCGTTCCTAGAGAACTAAAATAAAATATCTGAAATTAACCATCATCCTTACTTTTTCTTAACATAGTTCATCTAGCTGCAGTGTCATTACTAGTTCGGCTAGACTAGATATTTGATATAATCAGTAGATGTATCTTTTTACAACTCTATTTTACAACAAGCCGCAAAAAACTTACCGTTCCAAAAACGCAGTTTCTAGATTACTATCTAAAATATCTGAAATTAGCCAACATCTTTGCCTTTCTTAACATAGTTCATCTAAGTGCAGTGTCATTACTAGTTTGGCTTTACTAAATATTAGATATATTCAGTAGATCTATGTTTTTACGACCCTATTTTACAACTCTATTTTACAAGCCGCAAACAAACTTACCGCCCTAAAAAACGCTGTTTCTAGAGTATTAGCTAAAATATCGAAAATTAGCCGACATCTTTGCTTTTTCTTAACATAGTTCATCTAGGTGGAGTGTAATAACTAGTTCAGCTTTACTAGATATTAGATATATTCAGTAGATATATCTTTTTACAACCCTATTTAGAACCCTACTTTGCAAATCAGAAGAACTACAACTATGTTGCTGATATGTATCAAACTGCATGGTGCGGTCCCAGGGAATTGTAGTTTTTTAAAAATCTAAGTGTTTTTCCCAGATTTGGAAGTTGTAAATACTGAATTGAGAGTACACTGTGGACTTTAAGGGGATGGTAAACACATTTGTGAAATCAGATTTTAAATATCTAATTTCTAAATGGGTGAAAATTAATTTTATCCATATTTTATCCATATCTGACAGCACCCTCAGTTGTTGACTACACTCACATGATAGCTGAGGTCAAGAGCTCTCTATAACAGTTGGTCCCATGTCTGTACCCCCTTTCGTTGCTGAGTTATAAGCCCTCAAACATGCACTGAGGTCAAGGTTCAAAGGTCAATGGCTGAAAGCAGGAGCCATGTAGAATCTTCATACTGATATATGTTACTCTCCAGGTTTAGACCTTTCCAATGATGCATTTGGTTTAGCTGTATGACAAAGTTTTGATTTTTTTCATTTTTTGGACACAAGCCATGCCAGGTGTAGTTTCAGAGAGCACTTTGAAGGCCCAGTGTATAAAATGAGTTTTATTTGTTTCTTTGCTTGTTTTTTTTCTTTTTAAATGTCGATAGTTACTAAAATGAGTCATCCTCAGACAATACAATACTACTAAAAAGTAAACCAATAATAACAATAATTGTTTTCAAATAAATATTTGGAAACGAAAATGTATGCTTTGGTGTACTTTTACAGAGTTTTGCAATATGTATAGCCTACCTGTATGTATCAAAATGTATAATTTTCAGCCGAAGAAGCGATATCAAAGGGGTGAACCGAGCGACAGCGAAAAAAATAAAAAGTCCGGTGTGTCGTCGTCATTTCACGTATTTCTGTGAGATCAGGTTGCACCAATGCTGCTGTTATGACAGCAAATGACTATACTGTCCAAGCAACCACAAATCAGATCTGGTCACTTGTAAATTACATCGTGGACACTCTCCACTCTGGATAACACTTAAGAAAAAAGAAAGTCAAAACAAAACCACTTTCCTTTCACAGATTTCATATGAAACCTGTGAATACCTTTGAGTGTATCCTTTCAACTTTGTGATAGTTGACGCTCAGCGTGATGGTTGTGGTGTGAAATGAGTGTGAGTCTATCTTTAGTTCTTCTCCGTATTCTCCAACAGTGAATATGTCCAAAACTGTGACTCTTTGAACTCTGTCTTTATCCCTGACAGCTGTGAACCGCAGCTTCGAGTGTGAATCAAAATGTGTTAAACTTTGTGTCGCTTTTTCTCATCAACAACGTGGAGCTACTGAGTGTTATCCTTTGAAAGTGTTGGTGGAAATCAATAAAACATTTAATAAATGCAATGAGAGGGGCATTCAGCTGCAGAAATGAAGCAACAGGGGAAGAAAAATGGACTCGCATTTCATCAAATTCCAGGTGCTTTGTGCGGCACTTGTACAACTGATTTTAAAATCCGGAATCCTCTAAGCAATATGCTCACTCCCGAGTGAGATTGTTCAATTTGCCACTACTGTGGTCCTTGTCACAGCTAACACACGCTGTGTCTAAATTCATGTTCTTCTGTACCTACACTTGCTATTTTGAGTTCAAAAGTGTGTTCACACTGACAAGTATGGCACAATGCAGTGCACTATGACTAACCAGATGCTCTACTCTTATTGGTCAAAAAGTTCAGTAGGGAACACTGAACACTTCTCACCCTCAAAAGTCACCATCTTGGCTGTGTAGTGGAGGGGGAGGACCCACCGAACTTGTAAATATGGCAGCTAAGGAAGCTCCAGTGGTTGTGGTTGCTCCAGTAAACACACAAACAAGCTGGCAGATAATTTGGCAGGCAACAATGGGGTGTTTTTCAGTAACATCCACAGTAACTAACCATAGTTTTGTCCCATTCATGCCACTCAAAGCTGTGTTTTTTTAGCAGCATCCACGATCTTTTCCTACCCATACCAAGTAGTGTTGTTGCCTAAACCTAAGCACCTACCCCGTTTATTCTGCCAACCCCTTCTAGGTCAAGAACATAAAAGGCTGCCCCTGAGGTGTACCTAGTGTACTACATGGAAAATGAGGCCTACAAACTGATGTTTTTGAATTAAGGCACAGTAACAGATTCAGAGTCTCAGTTGGTTGGCTAGTTCTAAATTCAGTCCAGTCTGAGTGGATCTAAAGCCCTGTTTCCACCAAACATCCTGGTATGGTACCTTTCGAACCTAGACCCTAGGTCCACCTAGCATTTCCACCACAGACAGTACTCTTTCATATGGGCGGGGTTGTTGTCACTCACTGCTCCGTCCACCACACCTCTATCAGCCTGCACCTCGTTTATCGTCCACAAAACTGGGTGTCACGCCAACATTGTCAGAACGAAAATAGAACAGGCTGCAGTGAGAGTCTCTCTCAATGGGATATTTAAACATAGCAGGTTAGTGAATTTAGTCCTTGGTCCTGCTTGGAGATTCACTCATTACTAAAAGTGTATCACATCCAAGAGAGACAAAAAAACAAAAAACTAAAGTAATGGTCATAGTTGTCACATTGAAATTTAAGGTTTGCTGATGGATTCATGCCATCAAGCTATGCATTGAGTAACATTACAAGTTAACGTTCCACCTTAAAGTTGCCAGCAGTTGGTCCAGTGGATTAGGTTATTTTTTCCCAGACTCCAGCTGCTACAAGAGGCAGAAAAGTAAAGTTATAGTTAACTCATATATGGACAACTGGTACAAACATGGTATGAACAGTGGTTACATGAGCCTCAAAACCAGCCACAACTCAGCCCTGACTGTACAACAATCAACAGACTGCAGTGTTCACAGCTCCACCTTTTAGTACCAGATCTGTGTGCTAGGTACCCCCAATGGAGGGGGGACCAAAAATGGGGACAGTACGGAACGGTTCCATTTGTACCATCCACAACTTTTCACAGTGAAGATGGAAAAAAAGCATACTGAACTGAACTGTACCGGACCATACTGCCCAGTGGAAACCGCGCTTAAATGACGACGATGACAAATTCTTTACTTTATTTTATCATAGTCATCGATAGAAAAAAAGACTGAGCTACTATAGCCACATTAGCAGCTCTTTAAGGCTGTGCTGAGAAATAGTAGTGCTTTGAGCTAAATGCTAACATCAGTATGCTAACATGCCCACAGTGAAAATGCTAGCATACTGATGTTTCATGGGTAATGATTACCATAAACCCTCAAGTGTGTTAGCATGCTAATGTTTAAGTACAGGCAGCATGAAAATGTCACTAATTTTGCAGGGATTTGGGTATTAATTAAAATACTGCACAAATTGAAACTGATGGTGGTGCTAGATTAAAGTCACAGGATCACTGGAGTTAATAGTGGATATCTCAATCAAATTTCATGGCAATCCATCAAATAGCCTAATTGAGACATTTCAATAAAAAACAAAATATAACTGCCGGCGGTACCAGAGGGAAAGTCGAGATCACCAAAGCCAGTGGGCTTTATCCCCTCTACGTACATGACAAATTCATCCAGTAGTTTTTGATATATTATTCATTTTGCATCAGGGCTAATTATCTTCCTGACTGTCTTTGGGTCCATGTGGGATCAAGTCTTTTTGTTTTTGTAAATTAATTCATGCACGTCAGATTTGGGTAGGTGTTCCTTTGGGTTCGTTTCTAATCAGGTCCATTTGAAGACCTCCCACCCGCAAACACTGACAAACTGTGTACCTTGGATCACACAACTTAGCAGACGATACCGCTGCCAGGAAATAACCCTGGATCTCTGCAGGGGTGGACAAGTGTTTGGCCCCTGCATCACCCGTGGAGCTCTTGATTCCTTTGTTTTTTAATCATCCAGATCATTAACACAAAATTGTACTGTTATGAAGAAAAAAGCTAGCTGTTGTGTTATCACATTGAAAAGTCTCTTTGGAGCTGTTGAAAGCTTGGTGTTGGTTTAAACATAAAGATGCAGACAGATGAAATGCACACTGTGAATATGCTGATAGGCTCATTGCAGAATGGGTCAGAATAAGCAAAACCATGACACACAAAACAAACAGTCTGATTCAAAGAAAGAGCCAAATAAGTCATTAAATCTAGCGTTGAAAAATCAGAAGCGTAAAGAGAAAATCACTTATAACTCGCCTGCCCCTGACCACCCAATCATATCAGACAATACATGTATCTATACTTTAACACCTCCAGAGTCAGGTGAGATAAAACTCACTGCCCACGCAAGCAAAGCTGCTTCCATTTTGTGAGAGGCGCACACCTACAGTAAGAGACAGCTCTGAGTCTCGCCGACTGCTTCATCAAAATCGAAACCACCAAATAAAACAGACTTGTAAATCATACGTAAGTCCCTCACAAACATCAAGATTTCCTTAGAAGGCGGCTTCATTTATTTTTCAGCCATGCATATTTAACAGTTGCTCTCACTTGGGGGAAAACAGGCCACTTCATGGAACTCATTCCAGGAATTCATCAGCACTCTGTCAGGGAACATGGCAGCCAAATCTTTCTATGTCAGAAATACACGGGCCAGAAAAAAAAAAAAAAAGCTTTAAGGAAATAGGACATACTGATGATCAACTGTGCTTGAGACACCACGAACCAAAAAAAGAACAATTCTTAGGAAAGATATCACTCATATTACGCAATCATTCAGATGTTAGGGAGCTGCAGATTCCACATCCAAAAGTTATATATTCAGAGTAGAAACAAACAACCCATAATCCCCGTACCACTGTACATGCAATCTCCTTTTTAAAAGATGACTTCCTCTCTTTGCACTGTCAAGTTATATCATCAGTCTCTCTCTCGCTGCCTAGATCTTAAGATTAAAGCACAGAGAGTGAGATAACATAAGAATATACGGTGTTGTCTCTGCGTACATTACAATTCTCTGCACTTATATTAGGATTTTTAGGATTTAATCTTACCTTTATATCAAAAAAAAATCACACAAATCCTAATTAGAAAAGCAACACGCTGACAATGATGCTTTTTCGACTTTTATCTACAGACAGTATATTTGTGGCGACTGCTAAACTTCAGAACAAAAGAAAGGCAACAAAACAATAACAAAAATAAATAAATATTCAGTCGACTACCATGAAAGCCATGAAAGTTCAAAGAAATATGGACTTGCGGTGCATTGCATCATGTGGGGGCACACCACCGAGTCATCTGCCACGGAGCTCATTCCAGACAAACCTGCAGTCGAGTATGTGCAGCAAAACAGAAAGATTCATTGATCTTTTTTCTTTTTTTTTTTATTCTTCCACCACCATCACCTCAGTTAAACAAAAAAGAAAAAAAATCTCCTGCATGATATTTATGGAACATAAATAAGAAGTAGACAAATCTAATTTATTTCAGGGTCAATCCCATCAGCTTCCAGTGTCAGCGCAATCAATGGCAGTGAAAACACTGTTCCCTTAAAGTAAAAAAAAGAAGTAAAAACTCAAATCTCCATAACTGCCATTGTGAGATTCGGAGGGTCGACGTGGCTGCATCATAAAGGTCTAATTTAGCCTGTTTTTCTAAGCCGGAGCTGCATGAACACACCCACCGATTGCCACATGACCTCCGCAAAGAACTAAAACACAGGGTGTTTTCCCTCAGCGCAGCCATAATGATACATTACTATTTATGTTCCGGCAGCTGGTGGGTGGCTGTGCTGAAAAGTCACTCAGTCTGCCTCCTTTATTTGCACCCTGAATCTTGTAAGGCACTGTGAGGTTCACTTTTATATGAATGCTGCTCTTAGTTAAGATGTAAATTCCTTTTACAAGTAGAGTGATGGCTCCAGGTATTTTGGGGCTGTGCCTAAAAAAAAGCCCTCATCGTGTGAACAACTTTTCCATGTAGACTTGTTTGTTTAGTGTTTAATGTTCAGTGTTTGGCTGCTTGCTGTAACTTAATGGGAAGGACAGTTTCAAATGGAGCTGTACTAAGTAAGTCTATAATTGATAATTATTTTGATAATGAATTATTTTAGTCTTTTTTTTCCTCCAGTTAGTGTCTCAAACATGAGTGTGTGTTACTTTTCTTTGCCAAATAGTAAACTGAGTATCTTTAGATATTACACTGACCAGACAATGAATTTAAAGACACCTACTCTGAATTTAAAAAAATGTAATTAATAGAGAAAATAATTGATTGAGATTAATTGATTAATAATTAATTAATAAAAGCAAGGGTGTGACAGTCATAAAATTCCTGGAAAAGTTGTGAAATTATAACAACAGTTTTCCAGGCCTGGAAATGGTTTGGAATCACAGAATATTTTAGTTTTTATTTTGAATTTACATTGTTTTTGCTTTTGTTTAAAATGCATTCATAAAAATCTCAAAACATGTCTGATTTTCCTCTAAATATATTCCGCGTGTTAATAATAGAAAATCCAGTGTCGCGCTGTGTGACCATTGGAACGTCACTAGTGTCACATTACACACAAAGACCAGACCACCATCGGGTTGTCGCCAAAATGCCACGCCCCGTTCTGGAGGAAAGACGCGCACTGTCACATCAGAAGAGAAACAAATGCTGAAAAGCTGTTGTGTAGCAGGTTACTCAGGCTGTCACAGTGAGATAATAATCCTGGTGACAGTTAATTAATAACAATAATAATAATAATAGGTTACAAAGTGCTTCACGAAGTGCAAAACAATATGACAACAATGACAATACAATATTTTTTTTAAATGTTAAGAGCTGAGAAAAATGGAGTGTATCAATCAAAAAATACAAATCTGGCATTAAAAGGGAAGACTTCCCTATTAAAATGTGTTTTAAGCAATGATTTAATAACCAGGGAATGAGCTAGCCAGCCTTGATGGCAAAGGCCCAGTCACCTTTAGTTACCAGCCTTGACCGTAGGACGACCAGTGAGGGCAGGTTGGAGGATCTGAATTCACAACTTTGAGCATAGTTAGTCAGAAACTGAGCTATATAACTGATGATGGATGGATCTAGCGTGAGTGGGAGGCTGCTGCAGTGCAGTCATACAGTAGAGCAGCATCAATATCTTTTTTTTTCCTTTTTTTTTTTCATTAAATCACCAGGTATAGTGATTCATATATCTATAGTATCCAGCCACTGTGTTGAGTAACTGATCTACTTGGATGGGGGAAGCCAGAAGGGACATGACGGCGGTTAAGGTCACAATACAAACATTTGACGTGGCCTTGTCATTTTGCGAAGTACCCTAATGTCCCAGTCTGGTCTATTGTTAGTGGGCATATGCAGTTGGTGGCATGGATGTATAAACAGACCTGGATACAACATTAGCAGGGAGACCCCATTCATTCCTATGGAAGTTGCTTCGTGGTGCATGAAGCCAGAATAGTTAAACTGCCGCATATAAAGTCACACGAATGATTGGGCACTGCTTCCACACTGTGCGGCCCATAGAGCAGGCGCACTAGAGATTTTTTGCTTGATGAGCCAGCTACTACCAGTTTAGCTCTCCGTTAACTTGAATGGGGATAAAATAATTCCATAGTGCAGCTCTTCTAGACTTTCCAGATGTTATCAGACCGATTGGATTAAATCCCGATAGTGAAACAAGTCATTTTGTGAGGGTTGTGACGCTATGTAAGTTAATGGGAAAAGGTCTTTGGCTGCGAGCTT
Organism: Epinephelus moara; assembly: GCF_006386435.1. Taxonomy (NCBI): domain Eukaryota; kingdom Metazoa; phylum Chordata; class Actinopteri; order Perciformes; family Serranidae; genus Epinephelus; species Epinephelus moara. The sequence goes on from NC_065507.1 coordinate 26,282,096, forward strand.
GAAAATTGTGATTCCAGTGTTGGGCCACTACAAAAAATTGGCTTCAAAGCCTGGCAAACTTCTCTGGGGCTTGGTTGGTGGTAGGAATGTTTAATGAGTGAGTAAAGTTGGAGAGCTCTAACAGTTTGCTGATCCACAAATGCTATGGAAGTGTTTCATAATGTATGGCTTTATCACTATATAGGCATACTCATTAAAAACTACTTTAAGTCATGGAACTGTGAAAAAATATTATGAAAACGTTTTGTACATCTGTTGATAAAGATGTGTAGAAAGACTGTAAAAGGTGTTAGAATTAAAAACCTTTGGCTCATTATCACATGTTTAAAAAAGTGCCTGTAGCTGGTTCCATCACTGCAGACATTTCACTTTGTTATGAAACAAGCTGCAGCGTCATGTTCATATCCTGTTATGGTCTGTGAATCTTCATATGAGCCTCAGTTTTACTGAAGTAGGTGCATAATGACATTTGCATACTGTTCTTGTTTATTTGAAATATTTTAAAAAGGAAGACCTGCAAGCCACTTCAGGCAGTAGCAGAGCTCCACAGGTGTAGCTTCTGACTGGAATATCAATTCATCACTAAACTATTAAACATTTAAAGGCTTTGATCTTTTCCGTATTTAGAAGAGAAATATTTGCAGAGATTTCCTGTCTTTGTTTATTAAAGATCAATGTCTAAACATCGTGGGTCACCATGTTCTTCTCCTTAGTCTCTCGTCTGTTCTCTACTGCCAAGGGCACTGTGTGCAGTATAATGCATGCAGCACAAAACAGTAGGCACACTGGGCACATGATGAGAAGTTAGATATGCTTTCTTTAGGCATTAAATACCGCACGCAATCAAAGGTGAAATTAGCACTTTCTGGTTTATTAAATCCCAGGGAGAGAGTTATTTGATTATTCTGCTCCTCCACTTGTGCTTCTTACCGCTGTCACACCTCAAACTACAAATTAATTGGGTTAAAAATGAAAAAAGAGGAGAAAAAAAAAGGCTGCACCTCATTTTCTGCCAGATTTTGTACAGGCTAAAAGCCCACAGTCCTGGTAAGTCAAAAATCATCATTTGATTTTCAACTGCTTTATTTAGTTCCCCCCACAGACTTTTACTAGATCCAGGCCTGTTAATGTATGCATTTACATGTTTATGATTTGTATTCTCCTCGAGCCAGGTGGCATAAATGTGGCACTTCTCCATAGATAATTAATTGTGAAATATAGTCTGTGTGTGTGAGGGCATCTGGGAAGAATCTCCAGGGGTAAGGGTATATTTTAACTGCTTCATAACAATAAATATCACAGAATATGAGGTTTGTGTGGGAATATAAATTCTTCTATGGGTTCACAAAGTCACTCAAGTCAGCTCCAGATTTAATATTAAAGATTTAATAATGTGATTATATTATATTCGCTGGTTTCAGACCTATGGAGAGATATGTCCATGTCAATTGTTTCCTATCTGAGAAGCTGCATATTTTCCTATTTTAAGTGCCATATGACAGTAAGCAAGAAAACAGATTGAATGAGCGTCATTTTTTAAAACATCCTATTCTTTTTTTCAAATTGGCTTTAACAGCCCAATTTTATAAGCAGTATTTAGACAATGCATTATTCATAACGTACTATAATGTGGATGTTACCACACATCAGGATGTTTATAAGTTTATATTAATATATGTCAACAATTTTATGAAGACATATTTTATATGAGCACAACTAGGCTCTATTACTTTATTGTATTAAGGCATTGTGGTAGATAGACTTACACTTGTATGGCGCCTTTCTAGTCTTCCGACCCCTCAAAGCGTTTTTAGTCTACAGAGTCACATTCACCCATTCACACACAAGGTGCCATCTGCTACTCAGTTTAGACATTCACACGCAATTTGGGGTTGAGTATTTTGCCCAAGGACACTTAAACATGCGGAGTAGAGGAAACTGGGATCGAACCTCTGATCTTCTGATTAGTGGACAAATGGTGGACAAACCGCTCCACCTCCTGAGCCTCAGCTGCATTATTATAATAATAATAATTTGTCATTATATTGCATTATATTGTCAACCTCCAATTACATGAATTGAAAGGGAAAAAAAAAAAAACACATAAACACTTAACCTATGTCTGCTTACAACTACATTTCAGCGTGTTGTTTATATACTTATAATGCTCAATAGGACGGAGGTTCAAATAAAGTGTAACTTGAAAACACAGATGCTTAGATGGGTGTAATTTAGCATTTAAATGTAATTATTCTGATCACTGTAGTATCCAAGGCTGCACCTAACGATTATTTTCATTATCAATTAACATTTCTCTAAATGTCTAGTGTGTAGGATTTAGGGGCATCTGTTAGCAGAAATGGTACATAATATTCCTAACTATGTTTTCATAAGTTTAATCACCTAAAAATAAGAAAAGTTATGTTTTTGTTCCTTAGAATGAGCCGTTTATATCTATAAACTGAACAGGTCCCCTCCTACAGAGTGCCCCAAGTTGTTTCTACGGTAGGTCAGAACAGACAAATCCAACACTGGCTCTAGATATGGCCATTTGTGTTTTTATGCCGGTCACCATGTATCTCCTACATGCTTGGCACATGGGAGAAGTTTCAGTTCTGAAACCTCACCGTTAGACGCCAATAAATACTGCACAGTGGACCTTTAATCTTGATAAAAGTCTTGTGTCATTGTACCAACAGTCCACTACCCAAAGATATTCAGTTTAGAATCATATGTAACAAAGAAAAGCACAACATTTGCACATGTTAGGACCTGAAACCAGAGAGTGTTTGGCTGTTTTGCTTAAAAAGATTATTTGTTTATCAAAATAGTTTCCAGTTCATTTTCTGACTTATCATTGCAGCTCCAGTCTACATGCCCTGTGATTTCCTCATACCAGTTTCTGTCAAACATGACTATAAATAGCTTGTCTAAGTTCAATATTGATTTTGGGCCACAGCAGCTCAGAGTAAACTTTATGCTTCATGTATGCATGTGAAGTCTGGGCTGCATGCACCTCTCAGTCCTGTTCCACTTGACAGGTCCGGGCCATTAGGCAAGACGAAAACACAATGCTCAGGCTGCTGAAGTAAGAAAAAAGTTTTTGACTCTTTTTCATCTGCAAATTAGCCATTGACAAGATCCAAATGGGTAACCTTAATTAACCGAAGCTGCTGCGCTCAAAGTCTGAACCACCTGGCTGTCAAACAGGGAACGCAGCTGGCCATCGATGTGCGGTCAGCGAGAAATGGACTCTGGTGTGTGTGTGTGTGTGTGTGTATTTGTGTGTTAAGTTTGACTGAGGGAAAACTGTTCTTATTGCTATAGTCATGCCATTCAAAATAATGGATATAATTTTATACATCTGTATACGTGACCTAGAGGGCTAAATCTTCTCCCTTCATCTGAAACATGTGCAGTATTTCAGGCAACTATGATCAATCAGAAAAGGAATGAGAGCTGGTATCAAAAGGTTTTGAAAATCAGCAGTGGAAGAAATATTTACATAAGTACAGTTGAGTAAAAGTACATAAGTATTATCAGCAAAATATACTTTAAGTGTTGAAATGTGTAAAAGAGTAAAAATGTTCTTTATGCAGAATGTTATAGAAGCATCTTTATGTTGAAGATGATTGAGGTGGAGATTTTCAGCCCATTGTCATTCCCAGGTTGTCATATAACGCTGCTTTGTCATGCCCATTGGCGTGAGATACTGACACTGAAGGCAGCCTTTGGTATCTTTTTGAGATGCATCAGGCTTTCAGCTAACTCCAGTGTAGCTCAGTCCAGGGCAAGACTTTACACTGAGAGCAACTGACGTAGTATAAAGGGCGAGGAAGTCTGCGTACTGTGGGAGGGAGAGGTCAAACATAACCGGACTTTCACCCAGGAGACTGAAGTTCATGTCCAGTGTGAAACCAAAAGTCAGTGTTGTTTTAACATTAACTTCACTCACATGATGTATTTACATGGCATTATCTTACAAATGTACTTATTTTAACCCAAAACATGATCTTTTATTTGTGTTACTTGTGTTTTAGCTGTGCATCGCTGTGAGACGCCACAGGATATGAGGGCGCTGCAATTTAACATACTGTATAACAAAACAGAACCTCCATCTGCAAAGTTAAAAGTAACTACAGCTGTCAGATTGATGTAGTGAAACTAAAAAGTATAATATTGTTGCCTGCTTTCTCCTCAATCACTGAAAGAGTGGAAACCAGATGGCGGTAATGATTGGGCGATAAATTATTCTCAGGAACTGGGAGACTCTTGGAGAGCCTGTTTTAAAGGCCTGGATGGCAGAGTTGGGAAAAGTTGCTTCAAATGAAAGAATGTACACAAGATGTATAACAAGGCTGAAAAATATTTCATCAACTGGGGCATGCAACATTGATATCGATTTCCATGTGGGAGTTGTACTTTTGTATTTTCTCTGAGAATTGTATTGCTTCTTATTTTTTCTTTTGCTTCTATTCTGCAAAAAGACACTTTGTATTTTGCTTTGAACTGTCTTGTTGCTGCTTGGGTTGTAATGGGAAGTTCTGTGTGGAAATCTTTTTTTTTCCTGATTTACGGTCCTGATGTTATATTTCAAAATAAGCCATAGAAATGTATATATGATATTTATCCCTGTAAATATCATATATACATTTACATCACCAAGTGTGGTGAAAGCTGCATAATATGGGAATGCTCAAGTAAAATTACAGTTCAGTTACCTCAAAATTGTACATTTGTGCAGTGCTTGAGTAAATACAGCCCTGTTGAAAATATCCTTTATGCTAGGATCATTCTTTGATTTATGTAATGATAATGTTCACTTCCGAGTTTCAGCTCAGCTCTTCAAATCCTTTCCAAACTTTGAAGCAGCCCAGTAAAATGTCCTACTTATTAACATATGGTGTCTTTGAAAAAAAAAAAAGAGGACAGTCACTGTAATTTCTAAATCTCCTCTCCCAAATGGTTTCATCACATACTGCAAATGCAGCTTGAAGAACTGCTAAGATATCATTTAAGTTTTTAAAGGTCATATAGTTTGATCATTGACGCTGCACAAACCGGTGACAGATGTGATCAGGTCGTGTACTTTGGTCGAGCTTACGTCTGACCCAGAAAATTGGACTGCGAATATTCATGTCTGCATCCTCCAGAGAGCCTCTCTTTCATGACCGTCATACGACCCTTCCTGTAGCACACATGGGCAAACTGCCACACCATACTGTAAAAATGCTACCAGATGGCCTCCATATCCTCTTACTGGCTGACTCTGTGGTTATGGGTTAACTGGGAGACGCCTACTGCGAGTATTTTCACTGTGATTGTAAGCTGGTGCTGTTTGGGCACACACAAAACAGTGCAGCCAGATTCAGAATCACAATACAATGATAAAAGGAACAATTTTCATTTGTTGCCCTGCATTTTCTTGAGAAAATATACAGTAGCCACTGGTTTGTAATTAAACTAGAAAAAGTACTTTATCCGAAAATGAGAAATACTAGCAGTCCTAAATCTGCTTTTTGGCTACATTGCTGCTAGCCCCAGTTTGTGCCACTCATGTACTACTATACCATCACTTTAAGTGGCAGAGCTAAGTGTCCTATTGTCTGAAAATAAATACCTGGAGATCTTTGTAAAAACCCAGATGGTCATTTAAAAACAATTGGGTTTGTGCTGATGGTTTCTCCAAAATCCTCAAACTCTTCTAGCCATCTGGATGAGAAAAAAAATCCATCTGTTGCAAGAAGAAAATTATTTTTGCAACTGATTTACTAATCCGTAAATGGCATATGGTACTGCTGTTTTTGTAAAAACCTAGCAAAATAATAACACTCAATATAAAATATTGGAAAGAAGCATCAATACAACTGATGATTAAAATCTTAATACTCGTTCATGTTATACAAATCGAGCTTGGAAATATGTCATTCTGGCTACCATCTCTGTTAAGATTAGAAGTAAAAGGCGCAATGTGGAATACAAATGTTTTTGTAAAACAGAAGGAATATTTTTTCACCCAGATGTGTGAGTCTTAAAGAAAGCTGAAAATATCTTCAGAACAGAGGTAAGTGTTAAACCATCCTCTGGATTCTACAAAGGTCACTTTGTTGATTGGAAAATCAAGGTGCTAAAGCCCCTGAAAACTGTGTTTATTTTAATCTTATTAACATAAAATACCCATGACTAAATAAGCAAAACTTTGAGCTGGAGAAGCTGAAGTTGAAAAAAGTCCTTATGCAGCTATTATTTACCCAGAGTTTAAAGGTCTAGTGAGGAATGATCTGCTCAAGGAAATCAAGTCGGCTGGGTCAGTGATCTCTTTTAAGTTCCTTCTTAAACTTAAACTTAAACTTCTTTACTTGAGTTGGAATTTCCTTTGACAAACTTTTTTCCCCAGATTCTTATGCACCAAATTGTTTTTTATCTGTTTTCTTTTATTTTTTATTTTGCTGCCTTTTAAGGCACTCTGTAATGCTATCTTTGAATAGTGCTCAATACATTAGTATTGTTATTATCATTAATATTAGTAGTAGTAGTAGTAGTAGTAGTAGAAGTAGCAGTAGCATCATCATCATCAGCAGCAGCAGCAACAGCAGTAGGAGTAGGAGTAGTAGTAGAAGTAGCAGAAGCAGCAGTAGCAGTAGCTTTAGCAATAGTAGTAGCAGTAGCATCATCATCATCATCAGCAGCAGCAGCAGCAGCAGCAGCAGCAGCAGTTGTACATAGAAGTAGTAATAGTATCAGCAGCAGCAACAGCAACAGCAGTAGTAGTAGTAGTAGTAGTAGCAGCATCAGTAGCAGCAGCAGCAGTAGTAGTAGCAGCAATAGTAGTAGTAGCAGCAGTAGTAGTAGCAGTAGCAGCAGTAGTAGTATAAGCATGTAGGAGAACTATGGTGGCCAATGCAAAAGTGCAAATGTCCCTATCTAAAGCCAGTGTTTCATTTGTCCATTCTGAGCTAGTGCAGAAACCTGAGTACTCCATGGACAAAACACGCTCCGTATGTAGATATTAACAGCTCATTCTAAGATAATGAGAACACGACGATTCTTATTTTCAGGTGATGATATACTGAGGGAAAAAAAAGCTTATTATGTTTATTTTCTGCCAATATCCAATCCTCCTAAGTCCTACACACTGGACCTTTAAAAAGAGCTGCTTCATCAGGACTGTGTGGGTGTGGTTTAATTTGAATTTGATTGACAGTAGCCCACAACTGTTTAAATGCGGCTAAACCCTGATTAGTGCATGCAAATACATGACATTGCCTTTTTTCCAGTTCAGCCCCGCCCACGAAAAAGCACAAAATCTCTCATGTAAAATAACCAAAGCTGTTCCAAATTTGGCAGAAAACAGCATGTTTATGAAGAAGCCCATAAAAGGGAAAAAAAGCTGTGTGATAAAAGAGGTTTTTAAGGCCTTATGTAATGGTAATACAACTAATACTAACAACCAGCCAGGCAGCCCATGTGCTGTACTTGACTGATCATGCCCTACACATTTCATTTCAATCATGATGAAGTCGTTATTGAGATGCATAACGGGTCTACTTCTGCATTTCATAAAACGGAAGGTGATTTGCCACATTTTCAATAACTCACTTAGTGCTGCGTTTCAAAACCGGAGCGAGGAGGAATGTCAGAATAAACAAAACAAATCAGGCCTAATTGTATCTAAAATTAGATAACTGCAAGACAGGAGGGTTTGTAACAGCGAGGGAGGCAGTGGATGAAAGAGCGAATCAAGTCAAGATCATTGAGAGGTGAGTAACAAAGCTCTGCCAAGCTTTACTGTTGTGGAGGAAAAAAAAGCTCCTCACCTCAAGGTTACAAGCAGCCAGGCAATGTGCAGCAAATGAAATACTCAAGGAAGACATAAGTCTCATTAAGGCCCATAAAGGACATCCCTAATAAAATCCTCAGCCTGACATGCAAGAGCTCTCCAGTGATGGCTGATTAATTGCTGGTGCAAATGAAAGCATGAGAGATAGCCGCGGCTGTGTGGCTGTAATTTATCCTCTCCTGTCCTGTCTTGTCCTCACAGCCTGGGGAGATCGCCCAGGAAGACAGGAGACGGGAGAGTGGGTGGTTGGTTCGAAGGTGGGAGTGGGGTATCGTCTTCATATCATGTGGAGGAAAACATGTTTAGGTGGCCGGTGAGATCATTTGTTTAGATTGTTTTGGCTATAACAAGCTGTATGTGTTGACATCTGGGTGTTTGAATGGGGGAGAAAAATTCCCAGAGCAGGTCAGACTGATAATGATGACTGCAACATGGCCTGTGAAGAAATATGGTGGCGCCCATGATGACCCAAAATATATTCTCGGCAGTCATACATCAAGTAAAGCCTATGCTATTTTATGACAGCTCGCTCTGTAATCCATCAATAATACAATCTTACTGATTCTGAGTCAGGATATATATTTCATCATTTCATCATTGCCTTTTGTCAGATCTCTGTTTATGATTAATAGAGACACTTCCAATGCCAGGAGGGCATACTTGTCAAACATATGGCTAATGAGTGAGTAATTACCTCCATAAAATGCTTTGATGCTTTGCCTTTAATCATATCTGAATCAGACTAAAGTGGATTAATCAAGGGTTAAGGAAAGCTTGAAGAATAGCCGGGGATGTAGGGGGGCAGCCGGAGGTTATAAGACAGACATGGGGGTCCAAGGACAATCTGGGCCAGGATAATGCCCAGCTGAGGCCAGACACACACCTGCCCTCTAACTGTAATAAGTGGCTGTGTCACATAAAGAGGAGTGAGGGCAGAAACAAAGAAATGGGGTACAGGGGGAAAAAAACAAGGACATCCCTGCGTGGACACAGCGGCTGCTTTTACATGAACCGGCGATCCTGCTGTCCTGTTAGTAGTTCATCATGAAGATATCACAACTGGCTTAGAATAACCTGGGTATATTCACAGTCAGAGGATAAGAAACAAGGTGTTGTTTTTTACATAAAAAAATCTGGCAGTTTCCTTACTGTTACTATTGAGATCCACTGTTACCACTGAGATTATCATTTCGGTGTTAGAAGCTGGCAACAATACCTCTGTGTTTGTTTAACTGGCAGAATGTGATTTCTTTAGTCAGAATACTTCAAGTAAAAATACACATTCTGTTAATTGGTTTATTATTCCCACCAGGCAGGCACTTCACCATGTAACTGTTGTCTTTTCTTAGATTTTGGTATGAAACGTGTGGCCAGATGTGGTCAGAGATAGTTGCTGGAAGCTGCCTCTTGTTCTGGGTTTTGCTCCATCATTATTGCATCGTGGTCAAAAGACACGTGGTGCTTCTTTTGCTTCCAGGCAGCTGGCTACTTGGCATCTACAGTAGAGAAACTCTCCATTCCTACACTCAATCCCATCATTTAGAGCAGGCTATTTGTAACAAAGGTGTAAATGGTTAATGTGGTGAAGTAAAAAGTATCTTACCGTCTCAAAAATATACTGGAGTTAAAAGTAGTACAGTTTTTAAAAAGGAACATGAGAAGTACTCATTTTGTCTTTCCTTTAAAAACTTGCGGTACTACCCCTGACCTGTGTGTATCTGTCTGTCCACTGCGAATCTCACATACTACTATACCAATCAGCCTAATATATTTGTGCACATTTACGACTGTACGCTCAAGGACCTCTCGTAGCTGTGGTGATTCACAATTGTTGAAAAGCCGGTATTATCAACTGTTTCATTGACCTCCTAACTCCTCTGAATCTGCCGATAGAGACAACAAAGTCACATAGCAAAATGTAATTCTGGTAATCAGCTAGTCACATTTTTTCAATTGTCATAGCTAAAAAACCAACATCAATACAAAAGTTTGGTCTTAATTTGGAACCAGAGCATGTGCAGATTAATTAGAAAATTGAATACATCATCACATCAACACATCATCCCGCGAGTTAGACATTTTTGTTGCCGTCTTTGTGTAAATGACCCTTCCTCTTCACCCTCAGATATTTGTTTTTGTCCGGTTTTGCTGCATGACAGAAACGTCATCAACACGCCCTTGCTGTAAATTCTGCAAACAATGACTTGCTCTATTCACACATGGACTCAATCCCAGACTTTGTAATGGGAAGCTAGCAGGCTGAAGTCTGTTTAATGTCTGATCCAACTGACTCGGAGATTTGCATTCTCACATAAAGCACCTCTGCGTAATGTCTAAATAATTTCAGGTTTGCAATGCGTGTGTCTTGAGATGCCGATCACATGCAATGATCCCAGTTCGAGTCCAGACAGGGACTTTTGTGGCAAGTCATCCCTCCTCTTTCTCTATTCATTATCATATGTCTACTGTCAAATATCAAAGAAGACAAAAATGTCCCTTGCAAAAGAATCTGTTTAAAAAAAAATGTCTGACTGCTGATGTAATTTCTGGACGAATTCTGTAAATGTCACTGTGTCCGTGTATGTCAGCAGCTTGCGAGTGCAACATCACAGTCACTACAATAGGAATGGTAGCCAACTACACAAATGAGGCCCGTGCAGGTTTGATTTTTTTGCTTAAGTTTGAGTATGACCAGTAGCCAGTTTATTCAGCCTGTATAAATGTAGACAGCTGAGCTTTAGCTGAATGACATTTGGACGGACAGCAGAACTACAGCACTGTCAGGATCTTCAGTCTAACAAGCTGCTTTGAGCCAACTGAAGAAATGAAAAATTCAACTGAAACAACACGTAGGACAAAAGAAAGGGCCTAAAGAAACATCCCCTAAACATAACTGGCAGTTTAAGTGACGCTTAACACAACAGCATGGAAGCGATAGCTTAATAACGGGAAACAGAAGCATCAAACGACTGCGGCTGTTGAAACAAGGGACGGCTCACTGCCAGACTCATTGTCACTGTCTGCTGGTGGTGCGTATGCTGCAGCTCTAACAGATGATATATCATGTGAACTATCATACAGCTGGCTAGAGTGATGATGATTTAAAAGGCTTGGTGAGAGGAGACAGCTTGTCTGAAAGCCTTGTTTCACTGTGTCTGCAGTCTGATGTGATGCATCCCGGAGTCACCTTCAAATTCAGCTCCTCTTGAAGGCTTGATGGGTCTCATAAATACCAATTGTAATTATGATCCACCAGCAAACAAATCTCCATTTTTCAGGCCATTCTGACAAGAGTAAGGGTAAACCAAGTAGGCCTCTTGCATATCTTGTCTGACTGATATGTCATTGTGACGGTTTAATACTCCATAATTATGCCATTTTGAATGCCTGATGGCCAAGCTGGTCCGGGTTGGCAATACACGGCCGCGGAGTGAAGAGTGAGATGTTTTTCGCCGCAAATTGCGTCAGTGTTGATGACATAAGGGGTGATGAATATTCGGAGGTGACCTACTCAACACAAAGAGCGATGACCAGGGACAGAAACAAACATGCTGTTGGTTTGTCTGCTTGTGTGTCAAGGGAATTATTAAACATAATTATGCATAATCACCGGACAAAACATGTCACCCGTCACACTAATAGTTTGTTTACTATGAATACATCATTTCAAACTTTAGACGTTGCATAAGCACGAGGTGACAGCATTTTCCTAATAATGTCACTTACACTTACAATATCTTTTGACTGACAGGTGCTTCCCCGAGGGCCCCGCCAACTGTCATTCAACACTTCGTCAGCCATGGGCTCAATGTGTCATCCAAGTAACCATGAAAGTTCCCTCTGCTGTCTTTTCATCTACCTGTGCTGCTAATCAACAAGTTAAAGAGACAACAAGTACCTCTTTATTCTGCAGGAGTGATGTTTACTGCGAGTATAAAGGACTGAAATATATGTGTCAAAAGAAAGATGTTCCTACTTTCTGTTTGTTAACTTTTTCTCTTTAACTGAAAAATAAGCGTTTAACAAACACCACGACCTCTAGTATGGCTGTGTATACGCAAGACTCTGGTGATACAATATGCATCACGATACAGGGGTTACAGTTCAATATATTGTGATACACTGTAAGGAAAGGGACTCTTATTGAGTTTTCAGTAAAAGAGAGACAGAGGAAGAGTGAGAGTGAGAAAAGACAGACAAAGGTACCAAAGAGCAACATTACAATTGCGTTACAATATCCGACCCACCTGTCATACATCGAGTACTTGCATTTTTAATGGTCACAGAATTAACAAATGGAGGCAAAGTAAGTAATGCAGTCACTAGAAGGAAACTAAAGACCAGTGGGGAAAAGGTGTTACTGCAAATTTTTTTATAATCTTATTTTAGGAGCTAGTGGTGCACCCTTTATGACTCTTATGTTTGTGCTTGCGATGTGTTGTAACTATGGGGTGGAAGAGTCAAATCGCTGAAGACAGATATTGAAGGATCCAGTGGTCGAAGGCTTGAACACAACACAAAAATGGAAATACTGCCAGAAATATTTGCATGTAAATCGTTAATTAAAAATCAATACCATGTTGTGGAGAACTGATCACAAAATGTAATATTGCAGTACTCAAATGTATAGATATTTGCTGGCAAAACGAATCTAGACTGCATGTTCTGCAGAATCAAAACATAAAAGGGTGTGATCCCACTATGCACTAAAGCTGGGTCCCAAACCAGGTCATTTTAAGGGTTTCGGGTTGCATCTATACTATTAAGGACTAATTCATGTTATAGCCATCGGTGCCAGTGTTTGTACCTGAGAGTGCATCTGGGTTAGTACACAGCAAATAGAAGCCAGCCACAGAGCAACGAGGTGACGATGGAGCTCCAATAAGCCGCTAAGTTCAACTTCAGACAGTAAGCAGAAGCATCCCGAAGCTGGGAAGCTCTGTCGACTATCACTGCAGCACCAATCTGCCGCAATAGTTTTGCCAATTGTCTTTTTTCTATTCTTTACTATTTTAGTAATAATCTAGTATCACAGCTAGAGGAGCAGACACACACAAGCCAGACAGACAGACAGACAGACTGACAGACAGAAGATTAGCTGTATGTGTAATTAGAAAAGAGCAGAGGAGCCGAATTGCATTTTAGTCCCCTACCTCACCACTGCAGTTTGTTCAATAAATTAAATTTTTGTTATTACAGAGAAATTAAAGTAGTGTTGGGTACCTTAAGCAAATTCCAGGCACCAGTATTGGTTCAAACGTGAATGGCACCCAACCCTAGTTTGTACATTATCTACCTCATATTGTCATTTTGTTTCAACTTATTTTCATTTTATTTTCATTTCTGCCCACTTATTTCATATCTGTCTGTCCTGGAGGAGAGATCCCTCTGTTGCTCTAACTGAGCTTTCCCTTTTTTTCCTGTTGGGGAATTGTTCCGCATTTCAGAAAATGAGAATAATGATACCACTCTCATATCTGTTTATCAGATAAGCTAAAGCAAGAGGACTGTTAGCTTAGCTTAGCACAAAGACTGGAAACAGGGGGAAACAAATGTTCCTGCCAGCATCTCTGAAGCTTAGTATTCAAAATAACATATGGATTTAAACTGGAAAAGGGACGTTTCCAAGTGGTATTATTGTCGGCGCTGCTGTCGCAAAGACAAACCAAACACTGGTCACAATAATATTATGGTTTCAATTATAAATGTCAACACATTCATCTTTAAGCATTTACACACAAGTGTAAATACTGTAAGTGAAAGGGAAATAAAAAGAGGAAAACATTGTCATCTTAACAACCACCAGGCTCTGACAATGTCACTTAGACGAGACAAAGTGAATTACTGTCAAACCAAAGCGTTTAACGAAGCAAAGTTGAGCTTTATTTCACATACAGTTTTAACCTTTGGCAACTGGGGAACACTACTGATAGCTACAGGCAAAAAAGCAAAAGTGCTATGCTCTTCCTGTTTGGTTGTGCGATGAATGGCACTTCCTGTGTCATCAATTGCGTCTTGTGAAGTGAGAGTGAATGCGACGCTTATAGGGAACCAATCTAAACACGGATTGTGCAGTATTCTACAGCTATAACACTGTGCAATCAGCATTTACTTTATAATTAGAAGTCAACAAAACAGATGTCTAGTTCCACCTTAAACTGTATCTTAAAAACAAGAGCTTGTGATGTTAGAGGGCCAGGAGATGGTTAGCTTAGCTCAAAGACTGGAAGCAGGCTGAAACTATACCAATGTTGCCAACTTAGCGACTTTGTCGCTATATTTAGCGACTTTTCAGACCCCTCTAGCGACTCTTTTTCAAAAAAGCGACTAGCGACAAATCTAGTGACTTTTTCTGATGTTATTGAAGACTTCTGGAGACTCTGTTGTGAGAGCACGTATCATTCTTATTCTTCTCAACGAGCAGCGGATGCTGCCGTGGGCCCTTCCCTCGCCCCAAAGCACTCACAGACGGCCCAGTCCTCCCTCCCAGCAGCAGTCAGAGCAGGAGATGTTAACCCCTCCGCGTCCAGACTGCAAGTGAATCGCATATGCGCTGGCAGTTCTGCGCAATTTTCTTTGTCTAATATAAATCACTGAAAGAAGGTTCATTTGTAGTTCTAAACATGTTCAGGGTGTTTTTTTACTCAGTTTTTGTCTCTCCCACGACGTTATTCCTCTCTCCTACAGCAGCCATTACAATTACATGCATATGGACAATTATGCAAATTAGGTGATGACGTCATTTAGCGACTTCTAGCGACTTTTAGGACAGCCAATAGCTACTTTTCTTACTGAGGAGTTGGCAACAGTGTAAACTACCAGCCTGCTCTGGCTCCTGTAAAACGACGAGATGTATCTATTCTCATTGATTTTTGTACAGATTTAACAAATGTGTTAATCAGTGCACTTAAGTCAGCTACACGTTCCAGCATTAAGAACTGAGTGTTTCAATCCCATCAAGCTCTGAGCAACAGTAATTTTGCCTTGATCTTTTCCTGTAAAGGGTACACCTAGTGTATTTTTTCTTATCCTAACCAATAAATAAAACTGACTCAACTTGACTGAATGCTTGATTCCAAAGAGTAAACTAAATAAAACTGTCTTTTGTCTGCTTGATTAAGTCCAATTGGATGTGGTGTGAGGGTGTCTGCTGTTTGTGTCAACTGATAATGAAAACACAAGGTTGAACTGTGGCAAAAAACCTTGTGGCATACTAGTAAAGATTGGTAATTGCTTCAAAGCCACTGAAGTTGTATTCAATCAATAAAATTCCATTTTGATCTATAAAACACCACAGAAGTGTGACTGAGATTAAGGGTACAGTTTTGACCTTAACTGAGGCACAGCAAAATGCTGCTTAATTCATTTTCTACACATGGGTCCCTTACCACACATTCCAACCTTGAGATTGGACAAAGGGGAGAAAAAACTGCTTCCCAGCTCCCACATACACACATGTAGCGCGGAGCCGAGATCTGTGTAAATGAAAGCATCACATAATACATCGGACTGAACTGCAACCTTGACTGAAGTCACTGAAAAGACGGCTATTGAAACACATCTTCTTTGTTCTCTCCAATATTCATCTCGCACACTTTTTCACTGCGACAAATGAGGAGGGGACACGAATACAGTTTTTACACTTTATGGTACAACTGGGGAATTCAAGCCACCTTTAAACGTAATTGAATACATAGCCTATATATGAGATATGACAGTAATTAACAGGTAAGAATAATAGCCAGCTTCACCTTTATGTCCACATTTACACGTCTTTGTAAATCAGAAGATTAACTTTCCTATCTGTTGCATGTGAGATTACATTTCTGTGTGGCAGATATTTTATACCCAGCAATATTAGATTTGAAAGTCGGTCCTTTTACTGCAAAAAGTCATGAATAACACCTAAACACCATTTGATTTGAAGATGTAAGTGGGGCAGGAAATAAATATAAAGATCAATCTAAAATGTGCTACAAAGCAAGGCCGTAGCCATGGAGTCAACACAGGGGGGGACCGAATCTGCTGGGGGGGGTCTGCATGGAGTCAAAATTTGAGAACTGATTTTTTATTAGCCTATATTCTGTATTTATCAGAAACAAGTACAGCCATGATATACTACACAAATGCAATAAATGAAAGCTAGGACTGTCGACATTATGATTGACACTTCACACTCGTATTACATTCCAGTTATCTTCTTTCTATATTTTTCCTTCTTTCCAATGTTTTTCTTTTCACTACATTTAAGAGTAATAACATAGAGAGACAGCACCCATTGTTTAAAATGGATTGCACTCCCCCACAGCTGCTGTACCGCAACAGCTTCTCCTGGGGCAACACTATTTGGACAGGCCACACACAGATCTGCAGTACACTGTAATACTAGAACAGGTAGTATTAACAGTGTCAGTTTGTTTAGTTTATTTATGATTATGATTACATTTACTGTTGATTAGTTTGGAAAGCAGTGCAGGGTTGCCTATCATAACTGGTGTTGTCATAAATATTGATTTATCGATCCATATTGATTCTGAATATTTGAAATGGTTTCAATGCTATCAGTACTACTTTCTCATTTAGCATGGTGACACACACATTGCTGCAGCGCCCATAGCTCCGCCTTCTCTCACTCAAGGTGCCATCTTCTAGTCACTTGTTTCATTTGACTTGGATGCATATAGGACTTTTGTAGCATGGTTTAGTTCTGTTTGTTTGCACAATTTTAGGGGCGGCTGTGGCTCAGAGGTAGAGCTGGTCATCGCAAGACCGGCAGTTCGAACCCCAGCTCGCATGTCGAAATATCCTTGGGCAAGATACTGCACCCCAAATTGTTCCCGATGGCTGTTCCATCAGTGTATGAGTGCAACTGAATGGTTACTGAGTAGCAGGTGGCACCTTGTGTGGTAGCCTCGACCACCAGTGTTTGAATGTGTGTATGAATGGGTGAATGTGACATGTCGCGTTTAAGCACTTTGAGTTGAGCTCACAGTTTGGTGGAAGCACACAGAAATTAAGTTAGAAACAACTTGCACATGAAAATGCATGAACTGGAGTTGAAGTGAATCTTGGAGGTGAGAAAATTAGATAACTGTCAAAAGACATCACCTCTTTGTTCACTTAAAATGTAAAAGAGCTCCATTATTAGTGTGGAGATAACTCTCTCAGCGGCAGAAATGTCCTGTTTAGAGCTTCAAAAAATGGTCTCAGGCCAGATGTGGCAAGTAATGAGTGTTCATACTAAATCATAAGGACTTCTCTTGGATTTATTTCATGAAAATCAAACTCAAACCCATCACAGCGTTCACCTCTTTATCGAACAAAAGCCAATCATTTAAAAAATAAAGCCTTTAAGCCTTAAAATGACCCAAACCCTTTAATTTCACAACTATAACAGACATAAAATACATTGTTTACTGTATTATAATAAACACACTGTATTAAAAAAGAGAAAGACAAGGTCAGACTGAGAGAAAAGACTTTCAATGCCATATATAACAATAGATTTTATTTATTTATTTTTTATTTGGTACCCTGGGTTTAAACTTTCAACATCCTCTACTGCTTCACCACAAGCGAGGCTGCTTTCTGATGATTCAAATAATTCCAGCCCCTCTCTTCAAATGGAACATTTTGATGGATTATGCAGTGTCAACCTTCACCGCACTGAACACATTTGAATAAATGTAGATTTGAGATTTACTGAAAGATGAGGCCAACGCATCAAAGTGATACACAACTGCATGCAAATGCTCTGTACTTTGAAGCTGTTGCATTTTGAAAAAATGTGGTGTGGAATTTTTACAAACTTCCATGCACCAAATATAAATAGTTTCTCCGTGTTCATTTCATTTATTCAGGTTGCTGTCACACCTCATATTGCATGTTGTCATACTGCACTGACAGGCGATAATGAAGTTAATAGTGATTTGTCTGTGCCCTGAGATCTGTCGTATAAACTGCTTTTATTACAGTCAAACTTTTCATTTGCCATCATATGATTATAAAGTCAGTGAAAAGAGTTTTAAATGTGAAGAGGTTCAGTTAAATTGGCCTGAATGCACAATATAAAAAGGCAGGGGAAGAAAACAGCAATTTGTGCACACAGTGAGAAATAATCAGCGCAAACCTTAGAAGATATGACATTTGGGTACAAGTGACAAAAATGAAATCATGTACAACAACCCTATTACACATGTATGCCATTTGACAACCCTTAAGTCTACTGATATTTGAAGCAGAATAATCCACGTCGTGCAGGTCCAGACTATTTATTCATGCACAGATCGCGGTTCTCTCAGGCTTGGGAAATCAGCTTTTGCTTCAATACCGCCTTTGTCACACGCATACTTCCCTGCCCTCACTAACTACACTATCTTCCTGCCTGTTCAAGCAAAACTTTATGCTAAGTAAATCATTTACATCTCCCAAGCAGCCTATCTACATTTTCCAATAAAACCCTAAATTGATGGATGTCATCTTAGTGCTCACAGGCAATAACTCCTGCTGCTTCGAAATAACAATATGTTTTGGTTTTATGAGGTCTAGACATGCTATTCTTTTTAATGACATCCCTAGGCCAGTGCTGTTTACATTTATTGATATCTGTTTTTAGACTAGAGCAGCTCCGTCTTCCTCAGAGGTTTCCTATGCAGAGCTAAGTTTGACTTATGCTGACAAAACAAAACTTTTCATTTGGTGAGTTAAGACCACAGAGTGAGGCTGTAAAAAAAACATTTTGCTCCTGTAGAGGCTATTACACTGAGATGCGTTTTTTTGAGATTACAGTAAAGACAACATTTCCGCTATATCTGAAAATTCATAAAAGACCATCGTGAACCACTTTACAGTGTTGTTTTATTAGTTTTATTGGAGGTGCCAAATAACATCACCTCCTTTTTTTCCATTTACAAATAAAGTTAAATTAGATTTACACATCCTTTAAAACTTCAATTGGCATACACATGAGGTGAATAAACTGGGTGGATGCTGATAAACACAACAGCATAAAACCTAAGTGTAAATACATTTAAATCTGATCAGTCATGCCACAGTTTAAGCTGGAAACGTGTTAATTGGGTGGTGTTTCTGCATCACAATGTATGGAGCCTCTTTGGTGTCACTTGGTAAAAAAACAAACAAACAAACAAACAAAAAAACTCAATGTGTAAATCTATGTGCATAGCTTTGTGATTCATCACCTCGGATTCACAACTTGTGAGAAAGATTTTGGTAATTTGTGTACATGGATTTAATGTTTCTGACATAGCAGTGAATGGGAATCATAGACAAGTGTAAACAACCGCTATTTAGCCTTATGCTAACGTAGCTCCCCAGAGATTTAAACTTTTAGTTGTCTTATTTTAATAATATAACTTGTAACAACACACTGACAAAGGTTCCAATGGGTATGAGTATTGGTAGTTTTAACTGGTTTGGTTAAAAAATGCCAAAATTGGAATTTTATAGCTTATTGTTGATTTGGAATGGCTAACGTTAGCTAGCACTTGTAGCTATAGAAAAGGGAAGCATTTGAGTAGCAGACTGAAGGAACTAAACAGAGAGTGTGATCAAACTAACTTGTAACAACACACTGACAAAGGTCTAAATGGGTATGACTATTGGTAGTTGTAATTGGTTTTGTTCAAAAATGCCAAAATTGGAATTTTATAGCTTATTGTTGCTTTGGAAGATAAAGCTAATGGCTAATGTTAGCTAGCACTTGTTGCCATAGGAAAAAGTAAGCATTTGGGTAGTGGACTAAAGGAACTAACTTAAACAGAGAGTGTGATCAAGCCTCATTGTAAATATGGATAAGACACATTATAGTAAAAAATTAGCATGAATACTATTAGTGAATGTAATACTTAATTATCTTATATATTTTATGTTTATCATGTATGATGTATCTGAAGCACACTGAGTTTACTGAGCTTGTCGTATGAAATGTGCTACATAATTAAAGTTTACTTGCCTCTTATTTTAATAGTGAATATGATCAACTGGAAATATTTCAGTTTATATTTCAGCTCAGGTTAACAAGACCTATTCACATGGATTGTGAACATCCAAGGACACGGATTAACAGAAGTGTTCACACAGATCGTGAATCCAAGAGGTCGAATTACAAAACCATTTACATTGATTTAAATATTGAGGGTTTTTTTTTTTTTTATCCTTCCATGTTCCCCCTGAGGGGCTCCATAGCAACATCTTAAATGCCCTGAAGACAATTTTTGTCAAACATCCTTCTCACTAGTTAGAACAGTTGTAGGCTACTTATTTCACATGAGAAATTCCTTTATTTGCATTTTTGTCTGTGCTCTTCTCACTGGTAAAAAAAAGAGGGTGTAGTTCAGTAAGAAAGAGGTGCTAATCATATATTTCCATGCATCAATCAAGATTCAGCTACATTGGATTTAAAAACTTAAGACTGCAGGCTTGTGGTCCAGGAAACAGGGTAGAATTACAGACAGAGGCTATTATCATACATTATTATCACTGAGAGTGTTAGAAGCTAGAAACAATCAGGGCCAATCACATCAGCTCTTAAAAGCAGAGCTCTCACTGTCGTGACGCACAGTTTGGTAGAGTGTGGAGAATATGCAGGAGCTTCTCCCAAAAGGAAACACGGCCAGTAATTTAAATATATAGCGAGCAAAATGTAACTGCCAAAGCCTTTTTTACATTTATCATAAGGCCCGAGGTCACTATGTTTGTAAATATAAATAAACCTTAAAATGTAGAGTAGTTTGCCTTTCATTTTTTTCCACTTAAATTAATATCGAGGACTGTTCAGTTGGCTGAGTCACTGCAGCCAGACTGGGAATGACTTTATGGCTGCATAAACTGACAATTCCAGTAATTATCCTGTTTACAACTCACAAATAATGATTGTGCTTATGAACCACTCCGCCTCAAGAAAATGAGAGTGCAAAGTCGTGCTTTATGTCAAGCCCTCGCACTTCACACAAGCAAATGGTGGTAACATACATGCAACTATTGTACTTCCATTTAATGTGCTGACAGCTCTCAGAAGAAGCAAACAACCAACAAGAATGAAGAACATTGAAGCTTAGAGGGAAGAAAATCTATACGCTAAATAAAGGACAGTGCAAAGTTCATTCTCAACGCACAAAGGTTCAGCACTGAGCTGCTGTGCCCATACATTTCTCCACTTCCTGTAAACCCCCTGGTCCTAAAACTGCATCATTATTGTGCTGTAACATCGAGGCACATTAAAAGAAGTCAAAGAAGATAGGTGAAACAGTAGCTCTGTGCTAATGAGGGCTGGCATGTGTTGTGCCTCGGAGGAAAGCAGCAAACCAATTGAAACGCAGTTTTACAGAGCAGACTTTACAATGACCAATTAAATTTATGAGAGCATCATGGACTGTCAAAACTAAATGAGAGCTGATTGCAGAAAAGAGTGCGGAGCGCTAAAAGTAGCTCGGTGTGAGGAATGAGCTTTGGTTGTTCCTTCAGCTTGTGTGCATATGAGTATGGATTTCTGCTTGTAAGCTTGAACGCCGTCCACAAAGACAAAGGTCCCTCTTGCTCAAGAGCTGTCACTACACCTGCTTAAAGTGTGCCTGAGTGTGCGGAGACGCCACTTTGTTATTCTGTCGGTGAGCTGTCCTGTTGTGTGCACATATCTTATTTACTGTATGAGTTTGCAGCCTCTAGTCCACATACAAATATGTGTCACACTTGTTAGCCAACAGGACATGTAGTGCAACTTCAGACTAGCTGGGAGTTTAGAAAATATTGACTTCTTTGGGATAAATTATATCGTCATCTGTAACTTATTAAATGTTCAGCCCTGTCTCCCAGAACAGGGGTCCTCAAATGTTTTTCAGGCCAAGGACCCCTCAGCTGAAAGAGAAACGGAGCAAGTCCCCCCTATTACATGTATAAAACTAAGCTGCATATTAGACTGGGCCTATACAAACATGTAGGGCTGCCTTTAGTGCCATGTGCCTTTATATAGTGCATACAATACAAAGCTATTAAAATAATAATGATCAACAGATTCATATATTTATACACCATGCATTCATTTGACAAAGATTTATGGGTAACAACCTATCATCTACATTATGTACTGTCAATTATTATGAATTTATTTGATCATTTTCTATTATCTTTGCTAATAATATGCTGTATTCCTGTTAATGTGTATTTTTTAGACGTATTTTTAGTTAAAAATCTTTCAAAAAATTATCAAACAATAATTTGGGGGCCCCTTGCACCAACTCTGAGGAACCCCCAGGGGTCACGAACCCCTTTTAAAGGCCCATGTCCCGAAATTTAATTTTTTTTTACAGCTAATTTGAAATAGAAAATATATTTTAAATGGAAATATAATGCTAGCAAATTATATTTCCTTTTTAACATAATGAGATAATGTTGCTAATTTACATATCTGGCAAGTGGCAAAAATGTTGATCCTGAAAAATAAGCAAAATGTTAATTTTTGTTGCCAAAATAGGTAATATTACAATACAGTATCCACTCATGCTAACTGCAGGATTATTTTTGCTGGTAACTTTTTGATGAACATTTACCCCAAATCACGTTCTTTCCCAAACCTTAACCAAAGTGCTTTTTTTTGTCTGAACCTGACACGTGTCTGGATGCAAATCAAAAGTTATAGTGTCAAGGTCCTGCTCTATGCGTGATCACCATCCTCCTAACCACCTCCCTTTGAAGCCTAAACAGTACATGTGCTGTTCCATTACCTGAAAGTAATGTTGTCTCTGAACATAATCCATGTAGTGATTATGTTGCCCCAACAACGTCATTCAGAGAACAGTTTACTAACATACAAATGTAATTTCTAGGATACAGGGATGAGGTGTTGGAGCTGGAGGCATTTATGTTTTTGCCTGAATGTGTCTGTTCAGCTGTCAATATGTTTAAAAAACTTAATCCGAAGAAAGATAATTTCTCATAATTGGAAAGTTGTCTCGTGTCAGTGGGTGTGTCCTCTCACTAAAAAGCTATAAAACTTCAGAGCAGACTCCCAAAGCAGCATCAAAAATAGTACACTTTTGAGTATATTTATATATGCAAATATAACTGCTCTTCTATTTTTTTCCTTCCCAGATGCTGGTGGAACAAAGAACAAAGGACAGATGAAAGAATTAACTTTGAGTGAAAATCTGACAAGTGGAATCGGCTTATCTTGACAAATGAATAGCATTAATGAAGGGCTGCCACTGAGATCCCTCTATAGTGAGTACTTTGAGCAGCACAATGTAAGTTGTACAAGACTTTTAATAAATAAGCCATAAAGTGCTGTATTTAAAAAAGGAGAAAAAGAAAACAAACATCAACACATAATGATAAAGGAAAAACTTGCACTGTTGACTCCATTAAGGCCCACAGCTCATTAAGGGAGACTCAACAAACTTCAGCACCCCTATTAGAGCCCATCGGGAAAACAGGAGAGAAAAAGAGAAAAAAATATATATCAATTCCCGCATAACAGGAGCAAAAACAAAAATTAAGTACAGTAGAGTTATTAGTAGAATGAATCAAAAACTGAATTAAGGGAAGATACAAAGTTTGCAATTAAATTTCTTTAAAGTTTTGGGGCTTTGGTCGCAGCGGTTAGAATCAGGTGGATAAACAGAAACAAAGCCCTGTTATCAAAAATCTGATTAGGAATTTCTATAAGTCCTAAATTAATTAAAATTGTTGAAAAACATTACTATACTGATGCGGTAAACTGTGATGTTTCACGTATCAATCCTGTCTTCTAGAATACAATTAGATGTGAAATGCACATAAATGCAGATTTTCAATCTATAACTCAAACTCTTCTAATCAGAGAAATGAATATATGTATATGTACCTCAAGTCCTGTTTTATTAATAAAACTATGGACATAAATGGAAAACAGGTACAGTAAGATCATAAGAATCAACTCCTCTGTCTCAAATCCAAACTACATGCAAATTTTAATAAGGTTTTGCAGTGTGTTCACGTTGGAAAAGTGTGTTTAAAACAGTCTTTAAAAAACACTTTTTATTCTAGGTGGGCTGTCGATGGACACTATTCTCCCACAAACTAATTCTCAAAGGTTAATAAATACTAACTGTGTGAGAAACAGCTACAAGAACAAAACAAAAAATAATACTAAATTTAGAAAAACAAAAACAGTTTTCTGTGTCCTTGTTAAGTTTAATTGGCAGTGGCATTTTAAAGTTTTAATGTCGGACACATAGGTGCAGTTTGAACGTTAAAGTTAGGGCGTTCACAAAAAAACAAAAGAGTCTTTGTTAAGAAGATTAGAATTAGAATTAAAAACCAGGAAACTGGCAGGTTCATTTTCATGTTCTGACTAATATGCCCAGTGAGTGATGGAATATTGCGAGAATTACCATAGAAAACAAATTTGCACAACCCAACAGCAAAGCAGATACAGATCCCAGCTATTAGCGTCAAGGCTTGACATTAATGCTTGGGTTTAGACAAGAGGAATGCCTCATGCAGTTGTCCGATCAGACAAGCCAAAGATGAATTAATCTGACTTTACAAATATTAAATATCCCTCGAAAGCTGCAGGTGAGACTTACTATTTTTTTGCCCAGAAGTTAACATAAGCTGTCGTGGGCTCCGGTGAATATGTATCCCTCTCAGAAGCCTTGAAATTTGTTGTCTTTCTTGAGACTTTGAAAAATAAAACCATGACGATGAATCCAACAAAGAACGTCTTCTGTTATTATGTATCCATTTTCCTTTGTTGAAAATGGTTGTTAGCCATCTGTGATGCCTGAAGCTCTGATGCGCTCACAGCACAATGAAATAACGAGCGACCATCTTGTTTATAGCTAAACATGTTCCACCAATTATCTAACTCTGGCTAAAAAACAACGTTTACGTTAGAACCGAATCAGCAATGTAACCTTTTAACTGTATAGGCTGTGTGCTAATAACTTACAATAACTGTCCACATCCCCGCATCACGGCAAGGCATTGCAATAAATTAATAGCTCTGTGTTATAAAATAAAATATAGATAATATTTAAATCCCTACATGTACTTTTCGCTATGGCCACCAGGGGGTTCAGGAAACCCCAGAACCCATCCAAACTACACCTGTGGCCCACTCACAAGTATTGTATCTTTTCCTCCTAGTATAAAACAGTTCAGTATGTTGATTTCTTATATACTAACTGTAAAAATGGTACACTTTAACATTGTTATAGTACTTTATACAGTTAGTGTGCAGTATGGAAATGGGATGGAGCAATTATCTCAGAAAACGAAGAAGAAATATCTACATCTATGCAGGCAATCACACACACAGCCACCTACAAAGCCCACCCATGTGTCAGCTTTGAAATATAATGATGGGTGTGTGTGTGTGTCGGGGTGGGGTGGGGGGGGGGTGCCTTTTATCAATGACTATGAAGAGTTACAGCAAATCAAAATGTTCAGTTATGCTAAGCACAGACATGGATTTGATGTAGAAAAAGGAAAAGCCGCTGTGAGGTAAGCTCAACATCTGAACTGCAGGCCACTTGATCGTTTGGCAGCTTTACTTCCCTTGTTAGCTACAGACAGGCTGCTATTTGGGAGCCAATGGATCAAGCCCATATTTCCTTTCAAATACATTTACCTGTCATCTCAGATGTAAACAATGTGACTTTGAGTTTCCCTCTTCCATTAGCTCTATTGCCTCCCATGTCTCTCCGCAGTGCAATGACTCAAGTATGAGAAGTAATCAATACGCTTCTGGTTTGGGTGAATGAGTCTTAGTGCTTGGTTTGCACAGTCTTGATCAGCCTGACAATGACAGATTATAGTGCTGTATCTGAGAGTAATTAAGATGGGTCTATCGTCACGCTGATAACTCAAGAGCACGATGCCCCTAAGGCATGCAGCACCAACCTGTCAGACAACAGCCTCTTCTGTGTAAACAGCATCAAAATTTTCTCATGATTCACCTTGAGAGGAGGCAAAAAGTCCTGCACCGACTGTAAATTCTGTAACCATCATCTCTCTGTGTCACATTATCAGCCTCACTAAAGATTACTACTACTACAGCTTTGGAAGGTATACATTAATTAAGTTTTAAAAAAAAACTGAGCACACATCTTCCTGCCAAGATCTCCCACACTGAGCTATCCCTTTATTATATTAAGTGCTACCTGGAGTAAATGAAGATGTATTATATCCATTTTTGTGAAACAATACAGGAGTTTCTATTTTATAATCCCAACAGTTCAACAACAAACCTGTAATGAGGGTCAATGTACTTCTGTAGAATTTACTTTTTTTTAACTGTATAGGAATAAGGGAATAGCTGAACATTTTGGGAGAATACACTTCTTTGCTTTCTCCCCAAGAGTAAGATGGGAAGATTGATAACCACTTCAATGTCTAAACACTGAAAATGAAGCTATAACCAGCAGTTGGCTGTCTTTGCTTAGCACAGAGACTGGAAACTGGGAAACAGCTACCCTCAGTCCAAAAGTAACAAAATCCACACACAGGCACCTCTAGCCCACAAATTAACACCAAGCAGTAACCAAAACTGCAGTTCTTCAAATGGCCACTTGAAGCTGACTCCAAAACAGAGTCAATCCCCACAGACCTCATGTTAAAATGCCGAAAATGCAGAAGTAAACATGTTTACAGGCTGGTACAAAAACCAGGTTTGGTCTCTTTAGCTAATTTCCACATTCATGACAACAGCACAGGAGGTGAATTTTTAAATAACTAACCTGTTTACATTTTATTAAGGCCCAGTGAAACATATATAAGGGCAGGGCAAGTTGACTGACAGGCTGTCTACAAGGCATCGCCACAGTCTGTGAGGGTGCTTTCAGACCTAGAGTTGTCTTGCTTTGGTCTAAATCAGGGACTCATTTTGTTACAAAGTTGCATAATTGCCTAGAGTTGGTTCGTGTTTTCA
The DNA here is from genome assembly GCF_006386435.1 of Epinephelus moara. Taxonomy (NCBI): domain Eukaryota; kingdom Metazoa; phylum Chordata; class Actinopteri; order Perciformes; family Serranidae; genus Epinephelus; species Epinephelus moara. Next base: position 26,308,864 of record NC_065507.1, read on the forward strand.
CGACAGCATTTACAAGCGGACCAGATCAAATGCCTTGCTCAAGAAAGCCGCTCTTGATTGGTCCATATAGGAAAAATCCAGGAAGTAAACAAACCATTGAATAAGAGTACACTTGCAAGATAAATGTGACACTTTCTAATGTCACAATAGAGGAATAACTACGCAGGTTGATTTTAGCGCTGGTCATCGTGGACTATATTGCTGTCATTGCTCATTTTAGGCAAACCATACAGTTTGAAAACAAGGCGCGGCTCCAACTGGAAAACAATGTTTTGATGCATTGGATGTGCTGAATGCTCCGAATATGCATATTAAGGCAGTACAGGAGGAGGCGCACATTAATAATCTTCCAGGAGTGTAACATGCTCATGTTTAACCCAAACAATGTATAATGTGACTACAGTTGATTCAGATCGAGGTTGGAACACATTCTCACCACAAACTAATTGAACCAGAGTTCGTATGCAACCCGACTGAGACCACCTCTTCGAGTGCAATTGCTGCGTTCACACCTGCCCAAACAAACAGCGCTAAGGGGGCAAACAAACTTGAGTTTGACCGAACCGAACCAAACAGGGCAGGTGTGAAAGCACCCTGAGTCAGATTCCCCCCTTGCTCCTCCAAAGCTCCACCCTCTAATCCAAATATGGTCACTTCCGGCTCAAGAAACAAATACGGCAACAGCTGAAATGCCAAACTCAAGGCTTCAAAACAGGAGTCCATGAACCAATGGCTGGTGACGTCATGGTACCTTTGTCCAATGTTTTATACAGTCTAAGACCAACACCTTCTATTGCTTTTTTTTTTTTCGATACATACAAAAAGTAAAGTAAAGAGTGGGGCATAGAATTCAATTCACCAAAATTCAACATAGGTCCTTTTTTATTTTTTGTTTCCCCTATTATTGTTAATGATTGACAAAAAGAACTGTGGGGTGGGGGGCATGAACTTTTTACTTATGAAGTGAATGGGTTGTCATATTGGGTTGCATTTAGAGTGTTTCTATTATGTTTGCTTCTCCGTACATGTACAGTTAGTAGAAACACTTATTAGTGTAATGCAGTCCAGTACAGCACCATCACATAGTAAAACAGGACACAGTCAAACAATAAATCTTCTCTGGTTACAGCTTCTCAGATGTGAGGATTTGCTGCTTTTCTCTGTTTTATATCCTGTAAATTGGAAATCTTTGGGTTTTGGATTGTTGGCAGGACCTCTTTGTGACATTTTATACTCAAAGTGATGAATCAGTCAGTTGAAAAAGTAGCGCTTCATCAAAAACTGAACATTTGTTGTAAGGTAGGATGTATTTCAGAGCTGCCCGAGTACATAGTAAGAAAGCTTCTATTTTCCCTTCAGTGTATTTAATGCTGTTTCTTTAAGACTTGTTTGTTCTTTCCAGCTGGCATCCCTGAGTGTATTGTTCAAATAAAATTAGAGGAACATTAGGGTGCAATGGAGGCAGTGCTGAAAAGAAACTGAAAGTTGGAAGGACCGGGCTATTCTAATGTTGTCCCCAAGTCTAGCTACATCCTGCTGTGTAAGGGAATAATATTTCATTCAGTCTGCATAAATGCATTTGCAAACAGCACTCCAACAAGAAAGGAAGGGGCTTATTCCAGGGGATGCTGTTAAGCAAGTAAGGTACCTGTCCCAATATCTCACTGTATATAAGGAATAATTAGATTTTTCACATTTCTACTCTTATCTGAGAGAAAAGCATGGCCTCAGCAGCACATTGTTTTCTATTAGCAATGCAAGTTTTATTGATTAGTGCTCTGTTGGCACTCGCTTGTACATACCTGTACTTTAGATTTTTTTTCTCCAGAGGAGTTACATTACTTCCACCTACATGCCACTGCTTACTGAGGACTCTAAGTACACAGTGCTTATTTTATCAGGCTCAGATCTGCCCAAACAAGCCCAGAGAGGAGACAGAAAGGTGCCGCTCCTCTGCTGTTGTCTGAGATGCATAGTGCTGCAACTGAGCTCTGCCAGATAGAGAAAAGCTCTCGCCTTCTGATTCGGATAGAAGTGAATGGCCTGCCATCAAGCCGCAGTGGATATTGTAGATTGGACTGGTCCGAAGGGGGCGTGGGCCAAAGTCCCAACCTAAATATCTCTAAATGTCACCACATAAGAAACTATGTAAAGATAAGCCGTCTCATTTTTCTCAGTGAACCAGACAATAACATCTCACTGAGGCCAAACACTTTGCAGCTGCTGATTAAAGCGCCTGAACCTTTTTCATTCCAATTCAAGCAGTGGATTAGCAGGAGCTCGATAACTGAATTTATTGATCAGAGATTCAGTCTTCTCTCTCAGAAAGAGTCTTTTCTCCTCCGCATTGATCAGTAGTTATTTAGTCTTAATGTTGTGACTTCTGGTCTGAGACTCATCCACTTTCGAGGTTTTCTTTTTGTTGAATTTCTCTTGAGCTGCGGCTGATCTCAACACAGGAAGATCTCTCAAAAATATCATCTATACTTTCTGGGTGGTCCATAATATATTAAAGAAACAAAGTAACAGTCAATAAAAGATAACCATCATCAGTAAGAAATGTGCTTTGCCTATTTTTGGGCTTGTAATTGTGTTTCCCCTTTAGGTGCCAACGGTGTAATTTTGAACGCTGTAACACTCTGGTGAAATATGTTGTCTAATATTTGTGAGAATCAGATCATTAGCGTCTCAGATATTGCATATGACACACGGATGAGTGAACAAATTATGTAGAGCGCCCCTTTGGGCTGATCACTGTAATGTTTGATAATGTGAGATGCATCCCCAACTTCTGACAAAAGCCAGCAAGTGAACAAATGTTGCAGGGCCCTGCTTAGCCCAATCAATGCAACTTTTAAAATCCCACAATGGAGCAATGAGTTCCATTCCTGAAAATCCAAAACACACGACTGTATATAGATACAGTGTCTCTCTCTGGAAAGACCACACTTTGGTTAAGCAGTATATAAAAATAACTTGGGCCCTATATTAGGCTATTTGAACACAGAAAAAAGTGGGTTTTTTTCATTACCATCAAAAGAGAAATAGAAAAAAAACAATTCAGTAGCATTGTTTAGTTTGTACTATACGTCAAAGCCAAGCCAGCAAATCTTGATTTGCATTAAAATAGACGGACATACTTCAATCGCCTGTTGTTTACATTCTCATAAATGACAAAAGATTGTGGAAAAAAATTATAGTGACAAGTAAAAAAGACTAATACCCTTTTCCCACCCAATAAAGATAGACCACAGACTCCTTTCCCTTTGCCAGCAGATCAGAGCCATGTACTTTTTTTGTGTGTGTATCACACTTAACAACGCAGGACAGAGTTAGTAAAGAGTAGGGCTGCAACGACTAGTTGACTAGTCGATGACTAATCGACTATTAAAATAATCGGTGACTATTTTAGTTGTCGATTAATCGGTTTGAGTCTTTTTTCATAGAAAAGTGCTATAAGTACCCCCAAATACTATTATTGCAGCTTTTTACGTTCAAATATTGGCAGCTTTACACACTCTCCCATGACAGTGAACAAAAACCCTTTGGCGTGAGTAAGAAACAAGACATTATGTGACATAATTTTGGGGTTTGGGAGAGACAGACCGACATTTTTCAACATTTTAACACATTTTTCAATAAAATGATTCGTTGACTAATCGCATAAATAATCGACAGATTAGTCGACAATGAAAATAATCGTTAGTTGCAGCCCTAGTAAAGAGTAAGAAGCAGCATGGAGGCCAGTGAAAAGGTTTCGGTGTTTACCCTTTTTTAATCTCTATTCGATCTCTCTTTCAAACTCAGTGCCAACTAGATTTTGAACAATGTTTAAGCTCGAATGGAGACGGATGGTATTTTGTGGCAGCGCCTCATTGTATCGTGCCAGAAAATGGGCTTAAATAAGTGTGTCCATCTAGGTGTCATATTTCCATTGCTGCCAATCAGAGCTGATTAGAGCTGGAGCAGATAAATACCCATGACTACTGCAGAGTCTTTTGACTTACAAAAGAATGCGGATTGTAACCTTTCCCAATGAATGCAAAAGCCAGATGTTAGCGGTTGTTAGTGGGGGTTTTTGTCCAAGAGTTGACAGCCATGCTAGCAGCTTTCTGATTCTTTTCTTTGAGCTAAATGCTAACATCAGCATGCTAACGAAGTCATGTTCACAATGTTTACCGACGTGAACTAGTTTTAGATTACCAAAGTTATTTCAGTTCATCCTCAGGGGACCATGAACATGTGGAACAAATGTCATTGCAATACATCCAATAGCTGTCAAGGTATTTTACTCTAAACTAAAAAATGTCAACCTTGGAGTGGCACTAGAGGAAAAGTCAAGGAATTATGAAATTCATAAGGATAAATCTGTACTTTAGGTTTTTGTGTGGTTGCACTGGGGTCGGGGTGAGCAGAGACAGAGCCCTTGAAAGTGATTCAGATTGCCATCTCTGAAATTCATTAACTCATGTTAAGTGAAAAATTGTACTATGTATGCCCCTGAAAAAGAAAACCCATCTCTGTCATGTTTTTCTTTTGTAGGGGAGTAACGTAGTCAGTAGCAGTCTCCAACAAAATTATATGCTTATCCTACACAAACGCTGATATGACACAATTACGCAGCGATGATAGCTGGGTAATTACTAATATGTACGTTGATGTTGTCCAATGTCAAGTCTCTACTTGATCATGTGATGAGACTATATGAAATACCGTAGCTAATTTAGGCACAAATTCTGTCAAGACTGACAAGCCGAGCACATCTGGAAGCCGAGTGAGCAGTCATGCCTTTCAAACATTAAAGCGGCAGTAAGAAAAGACAAGAGAGAAAAGGACAGGAGGAGAAGGTAGCAAAGCTCCCTAAATTAGATTCCTTTGGCTTTTTTTCTATAAACAGTTGCCAGCCCATGGATGACCGCCACCCTCTCCCCATCCTAGCAGCAATGCCACAGTGCGGCTGGCATCAGCATCGATGCTGCCCTTAGCGGTGTGTCAACAACCTTGCCACAAGTAGAGCAAGCTAGATATAAAGTTACAATACAGTACAATACCTTAAGCATCTCATGCTACTTTAAAATCTAACTGTATGCTTCATAACTTGTAAGTAGTGTGCTGTAGAGCCCCTCATCACTACCTTAAGCGACTCGTGTGGCAGGAGACACTCCAACAGTGACGGCATTTGGTGAATTCAGCGTTTAACAGCAGATGGATTCTCCCTCCAGTCCCTGAACAATTTTATCTCCAAATTATTTGGCAATACAGCACACTGTAGTAAAATTTAGGGAAGGTTTAAAGGAATCAAAGTTGGAATCTCATCCATCGTAAAAAAGCCTCCATTAAAGCACAATTATTGGCATCTGTGGTGTTATCTGGAAGAGCCGGATGAGTGGTTAGCTCGCTTTTAGCCATATTATTGAACTGGAATCTTATCATTAAAGTTTTTTTTTCTTTGAATTACAGTGCGGTGCAGGTTTACGGAGGACATCTCCCCAAAGAAAGCACTGTGCTTTGACTGCTCTACAGCCTTAATGGTGGCTTGTAATTGCTCCATCACCCATACTAATGTGCACTCTGTGCCCCTTTCAAAACAAAAACATTGCATTTCCTTTTTTTCCCCCATTGTGGACCTGATTGTCACTGTCTGAGCATCACAGCCAATAGAGTGAGGTCTCTCAGATCCAGGGAACAGAGAGAACAATGTCATATTCATAAGCGGAGACATCAGCTCTCCTCCTCATTACCACAGCACAGTCATGAATGGAAGCTTCTGTCCCCACAATCATGAAAGGACCTGTCATCTGTCTGTTTCTCCTAATTGACTGTTTACTACATTTCAGCACAGACAGATAGACAGACACACGGACAGACAGACACATTTTTCATCGTCCTCAGTTTGTCATTCAGTTTGACACCGCAGTGCAAATCCCTCGCAGAGAAATGTTTCTACTTACTACATGACTCAAAGTGATAGCACGTCTACAGAAGCACTCCTGTGACCTTGACAAAACAACCTCATACAGTATTTACTTGAAGGTCCCACTATTAAGCATGTGGACAAAAACCCTTGTACCCAGCACCCAAGGTGATGTTTTTAAGAAGAGACTGGGCTCTTTCAGAAACTGAAAGGAATCAAGGATAGAAAGATACTTTCTTTTTTTTTTAATTTCCCAATATGGACCTCCATAACCAACTACTTTTTTGTGTAAACTGGCTGACATGCCCTGACCTCTGACTTGGAAGGACACTTACTAAAGTGAAATCTGCCTATTCATTTGGAGCTGCAAGGACCCGCTGCGCTCTGACTCATTTAGAGCAAACTCAAAAGAGAGCGTGAAGTTCGATGGTGGACACACATTCACATGTTTGCAATGCTCAGATGTAATGGTTTGAAAAATTCTGTTTACGGACGAGAACTTGTCTTTTCAAAGTTCAAAGCAGACACGGCAGAAAAACATATCCTGGAGGGTTGTAGTCAAGACCACCTAAACAGAGACCAAGTCATGACCAAGACAGAGACATTGATGGGTTGAGGCCGAGTCAAGACCAATACCAGAGCACTGCGAGTCCCACACTGCATGACAATAGAGTGTGGAACATGCAATCTATAGACACTCCTCAGACTGACCTGAAAGCTTCGTCTCCTCCTCATGTGTCTCTTTTGACTACCATACTGTTTATATGTGTAAGTGCATCATGACACAGTGAATTTTACACTTATTTTATGTTATGATTTAAAAAAATAAAATCCTGAGTCCTCCGCATAAAAATACAGTCAAGTCCGAGAGGAGACTGACACCTTCATAAAGTGATCCTGAGACCACTGCCACACTGCCTGGAGGTGTGATGTACTTAAGTCCACATGGCTTGCTCTGTTACATCTGATACCAGTGCAAAAGTCCTACCATGCATTAGCTGCCAATTCTCTGCCGGCCCCTCCCTTTCCAGCAGTAAGATTAGCTGCCACTGCATAAAGTAGTACCATGCATTATCTAGCAATTAGAGTGAGGCTTATTAAGCAGAGTTTAATGTAAATTTAATGAGCAATAAATTCAATTTCTTTAAATAGAAGAGTTTATTATTGTTACAAATGATGTACTGTGGTGATCTCAAACGTACCGGCGATGAAATATTTCACAAGCGGGCACATATCAATGGGCCATTAAGTGCGGTATTAAATTTATCCTGAAACATGTACTGCTTTTTTCTATACAGATAGTGGAGAGAAGGCCACTTCAGTTTGCTACAGAGATAGCACTGATGAACTGCGTGTGGTTCTGAGTAGATATTAATTATTCAATTATCAGTCAATCAGTAGAAAAATGGCAAATAATTTCTAGTTTATATTGTGTGATAGTAAACTGTGGGAGTTGCTGTCACCCATTTTTACCCATAAAGTAGTCAGCAGACTAATCTATAATGAAAATACCCATCAGTTGCCTCCCTAGTCAGGGGTGAAATATATTGTAATTAGGTACATTTACTCAAGTGATGTATTTCAGTGCAATTTTGATTGTCTTGCACTTGAATATTCCTGTTTATGCTACTTTACACTTCTACCTCACTGAATTTGAGAGACAAATATTCGGTGTGTATTTAGAGTATCTTTTTACTCCACTACATTAATTTGACGACTCTGTAGGATAACATTTTACATCAGGGGTGTCAAACTCGCTTTAGTTCATGGGCCATATACAACCCAATTTGAACTTAAGTGGACTGGACCAGTAAAGCCATTGCAAAATAACCTAGAAATAAAAACACCTCCAAATGTTCCCTTTGTTTTAGTACAAAAAAGTACAAGTACATTCTGCAAACATCCATTTACCAAACAGATGATGAATAGCCTGAGATGTCGTAAGAAAAATAAGTGGGATTTCAACAGATATGTCTACTCCTACTACTACTCCTGTGTAGTAATGCTGGCATCACCACACAAAACTTAAGTGGAAGCTACTGACGAAGCAGGCTGAGTTACCCTCTGCCTTACAAACCATTTACAAATCTTAAGTTTTGGCAGTGCCTTGGCAGTACTGTTCCTCCAATTTTGTTTAAAGAGAGAGATCTGAGACAGATTCTTTTGTACTGAAGCTGCTGATTGACAATAATCTGCACAATGTTTAAAATCTTTAAATATGACCACAATGAGTATTCTCTTTTTTTCAGAGAACTGTATTCTGGTCAGGGTGAAAAGCCTCGGTAGCAGTATTTCACATTAAGTAAGATACTAAATGTTTAACCTGCTCCTCAGACCTGGCACCTCTTGGCCTTCACACGTGCATCAATATTAGGTGTAAAAAGTCATCCAGTGGAACAGATTAGAGCCAGATTAGAGACTTCTTGCCAGCAGACCATGTGTTTGACACCTGTTTTACACACAAAACCAATGATAGGCTAATAACCATATGCACTTAATTGCACAACCCCAACTATAATATTAAAATGCCACTTGGACGTACTGTTGTTGCATCAGTAAAAATAATCCAGTATAATATTACACTGTATAATAATAAACACTCACAGTGGATTTTTTTTACCTGTAACTCTTGATACTTCAATTATATTTAGCTGTTTTATAGTTGCATATTGTTAAAGAAAATTTTGAATGTGAGACTTGTATGGAAGTATTTTTACACTGTTGTATTTCTGCTCAAACTTGAGTTGAGGATCTGAATGCTTCTGCTACAGCTGGCCCAAGATGACTTTCTCTTTAGCACTCAGCCGAAGAATGCATAATAGTGAATGTGCTGTAATGAATGTACTTCCTGTAATATGCACCACTGACACAGTGAAATGAAAAAAAAAACAAAAAAACAGGGAGATCAACACTTGTGAGGAAATAAAAAACTGCCAAACCACCAGAACACACACACTGTAAGCAAACACAAATTGAGGGCAGAGCAGCACACTGCTAGCAGATTTCAGCAGTATCTGTTTCAAAGCCAAACCCCACCATAAGCAGCAAGAGACGGACATCTTCAATTACTCACCCTGTCATGTGCCAACTGGCAACCAAGAGCACCCTAACAACTGTATGTTTCCTTTTGTTTCTCTGAGATCCCGTCCTTCAGCGGCGCCTTGAGGCTCCATGACAGCCCGTATTGATCCACTTCACCATCACTCAGCCCTGACGAATGACTTTAAGATGGCAATAAGTGGGATTATGCAACCTTCTGAAATTCGACCGACTGATATGCTACAACAGGCCGAGCCCCAGGAGACGCGGGGAGAGAAATACTGCTAAACAGATTCTTTGTTAAAATGCAAAGTGTCAGCATTTCATAACAGGATGCTCAGCCAAGGCAGCTTTTTAGCTTTATCACTCCCTCTGTGTACTGTTAGGGCCCTGACACACCAAGCCGATGATCAGCTTTTGGTCAATGTCAGGCCGTCTGTGAGCGTCTGTCGCCCTAGTTTTTTTTGCAGTGTGTCCCGCACTGTTGGCACTAGTCATCCCATGTCTGCCTTTATTCAGCTGAAACCACTCTGATTGGCAGTTCGGCTCAGTGCATGAGGGGAGATATGAACTTAGGAAAGCAAACAAATGACTTAAGTCAGGAGGGCGTATGATTATTTTTTTTAGCCATGAGCTCTTTAGCAGAAACTGTTCATAATTGTTTGTTAATGTTCGCTAGTAGACGGTAAATATAATTTGTTCTTGCAATATCAGGTTAATGTGCAAAATGGCTAACTAGCATCTTGAATCGGTTCTGTCGGTGTTCCGGTTCCCCTTTATGTTGCAGCTGGTATAGAGAGTAATTTCCTCTCATGCCAGTGCAAAGTGTACCTGTCATAGCTGGCTGTTGGCTTCAGTCTTAACCGTGTGTTCAGGTGCAACTTTTTGGCTGAGACACAACAACAACATGAGGCATGTAACAGTCAGCCTTCCTCGCCACTTGTTCTTTGAGTTTTGGTGTGTCTGGGCCTTGAGAACAACTTTGCCTCATGGTACCCACGATCAGCTGCCTTTCTTTAATTAACCCCTCTCCTTTGTATCTTTATAACAAGCTGAACACCTCTAGTGACAAGCAGCATTCAGTTAGCAAGACTGTACACCTCTCAGCAGATGTAGAGACAAAGTTCAAATCCACCAATTCTGGATTATTAACAAAGAAATATTGGGAGCTGTCAAAAAGCAGACTGTCAGCACTTCACAAAGCGTGAGCTCGGGCCTTTTTTTGCTCCCAGCAGCTGGCACAAAGACAATCAAACAAATGAAAAGCCCGAGGTCAGATCAGACCTCCTCCGGCTTGGGGGATTTTTCTACCTGAACCAAGAGACCGCATCAGTTTCCTGCTGCTGCTGCTGCAATCCTCGGCGTATTGAGCTCGGGGTTATTGCGCATTCATGATGCTTTATTTTATTTGACTGAGAGGTTAATTAACTTAATGTGACAAGGAGACGCTAGACAATGCTGTAAATGTCATTCAACTGCTATTCAACACAGACCATAATAAATTCAACAACTGTGAAATGAAAGCCTTGTAAGCAGTGGGCTGTAAAAAAAAAAATCCCACTGTTAAAAAAAAAAAAAAGCCTTTAACTAGTAACCTCAATTTGGGAGCAGGCTGCCAATCTCACCACACACACACACACACACACACACACACACACACGCACACAGAGGCTTTGATGAGTTCCTGCAGACCTGTTGATGGGTGATGCAGCTATGTGGCAATATCAGAAACAGATATTAAATCAATAAGAAGTCGCTCAAGTCGACTTCAAGTGCAAACCTGTCATCGCAACTGTTGCTTGCCATTTTAACAACCCGGGGATTGACAACACAACATGTCCATCCTACCGCTGGGAGGGATTTAAAGCGGCTGCAAGCTGACATTTTAACCGCTTCACATGCGTCAGTATTGTCAGCAGATACGTTTTCCAGGAAAAAAAAAACACTGACGCATGCAACTCTGATGCAACCGCGGTGGAATAACGGGGGGAAATGATCGGACTGTGGGACTGCAATGGTCGTGCACATTTAGGCACCCCTGGTTCATGCAGTTGCACGCTGTAAAAAAAACAGAAAAGACTAAAAAAAAAAAAGCCCCACAAGCGACATGGCAGATTTACATCTCCAGCCTCTCTGACAGCAGGAGAAGTGAAGACTGCGGACTGGAACACACACTGGCATCAGAGGCTGCAGTTGTGCGGCCAGAGGACACTGTGAGAGACTAGAGCTGCAATGCGTGTTTTTCCTCCAAAGCGCACCTGAAGCGCAGACTTTACAGATTTGTAGACAGTGTCATGAGTTGGGACTGTGAAGGTTTATGCCGTATGATTGAAAAAGATACAAGTGCGTGTGAGCCGTGCTCTCTGGTGACCGGAGCATCGGTCTCATTTCACAATAAAGCGCCACGTTTCACCGTGCCATCAACTTGCGCTATAGGTCCAAATACTGTACGACCATTTCACTCGATTATCACTGCTGGTACTTTCTCACCGCCTTTGCGATTGTGCAGCACTAACACTACTTTTTTATAGCACTCCTCTGTAGCCTATTGCAGTCCAACTCAGGACAACACCCTTTCAATCAGCGCACAATTTACGAGATAAGTAGCCCAACAGTCTCGGGAAACAGCGTGGATGTTTTGGAGTCGACAGCGGTTATCAGAGCATTAGAAAGTGATGCTGAGATTTAAGGGGAAGCTTGTGCGCATCTAGCGCGCAAACGCACCACAACTTCTTCGCCTGGTACTCCTCTGCTGGCTTTAGCTGTGCGAAGGGGGTAATTCTGCATCACAGACACACACACGCACGCACAAGACAGCGAAAACTTACCTTTTGGAAGAAACGCCGCTGAAATCACGAAAACAGAGAGAGAAATAGCGAGAGATCCGCTCCCCGTGATCGCCATGTTGGACACCTGCTTGAGACTGGCGGCGCTAAATCACCTAGAGACGGCCATGGGATGAAAATGTAGACACATGAGAGGCGGAGGGAGGGCTCAAACAGGGAGCCTGCTATCATATTGGGGCTGCATTATGTTGCAATGACATCTAGGCCTATAAAATAATATATGAATATTACTGTGATACCTTAAAGATGTCAAAACAGTGATGCTGCCCGTATAGATTTCCACTGCACACCAAAGTCACACTGTAATCCCCAGTAGGAATATAGAGGGATGTTACAGTGATGCCATGGGAAGTGTAAAATACAATGGAGCGCGGTGAGGTAACCATAAACTCACCACTGAGAACCACAGACACTTTATAGGAATATTATAGTAATTTTCTTTTATGGTTATAGTCTGTTAGTTCATGTGGGTGAGACCAACCTATACTCTTCTGGCTGCGCTTTGGTTTTATAGCTGAAGCACGAAAGAGATAAAAACAGCATTTAGTTTATGTTTATTATACAGTACTCAGGTCAATAGTAGTAAAAGCTGCTGTTTGTTAAACGGAGTGTAGATTTTTTGCATAGTTTAGGACACTTTAAAGGCTGCAGATGATGAGAGGATGCCTCCATTTAACACTTTTTGGTAGAACAACACTTTTTATCAAGATAATTTAAATCAAATGGAAACATGCTGTGTGAAAAGCATTCACTGAGGCTTAAATAACAACAAGAAAAGGAGCATATGTGAGCTTAAAGGTTTGCAATGTCAGTGCTTAACTATATTGTCTGCAAAAATGTTCATTTTTTAACCTTTTTGTTGGGTTTTGCAGGATTATACAGCATTTATATGAAAGACAAATCACCCTTTAAAGTGTGCAACTAGGAAACAAAGATATATTGTTGTATACAAGTGGGTGGCCTGCAGATATGTTTAAGGAATAATCAGTGAAGTTTGGTGAAACTCCAGCTCTCAAGCCTTTTCCTTCAATGCCTACACAAAGAGCGCCCCCTTTTCTTTGACTGGTGTATTACATTTTATACTCAAAGCTGACACTCGGTGCTAAGGAGCTCCTCAAAATTGGGGAACAAAATCACATTGTAATTTTACATTTGAAAACCAAACTGCTTGAATGGAAATGAAATACTGTAGATTATTAATAACCAATCCAGCTCTCTCCTGCTCTCTATGTGTGTGTGTGTGCTTTATTGCATTTTGTCCTGTTTCAACGCTCACCAACTTATTCTCACCTGAAACAGTACATTTGGAATATCTTCTGGGAATCACAGGGCTACAGAGAGAAGCGTGCATGACAACGTTGAATCTCATTTCCCTTTTTCATTGTGTCAAAACAGCACAAAGGCTGCTAATTGCACAATCTATTCTCTGAGACTGTGTGTCAGTCCTCATTCCATGGATGAGTAGATAGCATTTAGAGCTTCACTCTAATGCTGCAGCCGTCCCTATCACTACAGATTGAATTCCACACATCAAATTTATTTCAGATGTTATTATCTGTGGCAGCTTGCCAGTTCTGCCTGCCACTCACACAATGTCTCCACAAGGTGTTTTCCCCCTCACAGCTCCGACCAGGCTGCTTTATTTTCCGACAGCATAGCATCGGTGGGCATCAGCCGGCTGCACCTGGTGGAGATGTGCTCAATAAATTATATTTCCGCATTTTGTATTTTTGTGGGATTTGTAATAATTTGATTTACAGTACGCCCAATGGTTCATCTCAGTTCCTGTGCACTCACAATACCCCACACTACTCCCAACTTTTTGTTTTCACTCTCTGGTGATTCACTCCACTTCTGCATGGCATTTCCTTTGCTCATGAGAATAGATGGGGTCCTGGGTCTCTCTGAGAAGAGAAGCCCAGCGTCTCTGTCTCCCCGAGCAGGATGAATAATGGATGGGAATGGATCAGATGACTGAACTGCTTCATTTGGATCCTCTGTTGTAATGGCCAGGCATAGATTCTCTATATATCTTTGTGTTTGTGTGTGTGTGCTCAATCTGTGCATCGTGCGAGGAATGGTCATGCAGCTTGCAGATGGTTAGTTTATTTTTGAAATCTTGCATATGAGCTGAATACTGGTGCTACCATTTAATAGGGCAGCCGTCAGCATTTTCTATTTAAATTAGTGGGGAAAGTGGTAATAAAAGATTTTCACCCAGGCCTCTTTCTCAGTTAATGTTTGATTAGAAATGCAATGGTTTTAAATTAAGCTTTCTTCCCCCCCCTTGGTATGAAATCAATCAAATTAACGGAAATTGAATTATTTGAGATGGTAATCTATTTAGGCAAACCATTCACCATGAAAATGTTTTCCTCCTGTTGTGAACGGAAGAATAATTGAATCAGACCCTTGTAAGTGACCCCCAATGGCTGAGCAAGAACAAGGCATATTGAAATGAAATGTAGATTTTCTCATGCTTGGACCACATAAGCGAACAGGCAGAGTATGTAAAATTCAATTTACCATACATAATATGTGCATAGATCCACACGTGTATGATATGTAACGTATAGTAGCAGGATGGAACCACAGGGAGAATAATGGACTGCAATTACGTGTGGGGAAATGTGTGTTTGCAAGCCTCTGCTCTGTTCACACATCCACCCAAAGTCACATTTTGTTTCACTTCTTTTAGCACAACAGCATTTCTAATGTAGAATAAAGTACTACAGCAAATTTCCGTCTCTTTCCCCCTCCCATAGACAATTATTATAGGAAATGATATTCCAAATATATCACCACCGGTCATCAATTCTTTATGCCTTCAAGGGATGAAACACGTGCACTCAGATGGTTACATGCCTCTTTTTTTGTTACACTTACATACATGTAGAAGATACGAGTAAATCACATTTATTTACGTTTATCTACAGGCAAATGTCAAAGAGAATAGTATCTTGATGCTTTGAACTATATACTCAACTTATTTTTTTGATATTCAGATCAATTAGTTACATTGAGTTGATGCTTTACTATTAAAACTATCAATTTGTGATGAATTCCATGGGTGTAGATTTAGGGGGGAACGCAGGGGACACCTCCACCTCAATATTTAGAACATGTGCATTTGCCCCGCCCAATAAGAACACGAAAGTAGCAGAGGACTTTTATTTTGACCAGATTAAAGACATTCAGACCAAAAAATTGGATGCAGAAAATAGTGCAATTCTTTTTACAAGAATGCGTGAAATTAAGTGTTTGATGCTCAATATTTTCTGGTGGAGATGCGATACAATGTGATACGATACGATACGATGCGATGTAATGCGATGCGATACGGTATATTATACTACAAGACACGGCATTCAGACCATACATGGATGCAGAAATTGGTGGGGAAAAAATTACCAGAATGCGTGAAATTAGGTGTTTGATGCTCAATATTTTCTGGTGGAGATGCGATACGATACAATACGATATGATACGATACGGTATGCTTTACTATCCCCGTAGGAGAATTTGTCTTTGACTCAAGAGCTGCACAAGTATTGCTACCTTATAATAATAGTCCAAAAGAAATAAAGCATACACCATAAAAACATAAAAACACATACGACACATACCAGTTTTGCACATCAGCCATTCATGTATTGCACCTAACCCTAGCACACAACAGTGCACCAAAAACAAAACACAACACAACCCCTGAGCATCAAGCGACATTATTTAATTGAGGTTGGCACCCAGAGGACCCACAAACCCTCTGTTGCATATGTGTCCCCTCCAATGTTGAAAGAAACCTACGCCCATTCAGATTAATTTTTTGCCAAAGAAAGCAAACAGACCTGCACAAATAAATACAATACAAATAATACCGTATTCTGTGTTTATTTGTTGCAACAGGATCATTTTCAAACCTCAATAAATGTATGTAAATGGCACACAGTAATGATCTCCGTCATTCTCTGTCTTTCCCCCAACAGACAACACGTAAATAGTTAATCGTCAGACACATGCTTCACATTTTATCAGCTAATGCACGCACAGGCAATTTTGCATCCCACCAAACCCACAGACATACAGCAGGTGATTGTAATAAATCACCAGTCACATGGTTCCTTACAGAGGCTTAATGGTAATAAATTTGTCAGGGTATAGTGTATGTCAAGTTGGCTGGATGGGCCTGAGTGTGCCTTTCTTGACTCTGGGTGTGTGGAAGAGAAATATTGTTTCAGTCTTCCCATTTATATTAGTCTGAACTCTGAAAGACCCTCGCACTCTGCATTTTTCAGCCACTTCAACCCCCCTTTTGAAGCTTGAAAGGATGGTATTGACCCACTTCTGCCTTTTTATCTACTTCAAGTTGCCTATCTGACCCAACATATAGGGCATCTCCTCTGTCCGATCTACCTCACAGCCTGTGTACAGTCACGTGAACTCAAATGCATCTCTATGCAACCAAATCCAGTTGATTTGGTTAGGTTTGCAGATGTTGGACACTTCATTTATCTTTTTATTTTTGGTAGGCATTTCAAACATTTATCCATTAGTCCTACGTTCAGCTAACTATTCCAAGTATTTATTTCTAACTAGTTTTCACACAATCTCAATTGCGCCTGTGGTGTTCAGGTGTTACAGCTGACTCAGTATGGATACTTTTTTTTAATCAAATTGAAATCCTTTTTTCTCTTTTTCAAAATAACTATCTTTCCATGAATCCCCTGGTAACTGCAGATGACACTTCAAGTCAGCTCAAAATAGCATCAAAAATTTTACTGCACATAGCCTACATACAGAGAGCTGTTTAACCTTCTCATGCATAGTGGTCACCACAGTGGACAAAAGCCATTTTCTTATGTATGGAAGTTGCCCAGTGGCGCGTGAAGCCAAAAAGTTTGACTTCCTGGATGTAAAATTACCCAGACCCAGATTGTTGGGCCAATAGAGCAAGCACACGAGCGACTCTGCTGGCCGAGCAATCAACTTCCAATTTAGCCCTGTGCTAATTTAAATAAAGAATAATATTTACTAGCGTGGCTCTTCTAGACTTTTGTGTTGTGGTGCTCCAAAAAATGTATCCAAGGACTTATAGATGTCTTGTCCGTAATTTGAGTCTATGGGAAAAAAGTCTTTGTGGGCCCCATGGCATCATGTGACAGACCTGGAAGTTGTAGTTACACAGTTTGGCCACTATGTCAAAGTGGCTTCAAAGTCCAGCGTGCTTCCTGAGGGCCGAGTTTTGATGCTATAGTTAGATTTCAGCCACTACAGTGGACCCTGTTGCGTCTTGCCACCCATTGGCCAGCTATTGTTAGTGCAACACATATCTCTCAAAACCAAGATGGCCCACAGATGTATAGTAGAAGACCCCTGTGGGTACATAAAATTTGGTAACGTCAGCTAACAACTGAGGGGTAATAGAGTTGTTAAAATTTCTTGATTGAGTGTATTGATTTTATGTTTTTGGAGTAAAGTATGATTTATCATCTGTCCACTAAACTGGACATCAAGCATCAATGGCTGTATTTCATCCATCCATCCATTTTCATCCACTTATCTGGAGCTGGGTTGCAGGGGCAGCAGGCCAAGCAAGGCACCCCAGACGTCCCTCTCCCCAGCAATGCTTTCCAGCTCCTTCTGGGGGACCCCAAGGCGTTCCCAGGCCAGATGAGATATGTAATCCCTCCAGCATGTTCTGGATCTACCCTGGGGCCTCCTACCTGGCTATATTTCAACTACAGCTAATGCTACTACTGTGACTTTGTTGTTCCTTAAAATACTTTATCTGCAGTAGCTTTTTGGGCTGCATCATTTTTGTGGAAAATGTTCATTAAAAAATATACAATTCAAAAGGGGACTGGGGGGGCTGATGAGTCAAAAGCAAGGAGATGAATGAGGGAGGGAGGAGTGTAAAGAGGGAGAGGAGAGAGGCTGAGGAGTCAGGAGCAAGGTTCATCGCTTTTTGCATCACATTGAACAGTATTAGAATATGTTAAAATATGTGAACACACAATTTTAACAGCATACAAAGTATATATTCTTATAATTTTCACATTTCTCCAGTTGAAAAACTCAAACGCATGCCGTCCACCCGAGCAGAGATGTGGAAAAACTCCTTGAAAAATGCATGTTTTTTAAAATTGAAGTTCATTTTTTTTCATGAAGAAGAATAACAACACTTAGGAAAAAATCTTGACTGAGGAGGTGATAATTCATGCGTGAAAGGGTTTTGTAGGCGTTCCACTATAGGATGGATTACAGACCTTTACGTGGATTATTTACCCTTGGGATGATACACCATTAACATACAATACTTTTATCATAATTATGGGTAGCAGAGACACCCTTATTATCACAATGAAAACACATCTCAACAGGGATTATGAGAATATAAGAAAAAACAGAACAAAGCTCTGTGATTACGTGTTGACATAGCAACCGGTGGATCTACAGTATTGTGAGCTCCTCTTTACTGGAATTATTAGCACAGCTGGAGCGCCTGGCTGAAAATACCTACATACAGTAGACTGGGCAGCATAATGCAGCACTTGGGTCATTAGCATCAAACTGTCCATGACTATTTCTGCTGGGAGCCAAACGGCTGGTGGCTACCTGCTGTTTATGAAGAACACAATGCCTATAATTTTCCACATTAGGTTCAGAGTGAAATCAATGGTGTAATACCAGTAATAGCCTCATATAGAACCAACAAAAGACAAGGAATTTTAACCTGGGGGGTGTAATGTTGACATGCTCCATAGCACTACAGCAGATTTGTACCAGATTCAGCCAATTTGAAGACACTACTGCTGCTCCTCAGAATAGCATTAAATCAGAGGTGGATTAAGACACATTTGCATATTAATTAGGCAGAAAGATCCCATAAACTAAGCATGTATCTCCCAAAAATTCAGATGAATGATTGAATGCATATGCCAAACTGGCTTGTCTTAGAGAGTCTGCTTCATTCTGAACACCTACCGTACATGTAGGTTCAAGCCCATGTCAGCCGCAGTCACCCAGAGGCAAATCCCAAAGCCCCAGAGGTGCTGTTCAGGAACTAAACCTGATATAAGATCAGGATTATGACTTTTAATCTGCTTGTGTGGGCATTAATTCATCTTGTCTTGACACTTAAATTGAATACACAAAAAAGCAGAAATCATTATTATTTCATTATATGCTGTTTTTCACTACCCAAAGCAAACTAAACCAATCTTTTCCCCAGGTCTGTGCTGTTCATTTCTAATGATTACACTGCAAAATACACACCAAAGACCAACCGAGCAAGAATCAAACCTCGGAAAATCCAATAAAATGCTTTAACCTTGACAGTGCATGTAGCAATCATCTGTAATCCTATTGGATACACAAATTAGTCTCTAAGACTATATGCTTTCACACAGCAAAATGATTTCATTTTTCAATTACTGAAATCAAAGAGACAATAATATGGCTTAGGAACATCCAATCACCTCTTAATATTTTTTTCTAACCCCAACTGCAAATGTTTTGAAAAACAGGGAGAGGTTAATGTCTTTCAACCTGTTTTAGAGAAGACAACAGATGCTCTCAGTAGAGTCAGACCCACTGTTGAGTCAATACTGCACTTATTCAGTCTTTTAAAAAATGTGTCTTGTTCTCAACTGAGAGACACAGTTTTGATTTTCCGTAAAGAAACAATAGACTTTCAACTATAATTAACCAGACAGATCCTATCATTTTATCTTCCACACTGTGGCTGATTTTCAATAGATTTTATTGACAGCCTCTGAAGCATTGACTGTTTGACCCCAGAAACATCAGAGCTTTAATTGAACTCTCGGCTGCAAAAGGTCTTCTGGAAGGTCTCTCTGCTTATAGGACAAAAGGTGATGGAACAAATGAACTCAAGGTCCTTACACTAAAGATAGCATGTCTGACGAGATATCATTACACATCTCTGTATCCTCTATATTATCTCTGTATTATGAAGAGGAGAACATGCCCTGGTCAGTTTTGAGAATTTGTGCTATTTTGTTTCCTACAATGTCTTCTTTCAGACTATTGGAGGGAAAATATCCATAATTACACATTTAGATGTTTATTTTAGCTCAGATTTCTGTTCAGGAAGCACATATTTAATTAGATAATGCATCATTTGCATATTAAAACATGACATTTCAGAAAACTTGTAATACAAAAACTAATTGTCCTACTGTAAGTCGTCAACTGGGATAGTTTCATTGTCACATCTACTAGTTAAAATATTTACCCTGTTCATCTGTGGTGTCTTTTTTGGTCTAATTATGTATGGAATTTTACAATTCATGCCATTCATTTATTTATTTATTCATAGCCTGATTTATATAAGATTACTTACTCCTAAAAACATGGCAAAAATAGATTTAATTAATGGCTGTTATTTTGTTTTTTGTTATTTATGGAGTGATAAAAGAGTTATCCACAATGCTCTGTGTGAAAACCTTTGACTTTTAATATGTAAACAAAATGAAATAAGAGTTTGAACCTGGCTTTAAATGTTCAGATTTCTGTTTTTTATTTTCTGTTTGTTTATTTTTGATAATGCCTAATTTTCATATTCGAACATACAATTTCAGAAAACTGGCAATTTAAGAAAAATGCCTTGATGCAACTAATAACTTGAGTAAGTTTCATAGTGATATTTATCAGTAAAAAATAGTGTTTTCCCTTAATTTGAATTTAGCTGAAACCTTGTTGCTTTTTTATGTATTTATTTATTTTACATTAAGGAAGCAGGAGTATATGAGTTATTATTTCAGCTTTAATTTGATGGTTTAATTAGATAGCAGGTGTCTTGTAAACTGCTAGGTGGGCTTTATAGTGTCCTAATTTGTATGTAAATCTTCATTGTTATGATAATATCACATAACAATGTCTTGTGCTGTCTGAGCAGCGAGGGAACCAGAATTACAGGAACATTCTCTATCACTAATTTGTTGTAATTAGTATACATAGGCCTACTTTTATTTCAGGGAATTTTTTACTTTTTTATTTAATTTAACTTTCAGATTTGAATGTGACTATTTTACACTTTTTATGTTTATTTCCTTAAGTTTAAGCAACTAAACTCCCTGGTTAGGTTTACAAAAAACATCATGGTTTGGCTTCAACATAATATCATGTCACATGACGACACTAGTGTAGCATGCTATGAACACGAGCGCACTACGTTGTTATTGAAATAGCTCATTGCTTTTGGTTTCACATGGGAAACCAACAGTTAGCTCCTGCTCCCACCCATCTCCCCTCCCACCATCCCTATATGGACTCTCTTACTCTTTATACTAAGGTAGTTGTCAGCATTGTCAGAAATAGCCACCATCTCATGTATATCATGCCGCTATAAAGAGTGTCTCCGTGCATCAGTATCGGTGGCGGCAGTATTTGACAAGTTGGGAGCAGGTAGTGCAGAGGGAGAGGCTGTGGGTGCCTCTTTGCCCCTTGATGTCCAAACTGCCCCTTTGTTGTCAAGGCCCGCCCATGGCTCTTATCAACAACAGTTAACAATTGATAATAATTTAGCTTCCAATAAAGTGACCTTGCTGCCATCAGTCAGTATACGTCACATGATGAGCCTCAGGTGAAAGATCATCCGTGACGTGCCCTCCGCTGCAACAAGAGACACCATAGACAAACACTTTGATGGTGAGTTTCATTTGTGTGATTGACTATCACATCATATTTATAGCATCAGCGTAACACAGCGTCAACCTTGAATCGTGCATTAGTAATGCAACATAAGTTTGATAGTGGTTCTGACTGCTGGTTCTTACTGTGGTCAAGTGAGTCATCATTTGAATCTGTTTTATCTAAAAGAGGGAACTCAAAAGTTAAAATATCAAAAAGCCTCATCATCCTTGACCAGTCATAAAAAACGTTCCTTCATGGGTTAGCTGAAATGAATGTTCTGACTATGACCATACAAATGCTCATTTGGTTTTATTGTTCATGATTAACAGTACAGTACAGTACAGTACATTTTACACATTGATAATTTCCTCATATTAGAAATTTAATTTTAAAAGATCCTTAATAGGACATGTGAAAAATTTAAAGCATTCTTGTTCAGGATGAACCCGTCTATATCACTGTCAAATTTAATGTGATTTTATCGTAGTGTTTTTGAGAAATTATAAGGGAAAGTCAGCTCAAATGATTAATTTCCTCATAATAATTTATTAGTCCATACCCATTGGTAGCTTTGTCACCTTCTACCTATGCCAATCCTCAATGCCTATGTGCAGTTTCACAAAGATTGACAACGTCAGTGAGCAGAAAAACGTGGGACAGACAGAATGACTGACTGACAGAATGACACACTGACAGTTTCCGTGATTATGTACAGCATACCATACCATGACTTAGTCATACCAAAAATTAGGGGGAAAAAACAACAACATTTGGCCACAGGGGGAGCCACAGCAATCTGTCGCATTTTAGCGATTTTTAAGCATTTTTCTGTTGTTATAGCGCCACCCAGTTGACAATTAGAGTTACATTTCCTGTCCTGTTCTACATATTTACCAAGTTTAGTAAAAATCAATACGACAGTTAGGCCTAGATAAGAAATTAGCTCTCTAGCGCCCCCCTTTTTGTTTGATGGGGTCAATAATGGAGGGGTCCCCTCAGATTATGTGTGGTCATATGCCTACAAAGTTGCGTGGTGATCGGTGAAACCCTTGAGATGTTATACACCTTTATGTGATGAGCCACGCCCTCCGCAATATTCATTGCNCCTTTGGCCAATTGATGTAATATTGCTTCATTCGCATCCTCCCATGACCCTCTACCACTGTGCCAAATTTAATCTGTAATGAAATGTTATCTGTAAACTATGGTGTTTTAAAATATTGCTCCATGTGCCCCTTTGAGCACCTGCCTGTCTAAAGGTCTCTGCACAGCCCTGGTTGGGTGTGACAATGGGGTGTCTTTGAGGATTGACCCACTTCAGACGCCAGCCTCAAGTGGCCATTAGAGGAACTGCACTTTTTGGTATTCTGCATTGGCTACATTTTTCAGCTCTGGCATCTGCAGCTTACACTCACTGCTAAAACCTAACCAGAGTGGCAAATTAGCTTCAGCTAGACGCTCTATACACAACAGTTGAATTTCTTTTTTTCTTCCCCTGTGTATCCACCCTTATCTGTGTTGTCCTTGTTAAATGAACTAACAAACAAATAACAATATACAATCCAATTTCAATAATCCACCCCATCCTATAAGGCGGCTGTTATTCACTTTTTAAATCAGTTCCTGTGTGTGGAGGACACAGCTCATCGAACAACAGTCTTAGCATTACAGATTACTTTTCCTCCCCTGTGTTTAAAAAGTTCCCTTATTTAATGAATGAATTGGAACTGCAGTATGGGGCTCTTTATGAAAACAGACAGGATTTCATCAGGTGTGAAAAGGAGTGTTTTAAACAGGTTTAATTGGGTCTGAATTATTTCTCTATGTCTCATTCATTCTGTTGGCAAAGAGTGCATTAAAGAATCAGTTCACCCTGAAATCAAAAATACACTTTTTTGTTCTTATCTGTGGTGCAATTTATCAATCTGTATTGTTTTGGTATGAGTTGCAGAGTGCTGGATATATCAGCCGTAGAGATCTCTGCCTTCTCTCCCTTACAATGGAGCTAGGATGGCGCTCAGTCAGGAAGCATGCATCCAGTGCTAGCTCACTTAGCACCACTGTGCTAGCTAGCATTACAGCTCAGCTGAGGAAGAAGCCATTAATGTTTATATCTCACCCTGCTATGAGCAAGAGTCTCTTCACCTAGATACACACTTCCTTCTGTAAATTGATAGGGTTTGCAGGGGTAGTTCGGTAGAGAGAAAATAGGTCCTATGAGAAACTGCTCACCACAGAAAGGATCTGCTGCTCAGATATATTCTTTAATAAATAACTAGAGCATGCAGCCTTTGGATAACTTAAGGATTCTTTGGGAACAAGAACTGGGCAGCCCCTTTTCTGAGGACCGGTGGTAGGCAACACTAAAACAGGTGCATGAATCATCCCCATGCTGTAGACATGGTCTCATTCAGTTTAAAATAGTCCATCGCTCCCATCTTTCCGAAAAGAATACTGACCCCACTTGTAACAGGTCCAGGGCAACACCTACGACTGTGAGTTACATGCTTTGGGTCTGCACCAGCCTTCATGCTTTTTAGTGGTAGTGTTTGGTTCTCTAGGGGAAACATATGGGCTCACCATTGACGTCCAGCCCACTACTACATTTTTTTGGTGTTAATGTAAATCGTTCATCTAATATGCACAGTGTGATTGTCTTCATAACACTTCTGGCACGCCGCCTTATTCTGTTAACTTGGAAGGCGTCCAGACCTCCCTGCCATGCTGGGTGGCTGCAAGATGCACTGTTTCATTTAAAGCTGGTTAAAATATACCCTGCGGGGAAGTAAGTCCAAATTTGATGAGGTATGGGGACACTTATTAAATTATTTCAGTAACTTGAAGGACATAAAGGACCAGGATGATCAGGCCTAGAAAACAGATTATGACTTCCTGTTAGTCTTCTTTGTAATGGGGTTGTTACTGCAGGTGTTAAGTTGTCTTAAATAAGGGGTATTGTGTAATGGTTGTCCATTTGTTTAATTGTTTAATAATTCCATTTTCTTTCTGTAATCACAAGAGGATGTTTTGGGCCGGGATGTAGTGCCACAAGTACTGAATTTGTAGTTTGTTCATTGGTTAAGTTTCCATCACTGTTTGATTGAGATATCATATTGGTTTTGCCTGTAAATTAGAGTAAGTGAAGCCATATTGAGGGATTTTAAAAGCATCAGTAATGAGTTACATACTGTCTTGATTAAAGTCAAGGAGGAGGAGGATATGATTACAGTTTCAACTCCCCACTGTAATGCAAACAAAAGCTCAGTGACCTTCTTATGATTGTCAGTAAATCTGAACATGAGCAAATTATTTACAGCGGAGACACTGTCACGTTTTTGCTTGTTTCAGAAACTGTATATTGTGCAAAGAGGTGAGCTGGTGCAAACATCTGAGAAATATATCCAGCAATTATTTTGTGTTTGTTTACAGTCATTAATTTAAAGAGCAGTTAACAGATTTTAGATTAAATGCTGGTGAATGCTTTGAAAGAGGGCTGATACATGGTGGAACATAAAGCCATCTTACCCAGTTGATTACCTGTAACTGAAGATGACAAACCTTTTTATGCGTAATAGTAGTGTGTGGTCAAATGTTGGTATGACCTTGAATAAAATGAAATAAAATAGCTACTAAGGATATATGAGGTAAGGCCCTGATCTTCAAAATGCTCTAATCTGCCCTGTTTAAAGACTGAATTAAGTGAAACTGAGAGTGACTGCTCACATTCAGACTGGTGTTATAAGTTTTGGTTAAGTTTGATGGTTGACATGAGCATCAAAGAAAGCTGAAGAAAGAGTCCCTCGCTAGTGTCGTACCACATACATCACAATTACATGGTTTACAATTTAGATGTCTATGCCATGAACGAAACTACCACTCATTTTAAACTGTTCCTTTCTACAGGATTTGCACTACCAAACAATCCTCTTCACAACTCAGGAGTGTTGAGCCTTAGACAGTTGTTTTCTAATCACATGACTCATCTCCGCCCCACCAAGGACAGACCTTTGTGGGATTTCTGTTCAGAACTGTGTATCTTTATCTTGAGTTTCCACACAAGTTGAAACACATTCAGTTTGAGGTGATGTTTCTTCAATTAAATGTCACGTCCAGCTCGTTCTGAACGTACGTTTTCACCATTAGCTAATGCAAGCGGACAGTGTGGAACATGGTTTATGAGAGCGAGGCCATTCAGATCCTTGACACTGTAGCAGCTCAAACGCTGCATTGATCAACAATAACAGAGTGGTGAGGTACGCTGCTGTAAGAGCTCCAAATGGGGAGACGCCTGCTGAAAGAATAGTCTCCATAGGCAGAACCCTGTATGTCATTGGGGTTGTGGTGCATTGCAAAGAAGCAGGTGACACGTACTGTAAGCAAAGAGGATATACACCAGTGGCCACCCCAAAGTAAAAGCAGCAGAATGTAGTGAATGAGTCAGCCCCCTTGACTGTATTCTTGTTTTAACAACAGAGGATGACACGAGGTTGCTGTTTCATATTGTATACTGTGGGTAGTTTCCACAGATGAATGGGCTCATCCTTATATTTATGTATATATGAGCAGTGGTGGAAGACGTATTCAGATCCTTTACGTAAAACTTCACTACAAGTCAAAGTCCTGCTTTCAAGTAAAAGTGTGCTGGTATTATCAGAATGTACTCAACATCAAAAGCACTAATTGTGCAGTAAAAATGTTCCCTGTCAGTGTTTTCCTGTTATATATATGATGTTTTTGGGTTCATATAACAGCCGCATTAATGTTAATGCTGCATTTTACTGCTGTAGATGTTTAAGGTTGTGCCAATTTTACACACTGTTGGGTCGTTTAATCTACAGCAAGATCATCATATTTTTGTAGCATCGCTGTCCTGTGAGAACCACGGTTCTAAAAAAGTCAACTTTTCATGAGCTCAGAAAAACAGCCCTGTTTTTCATCTCTGTGACGATGCATTTTCCAGCTGATGCAAGAGGGTTTTTAAATAGTTTATCTCAACAAGTACAAAGGAGAATGTTCCTAACCCATGAAGTAACACTTTATCCTTCAGTGTATCAGAAACATTCAAATCCAAAATACAACCCAAAGGCCAGAATAAAGAGTGGCATTGTTGCTCCTGTAAACCATGGATATGTTAAATTTGTACATTTCTTAAATTTGTATGCTTTATACAGAGAGGCTTTGTTGAAACAATAGGTTTCATTTTTCAATTTTATGTTGCAGCCAAGTGTGAAGCGGTCAGGATAAGACTCAGCACCTCCAAGTCTGAGGCCATGGTTCTCTGCCTGAAAACAGTGGATTGTCCCCTCTGGGTTGGGAGTGAGTTACTGCCCCAAGCAAAGGAGTTCAATTGTCTCGGGGTCTTGTTCATGCTGGTGCTGTGCCGCACCATCGTGGTGAAGAGAGAGCTGAGCCGGAAGGCAAAGCTTTCGATTTACTGGTCCATCTACTGGAAATTCTAACCATCACCGATGGTCATGAGTTATGGGCAATGACTAAAAGAATAAGGTTGCGGATACAAGCGGCCAAAATGAGTTTCCTCCAAAGGGTGGCTGGGCTCAGCCTTAGAGATAGGGTGAGGAGCTCAGACATCCAGAGGGAGCTCGGAGTAGAGTTGCTGCTCCTGCGCATTGAAAGGGGTCAGTTGAGTTGGTTCGGGCATCTGATCAGGGGTTGTTCTGGGCTCGTCCCACAGGTAGGAGGCAGACCCAGAGCACTCTGGGGGGATTACATATCTTGTCTGGCTTGGAAAGGCCTTCAGGATCCCCCAGGAGGACCTGGAAAGCGTTGCTGGGGATAGAGGCGTCCGCAATGTTTTGCTCAGCTTACTGCTTCAGATAAGCAGTTGAAAATGGATGGATGGATGGATGGATGGATGGATGGATGGATGGACAACACTGTGGTTAATGTGTGTTAGGCACAAAAACTACTTGGTTAGGGATAGGAAAAGATCATGTTTTGACTTTAAATACCCAGTTTGGTCACCACAAACATGGCTGGAAATGTCACTGGTCTTGGTAGCCATCTCACCAGGATCTCAAGCCATCCCCTCCTCCCGATGAGAGGCTTAGCTCATACAGTACATAATCTGCACTACATCGCTTTATAAATGCTGATATAATAATAGTAATAATAGTAATAATGATAAACTATTCATAATTCACCTTTCAAGAAATGCAGCACAAAGTACTTTACAGTGAGTGCTTCTCATGAAATTGACATAATGGACATAAAATGGACATAAAACAGGCAAGGAAATTCAATATAAAAGGACATTTAAAACAGTTTAAAACATAGATTAACTGATTCATAAAATCATAGAGTTGTAAAACTATAAATCGTAAAATCAATTAAGACTTAAAAAGAGTTTCAGCAGCGTGAAGCGTAAAAAGAAAATTTCAGACCTGTATCAGGAATATTATTTATGAAATGGACAAATGTGACGTATCTGTGGTTTGAAGAAATGTAACATTTTATTCTGGCAACTAGGCTGCAAAATCACTAACTTTGGAGATACATGGTTTTGTTTTTGTTTTGTACTGGAAAGGAAAATAAGTTGATAATGTTGAAAAGTGCAGTGTTACCTTCTTATAATCACTCACATGGTGAGAATGAACCGCACAGGAAATCACTGTTAATGAAATGAGATACAGTTTGCCCAGGCAATGCAATTGGTCTCATGAACTAATTTGCACACTGAATTATTCAAATCACAGGCAGGGAAGAATGATGGCTGGTGTTTATAGAGTGACCCTAATTATCAAAATACTTCATTAGCAACATGCACTGTCCTGGTATGTTGGCCTCATCATGTTTGTCATGTCGGCAAAGTAAACGCTTGTGAGCTCCATCAGGATAACATCATGTACAATGCTCCAGTGTCTCACTGAGCACATGCTAATTAAGCATTTTAAAATTGTGCTCACATATTTTAAGTATTCCCAAAACCTCAGCAGTTTGGTCATAATCCCCGTGGTATCTAGACATCATGGCGCTATAATGAATCATAACATCTTTTAAACCTCCAAAGAATATTTCTCTCTCCTGCTGTCTACCCCACAGACACACAGTCACGTGTCATATGTGCAGAGTCATCTAAAATGAAAATGCTATAGATCAGCATTTAGCTGAATGAAGTGGCCACATTGCACATTATTGGCAAATTTTTTTACTCAAATGTCATTAGACTGCTTCAAACTACAAAGACTGTGCAATATATATGTATTTACCTCATTCTGTTACAAACGTAATGGTATGGGAAATGGCATGGAAAACCAAGCAGTTTTTGTGCCATTTCTCCTGTAAGGTGGGGCATTTTAACATGGGTGTCTATGGGGATTTAGTCACTTGTGGAGCCAGCCTCAAGTGGCCAATGGAGGAACTGAAGTTTTCAGCACTTCGGCGTTGGCTTCATTTCTCAGCCCTGGAGGCTGGTGCTTGGTGTGGACATGAGTGTTAGAAAAACAACCCGATATCTAGAGGCTTCATGAATGTTTTCATGGAATTTAAAGAGGAAAACAATCACTACAGAACAATTTATCAAGTTCAACTATCACAAAAGGAGGGGAAGTGTCTCTAGGTCATGTGAATTTCTGCTTCAAAAACACACACCCTGTAAACCTATAAAAAATATTTCCTTTTTTGTTTTTCTGCTCAAAATGATTCTGTGCACAGTTTTAGCCTCAGAACAGTAACCTCCTAAGCACCTAATGGTTGTTTTTCTGTGTTCATGAGTATCCTTTTATTGTAAAATATTTCCCAAAACATTTCCTCGTGTGAAATCAAAAGCAAACTTAAGGGGAGGTCATCTGCATTGACATGGTGAGCTGAGCTGGCCTCTGCTAAGCTCTCTCATCCTCTGACTGGCCTCCAGATACTGCCGTACTCATCCTCGACCTGACCTTTGGTTTGATATCTTCCAGATGGATGTCCAGTGGCAGGCTTTAAAGGCGAGATAAAGTAGTGGACGCTGCTGGTGGACATAAATTGACTTTTGCTGTGAAAACTGGGTCTCCTTAAGCCCTATTTGCAATGATGGAGCTTTGTGCAATTATTCCATTCAATAGTACTTTTCACATGGCCAGGCTTGATCAAATGCTCCAGTAGATTCATACTGATGAGGTGCAAGGACACACTCCTCCACTATGCTGTTTTGGAAAAAAAATCAAGGTCAGTCACCATGATCTGAAGACCACCAATATGTATGAGGACTGCTGCTGTATTCAAAAAGAAAACTGCTGCTTTATCTTATTTGCTAATAGAAACACAGTGTGAAAACCACAGACTTTTAATTAATTTCTGATTTCCAAAAACAGCAAAAATGCCTTGCTATATTTTAAAAGTAAAGTACAGTATAAAGTACAGTATACTTTAAAATTTAGCTTGAATATACCACTCAATATAAGCATGATACAAGCACATAGCTATAGAATATGTGACACTGCGATAGAGTGTAGAAACAAAGCTAATACCCCTTATCCACCAAAATTAGCGCGTGTATGCGAATGTTTTAAACACGCCGACTAAAAATAGGCTATAGACTCCTTTCTCATTGCAAGTAGACCAGACAAGTACAGAAAACAGGTTAGTAAACAGTAGAAAGCAGCATGGAGGCCTGTAAAACAATTTTACAGTGTTTACTGCTTTTTAAATATCTCATACTTATTCAGTCTCTCTTTCAAACTTGGTGCAGAGCAAAGAGGATTGATGTCTGAGCACAGTTT
Source organism: Epinephelus moara (assembly GCF_006386435.1). Taxonomy (NCBI): domain Eukaryota; kingdom Metazoa; phylum Chordata; class Actinopteri; order Perciformes; family Serranidae; genus Epinephelus; species Epinephelus moara. The sequence goes on from NC_065507.1 coordinate 26,339,040, forward strand.
GGGCAGAGATGGAGTGTATTTTGTGTTGGCATGTCATTGCATCCCGCTGGTAAAGCAACAAAAATTAGCATGTTCACCTGAGTATTGTGTTTCCATCAATGCTGATCAGAGCTGGAGCTGATAAATACCCATTACTACTGCAGAGTCATTTGACTTTTGTGAATGCTGACTCTAATCTTTCTCATTACGTTAAAAAGAATTTCAAGGCGATCAACCCAATAGTTGTTGGGATACAGTATTTTGTTCACAACCTTGCCTTTGGTAGCACTAGAGAAAAGGTAAGGGGATCAACATGGTCAGTAGGAATCATTGTCTGAGGACCATGAATGTCTGTACAAAATTTAATGTCAATCTATCATACCCATTGAGTGCACAGTTGCCCACGTACAGTTTCACATGGTGTGTGTTTGGGATACAGGTCATATGAAATTGCAGATTAAATAGTCAACTGAACCCATTAAGAAGTGCAATGTATTCAGACAGAGTTTTTGTGAATTTGATACGAATGCTTTATTGAAAGTACAGTAGTACCATTGCCAATAGTGGGGTAGTTAGTGGGCTAAAACTCTACATTAGTAGTTGAGGTAGCACGTTGAAAGGAAGATAGTTAAAGTGTTTATGTGTTGTATTGACTTAAAAGTGGGGCGCACTGGTACTTCACATGGGAAAGGTGCGGCTAGCAATTGTTGCAGCAGCATACCATACCATGACTTAGTCATACCAAAAATTAGAAAAAAAAACCCCAACACTGGGCCACAGGGGGAGCCACAGCGTTTGGTCGCATTTTAGCCATTTTTAAGCATTTTCTTGTTGTTATAGCGCCACCCAGTTGCCAATTAGAGTTACATTTCTCCAGTCACCTTGAGGCGTCCTGTTCTACATATCTACCAAGTTTAGTAAAAATCAATATGGCGGTTAGGCCTAAATAAGAAATTAGCTTTGTAGCGCCTCCATTTTGTTTGATGGGGTCAATAATGGAGGGGTCCCCTCAGATTATGTGTGCTCATATGCCTACAAAGTTGCGTGGTGAAACCCTTGAGATGTTATACACCTTTATGTGATGAGCCACGCCCTCCACAATATTCATTGCCTTATAGAAGCTCAGTTTTAGTAAGTTTTCCAACTTTTGCCAAGAGGGAACTTTAGATATTGGTCCCTAGATTATGTTCACCGAGTTTCATGCAGATCGGTCAAACTTCCTAGGAAGAGATTGATTTTAAGTGTTTTTCAAAAAATTCAAAATGGCAGAAAATCTATATAGTTACGGGTTCTTGAGGCAAATTTGTTCCTCATGAGGAGAGGCATCTCTGTGCAAAGTTTCATGTCTCTACGACATACGGGGCATGAGATATGCCCATTCAAAGTTTGCAATTTCAATTGGTTGCTATAGCGCCCCCCTTTGGCCAATTGATGTAATATTGCTTCATTCGCATCCTCCCATTACCCTCTACCACTGTGCCAAATTTCACATGGATTGACCAAGTCAGTGAGGAGAAAAAGGTGGAACAGACACACAGACACACGCACAGAGAGAGTTTTCGTCATTATATAGTAAGATAATTGTCAAACTGTTGATCAACCAAAGCAGCAGACAAACTTACAGGCAAACCAATTTTAATAGAATTTCTACCTACTTTAAGTCACATTTACAGTACTCATCATCCTTCTTGTATTCCGATGGAAAAAATGACAGAAGCTTTGAGAGATGACACAGAATATAGTGGAACCTGGGTGCCACGTTGTATTTATGATGTTTTAGCAACAAATATTTATTTATTAATGTCACCCCATTTTTCTGATTTAAACTAATTATTGCAATCTTCTTTCTCTGTCACTGCTTTTTTATAGTGTTAACTGTGCAGGTTGCCTGTTTTGTAAGATGAAAGCACAGAGAAAGAAAGTAACAGTGTTTGTGGGGTGCATTGGAAAAGGTTGGTTTACCCTACATGTTGGTTTCGAGGGGATCAGAAATGGCAGGACTCACTTCAATGCCGATGAACTGTCAAAACTGTATCTTTTGTTCTTCTGTTTCTCTTGTGAGTTAATAAAAGAACTCTTTGTTTCTGATTTCATTTAACCAGTGATTGGACTGTAAGGTTTATCCCTCTGTATCTGACAAGGAGTAAATGAGCTAACCTACTCTAATCTACACTAAGTGAGAAAATGGAATTGAATTAAATATGCTCTTCCCTCTTCAGTGGAACTTAATAAAACCCATCACTGTAGCTCACACGCCATCAATGACTGTTCAGCTGGGGATGCATTCTGCTTTATATTTCCTCCGTGTGAGATAACAGGTCACTGTGAGAAATAGTGATGAAACTGACACTTCATTCTGCACTGAAACGTCTCCTCATCTGTGTTGGTTCATCGATGACTGATATGCCAATTACTTAACGCCTGCCTCAGAAGTTGCCTTTAAATACAGACGTGTATAAGTCACAGTAGCTATGTGTTAATGTTAATGATTTCAGCAGCTAGTCAGAGATTCAGGTCTGAGTGGGTTGTTGTACAGTCCGCTTCACAGAGTATCTACTAAACTGTACTCAAAGATACTCCAAATTACTCTACTGTACATTACGCCTAAGGTTGTGCAGGGTGGGCAGAGTGACATGGGATCATTCAACACTCTAACAAGAGCCAGAAAATAATTGTGTTATTTCTGTGTTTCCCAAACTGGTGGTTGGGTCCAAAGACAAATCTGAAGGGTAACAAAAAGAGAATAATTATTTCTGTCATACAAAATTATGTTTATTTCTTTTGGCTTTTCTCCATTTTTCATCCAATTACTGGATCCTCGCTCACATCTTATGTCAAAACTAACCTTGCAATCCACTACAAGTCACAAGTCAACGATTCCAATTGAAATGTGTCCCACTGCATCTGCTAGGGAAAAAATGGACGCCCGCCACGATCTAATGTTTGTATGTCAAGTTTTTGAGCTTCAAAAGCATCAACAGAGGACCTACATTTTTACCACTGCGCTATTAGCAAAGAGAAATGTCGATAAAATAAGTCAACTGTCTTGCTCCTCTTTGCTCATTAAAATAATGTACAACAGCTAAAAACTGTGTCAATGTGTGCCAAGCAAAACAGACTGAACCACAGCCAACATGTGTGCATTTTGCTGCTACAGCACATTTCTCAACACAAACACCACATAAAGTAAAAACTGATGAACAGGTAATTCTGCTGGGTTCACTGTGTGTGCTGCACTGTCACTGTGATGCCAGGTGAGTTTATGATGGCAAGTTCGGGCTTGGTTGATCTTGTCGGAGTTTCTGACTTGGAATTGTGACTTGATTAACTGCTACATGGCATTTTTTCCATGTCAAAGGTTGTTGTTTACTGAGTTTTGAGTACAGTGGATTTCAGCGTGAAGCCTTAACCTGTGGTGAGGAGTCACTAGGAGGTATTACTTGATTTCAAAGAAGTGGTTTGACATTTTGAGTTAATTTGCTTTCTTGGTGAGGGTCAGGTGAGAAAACTGATACCAACCTGATTTCTGTGCGTTATATATGAAGATACAGCCAGCCAGCCATTTAGCTTAACTTAGCACAAAGAGTGAAAACAGGGGGAAACAGCCAGCCTGGCTCTGTCAAAAGGTACCAGCCACTCTAAAGCTCATAATTAAACACTTTATATAATGTTTGTTTAAAACATAAAAAAACAAACATTTTTACACACATTTCCTTTTAATGCTAAGCTAAGAGAATCGATTACTGAGCCCAGTCTCACTCCGAAATCGTCGAAATCTGGCGCTTGGGCAGTGACTTGCAGTGTCAGAAATCAACAAAATAAGTCGTCAGTTAACGTCAGCATGATACATGGCCAGTTTCCGTTAGAGTTTAATGGCGCCCAGCTGAGTCAGGGGTAAATGCAGCAGGAAGGATGAAAGTTAAGGTAGTGAAAGTTCTAGTGGGGCAGGCAGGAGGGGTGGTGGATGTGTCCATCAAACACCGACCTTCACCCAAGAGAGGGGTGTTCGCATCCTGTAAGATTCTAAAGCCAAACCCTGTTCTTTTTTCCCTAAACCTAACCACGTGTGTTTGTTGCCTAAACCCAACTACGTGTGTTTGTTGATGAAGGAAAAAAAGCGTCAATTAGCAGTGTTGTAGTGACGTAATGCGTTTATTTTGAAAGAGACTGTGAAAACAGAAGTGTATGTTGAAAGAAGACAATGCGTGTAACAAGCAGAACTACATTCGGTGTCCCAGAATGTCCATGACCAAACGTCAATATGTGACAAGGTTGGAGTAAGAATCTGTTGGATTACCAGCTCATATTTATCATACAAACAAGAGAGAGGTATCAATCTTCTCATCAACTTACTCTCAGCAAGAAAATAAATAAGTGTATTTCCCAAAACATCAAACTATTCCCACAAGACCAACGCTCTCTGTCATACCTGAACGATTGGATGGGTTGATTACCTGACTTCCAAAACAACATTTATGATCAGCCCCAAACGACTTATATTACCTTTCTATTGGTCGGAGTTTTATACACATCCTTATCATCATGAAATGATCACAGTGTTGCTTAGGTTTAGGCAAAACTATGATGTTTAGGAAAAACTTTATGAGTTGGCACTTTTTTTTTTAACTTTTTATAGGCTACATATTTTTTTTAAGAAGTCAGCCTTGACTTTGGGATGCGAACACTGGTCTCCTGGGTGGAAGTCCTATGTTTATTTGACCCATACAGCACATCTCCTGCCCTGTAGGGAATTCTTTGCAATTTTTACATTATGCAAACTTTGGCTCTTAATAATTACAATGTCCACTAGAGGGCTCCTCCTTAAAATAAATGTGCACATAGTCATAATAGGCTGCTTGCACAGTTGAGGTATGTAGTTATTTTTTCAGTGAGAGCAAGCTGCTTGACTCAACGAGCAGAGTACGCAGGTGGGAATCCGGTGGTAGGTCATGTCCATCTACAACTAGAAAATGATCAACAATATATAAATAATACTGCTTTACCATATTATTAAGGTTTATTAAAAAAGGTCACACTAAACAAACTGCTATATTATCCATAGTTATATTTTAGTTTATCCAACATGAATGCATAATCTGTTTACAATAAATCTCGACATATATCCTGTGCAGCACATGTAACTGATATGGAGTTATATTTCATGTATTATAGCAAAAAATGATTTTGCCTGCTCATTCATCCATTACAAAGGTGCTTGCAACAGACCGCTGGTATTATCACTTAATCTGAATGGCTGAATACTGACTCATATGCGATATCTTTATTAAAACATGTCCAGGTCTACAATCCAGCACCTGCCTATTTAACAGTCACATGCTGTTCATTAAGTCTCCCTTTTTTCTGTCAGTCATATCTCACCCTGGCCATAACTCAGCTGGGGACACGAGTGATAACAGCACCATCATGGGCCTTTTCAATTAGTTTCTGAGATGAAAAATATATAATCCTCATCCTTCATGCCAGGATGCTTTTCCAGATTACAACACAGTCTGTATTAATCATAAAATTTATGAACAAGAAGTCTGTGCTTGCATAGGCGCTGCCAGTCATATTGTCTGGCTCTGGGCACTGATAACTACTCATGCACAAGCATAACAAAGACAATTAGGGGTTGAAGTGTGTGTTTATGTTCTACTTATTGTGGTCTTTTATTCTAAGCAATAAAAACTAAAAATGACTCACAGCACTCAAAGTCCTGGGGCTGTTAGCGAAACATTTACAGAAAACAAGATACTGCATGATGTTTGATTATGTTAAATAAGCTTCACTGCACTTAACTAAAGGTAAGGAACTTGAGTAGCAACTACACAGTCATATGTGATAAAGAGCTCCATATTTCTGGGAATTCATTGCTCTATATTTAGAAATTGTCATGTAACTTGACTTAAAGTGCAGGCAGATATTCATACATCACAATGATGCAGTCATTACTGCAGATTTATATTAGCATACAGGTGATGCTCTCATTAAAAACACAACTCCATATTATACTATCAAGGCTATATGTTAATACATGTATGCATATGCATCTGAAAATAAATTCACACATATGCATGGACATGGAAGACACAAAGTGATTCATTAAGATAGCACAAATGCCATAAGGGAGGAAGCAGCTATAAAATGCCATGTAGCTGATTATTTAATGCTCTCACATTCCCCTGCAAAGTAGTTAATGAAAACTTCCAACTTCCTCCCCAAGGGGGTGCAGGCGGGTTGGGAGGGGTCCCTTTCACCTGATTGAGATGAGAGAGACAGGTGCATGCTGGATTTCTAAAAAACAGGAAGTTAGTGATTGTAGTTTGGCGCGCTGATGTCGCCAGCGGATGTACACGGTCTGCAACTGGAGTGTTAGCAGCGGCTGATGCAGGCAATAAAGGTAAATATACATATTTTTAGATTCAGTATGACCTACACTTTCCGAGGATGTCATTGTCTCCGATGTCCATTGCGAATAAAGCTCAATAAATTCGCATAGGAATGATTTAAAAAAAGACGCTCCTTACATGTACCGAACTTGACCGAGAATTATCACGTTTTTAAGTTTTAGTCAGTATTAAAGTAAACTGGTGATAGCTGTCTGTGCATTCATTGATGCATTATAAACAGGAACTGCTAATACCTAATTCGGCATACTTTTAATGATGCCAATTTGTCAAAATGTAAACAAATATAGGATAAAAATAAATAAGGCTCAAGTTGGAGCCCTACAGGAAAAACTCACTGAATCCACAGCATTATACTTCTTGTTTCCTTTCCCAAAAGCACTTTGTGAAATATATTTGAAGTAGCATTTGAAGACATGTCCAGGTAAAGAATCCTGTCTGCCTATTTAACAAATTTTGAAGGTGCCAGTCTGTTCCTTCAGCCCTTGCATTGTGCAAAAGTGGTGGACAAACACTGTGTTATGGCTGTGACTGAGCTAGTAAGTTTCTATCCCAGTGGTGATAGATATCTGACTGTAGCTGAGTGAAGACACCTAGACATACTGTAAATCCCTTTGTCTACCTTTTTTGCAGAAATAAACATGAGCGCAGAAGTCTGAAATGTAAACTGAGGTTAGTAATGACCTCATTTGCCCAGGTACAGGCAAGTATCAGCCCACTGTTTTAGTTGTCCTATTTATAACCGGGTCAGTGTGACCTCACAGCCAGTGCATTGCAAGAAAGTGTATATTTTGTTCATGGAGTGTGGTCTGACAATTCTGGATGTGGCCCTTAACATGACAGCTCATGTAACCTTGCAAAGGTTGCCTGTACAATCAGCTTGGCCTTTTCATTCATGAAAAAAAGAGACACGTGTGAGTGATGGGCAGCACAAAACTATGCAACGGCTAAATTTAGGCCTGTCAGCTGGGCTATTTTTCTACTTGACATATTTCATGTCACTCTTTGTTGTGTTGTGTATTAACCATGAATCAAATGTAAGTATCTGGCAGAGAGCACCCAATGTGATGCGTCTGTCTTTTCCACTTGTGAAGAATTGAATAAGGCTGAAGCGACATGCATATGTCTCAGGGAAAGGAATCGAATTGGTGTGGGCTAATTTCAACCCACAGCATCAACAAACGAGCTTAGGAAAAGAGCTCTGTATCGACTAGCTGTTGCAGGGGTCATTAAAGTCTTTTGATTTTTAAAAAAAGGCCATTTAATATCTTAATGAGGGCAATCCATTTTCAGAATTGTCAGCAGGATGAATTGAGAAGTATATGTCCTGACGTTTTTAATTGTAGAAATGGTGCGGAAATTTCCACTCCCCGAATTGAAAGTTAATGGGCCAGGTGGATACGTACGGACAGCCGAGCCATCACACAGTGTAATTAATTAGCACACAGCATTTGCATTCCTGTTTCTTCTCCATCAAAAACATGAGCAAAATTGCGACACGGGGAGAATTTGCACTGTGAAATGGGTAGAAAGAGTACAGAATATCATCACCATGCACTGTTTTTCTTGACTGGTGCTCTTTTATTGATTCTCATCTCACCACAAGATAGTATAACAAGAGAAAGTCTAATTCTTCATGTCCGAGATGCTCAGAAACACAGAGGGACATTATGATCTCAGACAGATGCTCCTGTCATATTGGAAATGCAATTTAAAGATAGTGATTCTAGTAAATGTGCCAGAGAGCTCTGGAGGTGCTAGTAGGCTGATTTTGGACTGAGCTATGGTAGTTGTTTTGCCCTGTTTACAGTCTTGGTGCTAAGCTAAGTTAGCGGCTGCTGGCTGTAGCTTCATATATGACATGCAGACACGAGAGAGGTTCCACACTTATTATCTAACACTCTATAAATGAGTGAATTAGCCTATCGCCAAAAATGTCTAACTTAGTAGATTTAATATTTTCTTTATGAAATGTTTGTGGCATTATTAACAATTACCAAAGAAGTTAAGTCTCACCAATCATCATTTCTTCAGGTAACATTCTCGTAGTTCTGAATTTTAACCCTTCCTTTCCTATTATCCCAGCAGCATACAGTACTGACCACTTTAACCCCACTATGAGGGGCATGGTCTCTGTTTTGCATAGTCCCATCCTCCTATTAAACCCTATCTCGCTGCACAGTACTGAAACACTATTGGAGTATGATTTATATCTCGAAATAGCAGCGGAGGATGTAAGATTCTTCTCTGCTATTGCTTAAAGAAGTATTTCACTGCTTGACAGACAGTCTTCATAAAACTAGGCTGTCTATGCAGAAGAGAGATGCAAAGACTTCTGAAGTTGGTGTTACATGACAGAACAGAGAAAAAAGGGCTGCGGCATTTGCTTTTGCTCACATGGTAGACTTATTGCTAAACAGGTGCAGAAACAGCTAAATTTATTTGTTAGCTGGGCTAAACAAATATCAATTAGCTGAGCTAAACAACAGAGAGTGCGTCTAATGAGCAAACTACACAACCGCAATGCAGAAACAAGCCTTGATAGTGACAGGTAGGGAGCTAGCTCACCACCTGTTGGACAGGTAAGTCGGTAGCGAGGGTTGTGATGGTAACAGGTTTTGCGAGGTGAAGTGCAAAAGATAGAGGAAATGAGACTGATTGGGACTGAGACTCATTGGCCTTTCCTGGCGTTTTGAGAAAGGTTATTCAGGTTGGTGTTGCGAGGACGCAATCCCCCTACATATGTGTTGCACCGAGTGTACGGACCGAAAGGGAACAACATCTACCAGAATTCACTGCACCCCACCGGACCAATCAAGGCTCCTGCTTTTGGGAGATATAATGCAAGCTTGGCTAGTTTTCTACAGGGAACAGTATGTGTGTAGCTGGTAACAAACAATCTCGAATTACAGTTTAACGGTGAGCAAAAATATGATTCTGAAAACATTTTAGGTGAGAAAAAGGCAACGCAGTAACAGAATCTTGGTTCATATTTTATCAGCACGGCATAGTCTTACCATTTGATCTCAGTATTTTCAGCCTCCTTTTTGGAAACCATATAGTGCTCACTCCTTGTTCACGAATTCTCGTATTACAGCCAAACAGTGCACTTAAATATGTTTCTGAAAACATTTTAGGTGAGAAAAAGGCAACACAGTAACACAGTCTTGGTTCATATTTTATCAGCACCGCATAGTTTCACCACTTGATCATAATATATTCACCCTCCATTTTGGAAACCATATAGTGCCCACTTCTTGTTCACGTACTCTCAAATTACAGCCAAACAGTGCACTAAAATATGTTCCTGAAGACATTTTAGGTTAGAAATAGGAAATGCAGTTAAACAATCCTAGTTTGTTTTTGATCAGCACTGTTTATTTTTATCGTTTAATCTAGGTTTGTCAGAGAGAGAGGGGCAGTTCTCTCGCTTGATCCACTTCCATACTCTCTTTGCCCATGGTGGTGGGCATATGGGCACATAGAAATATAGTGGTACAATCTGTAGTCCGAGCAACAGCCTTAGAGCCAGTGAAAATTGGATTTGAGCTGAGATATGAGCAGCGAGATCTGGGCACTGGTAAGATGGAGGGAACCATAGTTGATCTACACAGACTACCCACATTGTTATGATACAAAGCTGGTTAACATTCAGCAAAGCGTCCCTTTAACTAAGGTCAGGCTGTCGGGGATATATGAAGACTTTCATCCTGTCTGAGACAGATGTCGTCATTCTTCTAACTATATTCATGTGTTTTGGATATGCTCCCTTTGCTCAATATTTGGCTGAGAGCATTCAGTATGATTTCACAGATTACCCCAGCCTCTGTCACACCATCTGCAATTACCACTCCACTATGAGTCACCCTCACACCTGTAATACCAAATCATATGATGAAACATTTTTGCAACTCTCAGCTACATGCCTCAAATTCCCTCTTTTATTTGTTCTGTGTTTATATTTATTTAACATCTAAAATGAAGTTAGTTGCTATCTGTTTGAAAAGTCTGAGGGGAAAAACCCAGAAAAACAATTTTACTGACACTAAATACACAACAAAGAACCCAACGCTACACACACTCAAATACAGCCATGAAACATATACACGCCATATGGGATTTAGTTGGAATACAGAAAAATAAATTGATGCTAATGATCCTGTCTCTCAGTCACAGTTACTGGAGCAAAAATATAACGTGTTAACTTCAAAGAGCAGAAGAAATAATACTGTAAAGACTTTAGCCAGGCAGACCTCCCTCTCACCACATGATAGAGGGTGTAATGAAGAATGGCATGAAAAATTTATGGAATCACTTCAAAGATAGCATATGCTTTCATGATTTCAAATGTTTCTACGACAGGTTGAAAATTGATGGGATTGCTGTATCACCCTCTAAATTAAATGTTCTTCATCTTTTTATTCTGTTATTCCGCTTGAACATTTTAAAGGCAAACACGCTCGCAATAGCTTTTCTTAAGTGTAAATATTGCTTATGTCCATGTTTTAAGTGTAGGCCTATATGTTATTTTTGTACACTCCCTTGAAACAGCCATTCCAATCTCTTAAAGGCTGCTGGTTTAAATACAGGATTATATAAAGAAATGAAATTATTCCACCAGACTCCCCTCCCCCCATCCTTCCCTAAAGCGTTGTGCTGTGAAAGTTCAGTGCGAAAACGATTACATGAAAACATAGTGTTTGAGAGTTTAGTTAAAATGCAACACTGTTGAAGTTTGGATACTGAGCAAAAACCATGAAACATCTCTGACCTCAGATTAAGGTGCGGGAGCAAAGTTGTTCAGGTTTCTCGACTTACTTTTAGATGAAAAGCAAAGACAAGACATGATTGAAAGGCGGTGGATTGCGAGTGGGGTCAAAGGAAATGAGCAACAGGCAAAATTTCTTTGTTCTTATCTCTCTCACACAATCAATAGAAGTGAAAAGGGGAGAAAAAAAATTGAACACCTCCCCTTCAAAGTCCACCTTATTCTGTTTGAAGTCCATATTGTACTTCAAAATGAGAGTAATGCCAGAGGTAGCACTCTGACTTCAACTCCTGTTGGACCTGAAGTTAGAGCAATACAATATTGTATTAGCGTGTTTGAAAAATAAAGGAAAATAAATTGCACGTTATTTTTACTTCTGCGGTGGTGTGTCTGTGTCACTCTGCAGTTACACCTCCAAAACACTAGTCGGCGGTGGAGGACTGTGTTCTGTAAAGTTTAGTTGTTTCAAAACACACATTAAACATGGCTTAATAGAGACAATTTCAAACACAAGTACGCAAATTGGCTTCACTATAAATCGCAGAACTGACAGACAAACACTTGTCTTTATCTGGACACATTTCCCCCACCAATACAACATGCTAATGTTATTAGCACAAGTCTATGGCATTTTACATTGTATAAATTAGCCTAGCGACGAGCGGAGATTTCCTCTGCTCATATGAAGCCAGGATAAATCCTGAAGTATAAATCCCTGAAGAATAGATCACACACACAACTTCAAATGCTATTTTAGTGGAGGCTTTACTGTCTTCACAATTTATTGTTTCTTATCTGTGAAATACAAGCTTCGTTTCCACTGAGGGGAATGGTGTCAGTATACACAATCTAACAGGATGTGTGCGTCACCGCGATGCTGAGCATAGGGTGGAAGAGTTCAGTTTGAAAACACCCCCATTTTCACAGGTAACTTAGTCTGTCCCTCCCGCCGCAGGAAATAATGGATTAATCCTGGGAAGTTATTGATGTAGCACTTTTCTCCTTATGAAAGTAACACAGCAACTATTTGACCAATGAGAAATTGGTCGGACGAGAGCATATCAGCCAAATAATCGACCAGTCGACCAGGAGACTACAGCCCTACTAAAATGGCATTCTTACAGCATCCTTACATAGCAATTTATTAGCTATTATTCCTTTTAAATTGCACTACAATTCCACTGCAGTTGATTTTCTGGTGTAAACGTAACTGTGTATACAGTAATGCCTACTGTCTGTCTATGTTGTGTTGAGGTGAACTTGTTGCTGTCTGTATGCACTACTTTAAATGTTGTTTTTTACAAAGCAACACATTGGAGTGTGGAGAAACGTAATTTCGTTCTACTGTGCAATTGCTTATTGTATGGTTTTGATTGACAATAAAGTTCACTTTGACTTTGACTTTATTTTCAAGTCTTGGGGTCGGCTGAATGACATACTTTTCCTTTTTACTTTCAGTATTGCAGCCGCCCTCACAAAGCAAGTGCACACAATCGGGACATAATAATTTGCAGTAACATTGCGCCCTGAACTTTGACCCTCTTGCTCATATATCCGTGACCTTGAAGATAAAAAAAAAAAAAAACGCCATTTGCCGAGCTTGCCAGAGATGAAGGTCGACCCTCAGAGCTCTGCTGTTGTTACTTTACAATGTGTGAAGGTTTAACTTTATAGCTGTAACTGCAGACACTGTGGATTCTAACATATTATATTCATATATAGAAATGTTATATATTATATAACATTTCTCTGTCATTTTTTTTGGTTATCTTTATAATGATTTTGTTTAGTTAAACAATTAACATTCCTAATGTCACTATTCGAGGGGTCACTAGTCACTTTATGTGCTGTCGTCTGTTGAGCAACAAGCTGTCATCTGTTTGTGGCTCAGACAGTGTGATTTTTCTTTTGCTGTGCAGAGGAGTGTGGATCAGAATAGAAAGGAAAACATGCTGGCTTGCCCTACTGCAAAATGGGACCAATTGCAATAGATCATCCTGATATTTATGGCATACTTCATATTTTTCTGGCATACTAAATAGTATAGTATTGGGTATTGGAACATGCAGTAAGATTCACCAGCATAGTGCCATTGCTGTGCTCCGAGTGTTGGTGACACAAATGCAACCCCAGTTGTATTTCAACTGGTGTCTGCCTGTGTTAAACACACACACCTTATTTCCAGCATCAATCTAAAGGCACATTCAGACCTCCACTGAAGTTATAGCGGGGGCTGCTGCCAACGAACCGTGGCAGAGTTAACTTCCAGGTTGGCTTGCAGGATAACAGCTCTGCTGGACTCGAGAGGCTTGTCGAGGCCATAACATTATTCACATAAACACTGCACATTGAAAAACCTGTTAAAGTAAGACGGAATGAGCAAACACACTGAGCCTGACTCTTATTCGTGGGCTCCTACTGAGCACCTTTTAACACCAATAGTCCCAAAGTAGGTACTAACACATACAGTGAAAATAATATGCTGCGTTCAAAGGTGTAGCACTTATATACAGGGTGCACAAAGGAGCAAAGCAATGACCTAATTTCGTTCAAATCATACATCTACCTGTTGAGGTATACCATAGTTTTTGTATTCAGGTATTAATCTCATACTATACATGTAAAATAGATTATCCTTTTGATCAATCGCACATTTCATGCATCTCTCATCTTTTTACTTGAGCGCTCTTTGGTGTTTCAGTATTGCAGAGAGCATCTTGAAGGCAGTTTGATGACTGAGAGCAGTGTTCTGCATAGCCTGGGGTTTGAGATGGGGTTTGAGTATGTTAGAGGCTTGTCATACATCTTGAGTGAAATCCAAAGTGACAGGCTTCTTGAAAGACCGAGGATCTGATGCGAACTGTCACTGCACATTACAGAAGCGGGTGCATGCTAAGCTCGGTTTACGGGATGTTTGAGTAGTCTGCAGTGAAAGTCTTAAAATGAGTCTGTTACTCTTATTGCTAATACCCTTTAGCCTATAAATAACGACAAGTGCATTTGAAGAGGAGGCTGCTTGCTTGTGTTTTTGATGGATTTTAAACACTAGCCAGCTGTTCAGACGTAACATCCGTGTACAACTCATTTGGTGTCATTATCAGATTGTTGTTTAGGTATATTTCAGGAATCAATTACAATAATTTTTTGTTTGTGCGGCGTGTAAATGAGCCAGAGTGTCAGTGTGCTTGTTGATGGTGATGACAATAAAGGCTGTTTTTAGATCCCATTACAACTAAGGTACCAAAAATAGAGTGAATGTTAATTAACTGATACAGTTATCAAATGTCATTAACAACAGTCAGCTTTAACACAAATACAGAACAATATTAGGGTATTTTGTTTCATTGTTTTCTGCCAATTGGGATTGGATTCAGAAAAGTAATTAAAACATAAGAGATTGACACAAGTGATAATGTAGAATTTATTAGAAATTTGGCTTTAACAGCCTGCTGCAAAATGGTTTATTTGATATAGCCTGCAGAACTGAAGCTATATGAATGTAAACAGCCTCATGCGCCAGCTGCCAGTTTAAAAAAATTTATCTTCACAGTGAGACACCATAGATGCAAATGATGTGTGAAAAATGGTGCTAGAACATCGCTAAATAAACTCTGTGTAGGTGAGTCTTTTTTTGAATAACCAGGAGTAACCCTTTGCCTAAAAGGAAAATAAGAGATAGAAAAAAATAATCAAACACCAATCAAACCAAATGTAATAAATATCACTGATGCTGCATTGGCCTGTGTGCTAAACCTCCCATCCAGCTGGAGTGTTGGGTCAGAGTCAAACAGTCAGGTTTGTGGGCCAGACACTGCGGGCACATGATGAAAATCTATTATCTCCTATTTTCCAAATTACAGCACTTTTACAGTAGAAAAGTGATCAACATTAGTTCTCATTAATTCTTAATTGCATTTGTACACTGTCCATGCATGAATTATAGAGGGAGAGGAAACACTGTTTCAAGTGTCCTGTTCAAAGTAGAGATATGCTGCCCCCACATGGTTGAAATGCCACATTACATGTAAAGTGCTGCAAAAAGATGTGTTGCCATCTTTTCAGAAGCTGCGTTAGCATGCCTTGTTGCTTTTATATCACTAGATGGCAGCAGATATCCAAGATATCTTTACAGTTGCATCTTTTTAGTTGGTTTTGTGTGTCTGTTGAATGACTATGCTTACCAGCACCTTTGTCTCTTAACCTAAACAGAACTTTGAAAGCTCAAAGTATTCTTACAAATTCATTTCTGTTTGTCTTAGGCATGGGCTGATTATGAGACAATGGGCCCCTGGGCACAGATAGGCAAAGGGTCCCACCACCTCTCCTGCACAGAAGTAAGACACACAGACTTTGTGGTAGTTTTGCATCTTTTTGTGGTTTTGTGTCTCTCTGAGTTAATGTTGTGTGTTTTTGTTTAATGTCTCTTTGTAGTCGTTTTGTGTCGCTTTGAGGTCATTTTTGTGTCTCTTTGTGGTTGTGTTGCCATTTTTGTAGTTATCTTGTGCCTCTTTGCAGTTTCTATGAATGCCTTTAGGTTGTTTTTTTTAATCTTTTGGTCATTTTGTGCGCTCTTTTAGTCATTTTGGTGTCTCTTTGTAGTCGTTTTGTGTCTCTTTTAGATCATGTTTGTCTCTTAGCATTTTTTTGTGTGTGTCTCTTTGGGGTCATTTTTGTGTCTCTTTGTGGTTGTGTTGCATTTTTGTAGTTATTTTTTGCCTCTTTGAAGTCTCTGTTAATGTCCTTGGGGTTTGTTTGCATCTTTTGGTCATTTTGTGTCTCCTTGCAGTCGTTTTGATGTCTCTTTGAGGTCATTTCTTTGACTCGTTGTGGTTGTGTTGCCATTTTTGTAGTTATCTTGTACTTCTTTGCAGTTGCTTTGAATGTCTTAGGGACTTTTTGTGTCTTTGAGGAAATTTTCTCTTTTTTTGGTTATTTTGTGTCTCCTTTTAGTAGTATTTGTGTCTTTTTAAGGTACATTTTGTGTCTCTTTGAAGTGTTTTCCCATTTTTGTAGTAACCTTCGACTCTTTGCAGTTCATTTTCATTGTCTTTTTGTACTCATTTTGAGTCTCTTCCTGGTCAGTTCTTGTTAATTTGGTCGACTTTGATCAAGTGAAGGCCAGGGGTGGCCCTGACACTTGGGGCACCCGGGCCCGTGCCTTGCAGGCCTGTTTAATTATTATCCATCCATTGTCTGCGGTAGGACTTATTGCAGATGTTTAGGAGATGGAGAAAATAACACAACCACTTATACAGTCTAATGCAATAGAATAAATGGATTTATGAAGCATTCATTGTTAAATTATGTTGAGCCAGCATCAGAGAGAGGTGTTGATTCAAGCCTAATTATGCCACACTGCAGTTTTTAGTGTTCTTGCATTGGATTGCATTATTACATCCAACAATTGTACTTCAGTCCCAAAATTGTGTTAGGAGGAATTTGACTTCACTAGAACGGCATGTTCAATATTGAAAAGAAACAGAAGTGTTAACAGTGTCCACACTGGGACACACTGTCCAAACAGTTTCAACAGTTTTCATTTGTGGAGTCACATTTGACTAAATTCAATAGAGTTCTTTGTGTGACTTTGTTGACTCATTATGTCATTATGTGGTCACAGAGCATTTTTCTTGCACTCTTGGTTATGCTGATGAGGCAGAGGTGATCACTGGTCTGGCAGTCAAACACTGAACTATCAGTGGAACTAAGCCTTCTTTGTGCTTGGTGATGATGAAAGTTGGTTGGAGCACTACAGTGACATCTGGCAATGACACCTCACGTCTACAGCGCTGACCACAAGCCTGCCCTCTCACTGTATTGTGTAAATCATCTCAGAAGAATGAAATGTTTATGAAGGGGGAGGCTGTATGGGATCGGACACTGCATCCTCTCTTTTTGCTGTTACATAATCAATATGCATATGGCCGAGTCTGCCTCTGTGTGTCTCCTGTGTGTGCTGATGTGTGTGGTTGTATGTGAGCTTAGTCAGACTCCTCCAGATCTCTGCCTACGCAGATTAATATCTCTCGTCCACAAAGGAGCCCTGTGTGCCTTGCAGGACAGAGTCTCAGGACAATGAATCCACTGTCTGACAACACCATCGCCCTCTCAAGCTAACTGATATGCACCCCTTAGTCCTCCTGAGATTATAGGGAGCTCAGTCTTTCTGCACTAAAGGTGATAATTGAATGACGGAGCCATGCTCCAAGCTTTCTCAAAGCTTGTCACCGAGTCATTCATCTAGGCTGCAGAACATTGAATTAGAGGAGCCAGTGGCTTTGACACTTGTGCATTTGCTTGTGGTTTTTGGATTTTGGCAGACTCTATAGTTGAAAATACAGAAATACTCTCTCTTTATTTTAATACAGAAAATGCAGCAAAAGGTCAAAGACAAATTGAGAAAGTTAGCGATACAATAGAGCTGTACTGCCAGGCTGTGATGCTGCGTTTATACCATCCTGCAGATGCACAATAACAGCACAGTGTGTTTCATTTATTTCCGCCTGATCTGAACAGTAATTGATTATGTAACATACACTGCAAGAGTCAGTAAGAGGGAGAGGGTCGTCTCAAACATTGCTAACCGTATCCCCCCTGTTTTTCTCTTTAGTCACGGTGAGTAGTAGTCCTCTGAACACAATAACTCACACTCCTCTCTGCACAATTGACCTCTACTTTTCTCGACTGACCCGGAAACCAACGTTCATATCAGTACTCTATGGTGCCTTCTGTTACAGTAGTGGAGGAGGTAAGAGAAGCTATTTTAAAACCTCCAACAGAGGAGGATGTTCACATGTATCCTCTCCAGGAAATGCTAATATGGCCAGTATAGACACATCAGATGATAGATATACAGATGGAGAGAGTTTGACTGATGAAAATAAAGACAAAAAATACAGTAGAAGTAGTATTAAACACTGAAAAAATAAATGTAAGCGTACTGCACGTGTGTGTTTGTGTGTTTGTGTGTGTGTGTGTGTGTGTGTGTGTGTGTGTGTGTATGTGCATGTAGGCGTGAGCTCCAGAGAGTATGCATGTGTGGTCACAGCTCTAATGGGTGAAAGAGGATGAGAGGAGGCAGGAGAAAGAGGGGGAGATAGACTGCAGGGTGAGAAACAGAGAGATAGAGAGCACGGAATAACTTCAGACAGCCTGGTGTGTAATAAAACATACGTTTTGAAGTTTCAGAGGTCAGTACATGTTTTTAAAATGGCTTCTGTTTTTTTTTTACCAAACTGAGGAAAATGAAACCAACAGAGATGAGATTTATCAGCACAGACAGACTACTACCACTACTACTTATACTACTGCTGCTACGGCATGTGATTGAACATGAGAAATACAACCGAATAGATCTTGGCAACGTTTGGAAGGGGATTCTGGGTGATTTGAGTAGATGAAAGAGCGTGTTATGTGTACTTTACCACAAATGGACAGCATATTCGGTTGAACAGAAATGGAGTTGATAGCTCATGGGGGGTACATGAGTACATTTTTCTCTACTGTAAAATTATTTATCCGTGAAGAGGATTAAGGCATGTGACAGTTGTCTTGGATAACTGTCTGTAAGCACTCAAACACACTAATACAGAGACAAACCTTAGCAAAAACCCAGAAGTTGGAAGAAACAAAGCATGTCTTATGACCAGAGACATAATAATCCATATTTTACAGCTTTTCAAACAGTAGCATCTCATTGTTTAAATCTATACTGTGTTTAAAAGTGTCAGCTGAGGAGCATGTGACCTCTCAATGTAGAGCAGAACATAAAAACATGTCATGTCAGCATGGAATATGATCTCATTTGAGGTGTTGTCCAGTCTTTAGCAAGCAGCCATGTAATGTCAGTATGACCTGTTCTCACAGTTTCGACATGAACAGAGAGTACACAGATATCGCTATTAAAACTGATACATTAATGTTGTTATACAAGTTTAATTTACACAGTCCAGGCTTTGCTGCCCCACAAAGAGATGAGAGCAATATAAATACAACTGTAGCACAAAGTTAAAAAATGCAGCACTGTTAAACTGCTGGAGAGATTTTTTCACACGATAGGATTTCATCAGTTTTCTACAGACTAATTGAAAATGATATCTGCAGTTAAGCTTTTTATTAATTAACTGCGAGGAATTTAGCTGACGGGACCTGGGAGATTTCATAGGCATAAATGATTACTTGAGCAGAAGATTTACACATTTATCCTGATTTTCATCCTTTAAAAAAAAAAAATTAAAAAAATTAAACTGCTTGAAAAATTTCTTGGAAATTCGAGTGCTGGTGAGCGTGAGGTTACACTGACAAGATAACCTAAAAATATATTTGTAAAAAAACAAAAAAAACAAGCCACATCAGCTTTTCAACTTCAATGCACACTGAATAAAACACTAGTATATTTCGGAGGGCATTTATATGCATGAGTCATCAGCTGAGTCATACTTTTCCTATCTCTGATGCCGAAGCGCAAATGCCAGTCAGACCCCCCACACACACCCCCACCCCCACAGTGCCCGAAACCCATCGAGCTTCTCCCCTCCTGCTTCCTCTAGTTACGTCCTAGTAGATGGGTGGTTAAATTAGGAAGGGAGTATAACGTCTTGTGAACATTTTTGGGGCCACACTCCCTGAGGTGGTATGTGTGGAGGGAATAACTGTAGAAGGATGGGCTGCAGCAAATGAGCAAGATCTGACCACAATACACTCGCAGCCAGCCCACAGATTGATTTGGGCTTATTAAATTTTGGCTCATTCTGTCTCTCAGCTGGCCAAAAGTGCAAATCAAAGGCAAACCGACCTCTCAGGGTGCCAAATGCTACAGTTCCTCCCTGCTGTGCGGGCAAACAACCTTCTCTTCCTTTTGCATCCTTGTTCTCTCAGGTACCATTCGCTTCAAAGCCGAAATAAAAGTGCGTTGCATAAGGTTCTCTTTGGTCATTGGAGGGGTGAGGGAGGGTCTGTGGAGTATTTGACTCACAACAGTGTTTTACTAAAGTATGTAGAGGCGATGACTATGGGTTTTGTTGTGCATTTTTTACATTGTTGTAGCTCTACTGGACTCTAACATTATTTTGATAAAAGCACTTTATCCTCCCGTAGAGCAACACAAAGGGGAACGAGATAAATATTATAAGAGCATTTTATTATTACAATTTAAACTGTATTATAGTTGATCTGTAACCTGGATCTGACAATCTGTACATGCAATAGATGAAATAATAAATATAATGTAATAGAAAACACAATCTAACTGGTGCTGCTGACAGGTCATGATTGCATGAGTGCTTTAAATTTTTAAAAGCCTTTATCATTACAGTTTATCAGGGCCGCACAGCTGCCGTTGAGAAGACAGAGGTCACATCTGATTGTTTGTCCTCTGGAGGAGTTTCCATTCTACAGTCACAAAGAAATTGCACTTGATGGGTTTTGAAGGCTGATTCGAATGTTTTTCACGCTCGGCTTTGACTGCCTTTAGGGAAGAAAAAATTAAATCATTAAATTAAACTAAATAGATGGATTTAATTTTTCTCCACTAAAATTATACTCCTGGCGGTGTGATAAAAGCTGTGAAACTGCCCTGAACCATCTTGTTGGAAGGTAAACATAACTGATGAGTTAAAGGAAGTAATAAATGTGAGAGAAAAAAATAAAAATTTTACTGACATCTTTTAGTGCATAGTGAAAATGTGTTTGAATGATTGGTAGTTTGCAGGCTGCATGGTGAAATAAGGACTTACGACCTCAGTATTTTTTTAAATCCTGGCCATGGCTCCGATTGTCATTAGTGATAGTGTTGACCTTTTAGCTACAAGGTGCCACTTTGGGTTGGCAGAGTTGTGAATTTAAGTTTGCCCTGTCCCTTTTATTTGGTAATAATATAGCTCTAAATGTTGTTAATCCATTAACAGTTGCTTAACAAGCTTTTGATGAACAAATTTTAGTCAAGATCCCCTGCAGCCTCTTTCTAAAAGGTTAAGTGGTCAAAGTTACATTCAAAGGAATTGTTTTCACAACCTGACAACGTGGGCTGCAACTAAGGTTTATTTTAAATATTGATTCTATCTGCAGGTTATTTTTTTCAATCCATTAGTCAGGCATTTAGTCTATGAAATGTTAGAAAACAGTGGAAATGGCTATCACACAGGCAAGGTCTATAAATTGCTTGTTTTGTCAGAATAGAATAGAAACCTTTATTGTCATTGTATACCAGATACAACGAAATTGGACATGCTGCTCCTAATGGTGCAGTATGCCTTTAGGCAGTTCAAAATCAAAAGATATTTAATTTACGGGTACTTAAAGATATTTAATTTACGGGTACTTAAAGACAAAGGCAGAAATTCTCACAAATCCCAAAATGGGACTGGTTAGAAATTGGGGATTTCTTTTACTAAATTACTTAAAAAACTGTAGTGATTAATTTGTCTATTAGTGTAGGCTATGTGTTTTCTAATTGATGAAATTACTTTCTTATTAATGATCTCCTTATGAATGGCTTATAGCTTGATAGGCTAGTTCCGTGAAGCTTTAATAAACCTAAATAAATCTTTAAAGCCATTAATTATAAACCTTTTATCAGGGACGTAGGTTTCATTTCACATATGAAATGGGGGTTGGGGGTTCTCTGCAAGAAAATTTCAAGCATTACACACTCAATTTACTGCATTTTTGTGAATTTTTATGCACTGATTTGTGCCTTTTCTGCATCATTATATGATATAAATGTCTTATATTTTGTCACATATTGATGGAGGATGTGTCCCCTGAAATCTACATGAGTGCCTTATTTAACCCTTTGAAACCTGGAGTGACATCACTTACCTGTGCTGCTTTCAGACACCTTTTTTCAGTAAACCTTTGAACTTTTGAGCAAATTGGTGCAGTTTCTTTCAAAAACATGGGGGAAAAAGGCAATGAGCAGCTTGGTAAGAGATGTCCCACATTTACAAAAAAAGAAAAAAAAAAAGATTTAGAAAATTATTTTGAAAAAGCTAGGGAAAAAAGTATTTTTATAATTATCATTATTATATATTTAAAATTATGTTACAGAATTATTATAATTTTTAAGCTCTTTTACAGCTCTTTTTTTTTTAAATTTATTTTTAATTTTCAATTTATTGCTATTTTTGGGGGGTCATTCTTTCTTTCATTGCTCATTGTTTTCTTCCCATGTTTTTGAAAGAAACCAAGACAATTTGCTCAGTTCTCAAAGGGTTAACATGTATTTGTACATGCACTGTATATTTTTCAGTACACAAACATATTTTGTCTCCAGAGGACAGTTTTCCCATTATGTGGTGATGACAACCTGAAGCATATCAGGAGCAATGTTTTTTTTTACCACAGAAAAAAGCTATAAATTAATTAATTTTTTTTTTTTTTTTTTTTAAATATTGATGGTTCATTCTGTCAGTATATCTTTTGTGTGCTGACGTGCAGTACAATGTAGTCATAAGATTTTTCTGCGTTATTATGATTATTACGGGGGTTTCCCTATGACACTGGGTCCCTTTGAGCCCCGCGCACTATTTAACAGGAGGTCCTTCATCGCGCGGAGTAATCGCCGTGTGTGAGAAGGCTCTGCTTGTCAGTCAGACTTTGAACAGTGCACTGGCGCTCATCACTGCTAATCTCCGGCCGCTGCTTGTCATCAACGACGCTGCCACTGCTGCCGCTGCTGACAGTTACCACCGACCAGCTTTAGAAATATAGATTGGGATGAACAGTTGCTGAGATACGGCGAGGAAACCCGAGGGCAACACCGCAGGGACCGAGCGGAGATTAAACGTTAGTGACGCCGTTTAACATTTACTCCGGAGTTGCAATGGTCCAGTTGAGGGATATTTTCCTCGCCTTGTGTCTCGTGGGCTGTACAGGTAAGAAAATCTCCCATTCAGCACTTGAGCTGGATATGTTTATGTTTTGCTGTGGATGTATCAGCAGCCTGTGATAGTGGTCAGGACGGCAGGCATCCACTCGCCTCCTGGTCCTCCTGGTCCTCCTCCTCCTCCTCCCTCCGCCCGCAGGCACTCTGTTTAGAAGGTGCAACGGTAACGGTACTGCGACTGCTGCTAATTAGCTTACTGCCGAGCTCGGTGATGTGTTTTTTAAGTAAAGACAGCTTGATGCTAATGTGTTAAAGGCACCATTTCTCCCCCTGGAGACACTCTCATAACGCAGATACTCCTCGCGTGACCAGCCTGCACGCTGACCTAGCGCTATTGTGCATTAAATTAAACATGATACCCAGGAAGGACAAGCTTTGGGATTGTATTAGCATGGATGTGGGCATTATGTGAATGGAAATGTGGCGTGGGGATTTAATTTCTCCTCCCATGTATAGTCGTGTTGGTGTCGGCCGTTGGTCTTAGCTTGGATGGGACGTGTTTGTTGTTGATAGGGAGTGATGCTAGGCGCCTTGTATTTGTAGACACACACATACATGCACGCACACACAGCCTTCTGGGTTGAGTCACGGTCTCTCTGTTAAAGGTACACTGTGCAGAATAAAGCACGTGATATCTTGAGGTTGCACCTGGCAGGTGTGATGCGATTAAAGGGGGGGTGCTGGCTCGTGCAAAGTAGCCAACATGAAGGGTTTGTTAGGGGCAATGTGGGTTTATTTGGTCTCTCTGGCACACTGATGCACAGCAAGCACAACTTCTACTCTGAATCATCTGTTATGTAATCTGATGCCACGATAACGGCTTTGAAATGAGATCCTCTAAGTTGGTAAAATGTGTCGTTATGTAAGTCTAATTGAGGGAGTTTTGTGATAAATTACATTTTTAATAGCCTTTGCACACCCATTTTTTTGATTAAAATCAGTAATTTGACATGTGAGGCGATTACAGTTGGAGGAGTAGTACTCTCAGCTAAACTCAGGCTCAGGGTTTTCGTGGGATAGCCTTTTAATCCTTTATGTACAATCCAATATGTGCAGGGGTGTTCCTCAGGCAGGAGAGGAAAACGCACAGGGAGTGGAGGAGCTCTTCCTGCATTGTAATGATAATGCAATTTTCCTTGGCTTTGATGGAACATTTTATGTAGAAATGTCAATTTGCAATAGCCTCGTGATGGGACTCTGTTTCCTCTTGTGCCATAATTTAATTTAAGCATATTCTAATGCATTTGACACGTTATTTTGTTATGTATCAAACAGCAATTACACTTGACCACTTAAATATCATAGGCTACTTTTGACATCTCGAGGAAACCTGCTAATTTAATGGAGGCATTAGATGAGATCAAAAAAATGATAGAGAATAAATTGAGAAGCTGCGGCCTTTGAAAATTCTGTTTGAGGGAAAACATCTTTTATTTTTGTGTATAATCTTGTCAGAACATCTGAAGCTATAACACATTTTCTGGGGTTATATGACTATGAAGGATCTTTTTAGTCATTGGTACTTGATTGATGAGGCTGATTATTGTTGAAATTGTCGAACTTGGACAAACAATATAATGCTGGCACTGTTTCCAATTGATTAAAAACATGTTTTTGGCATTTCTGTCCTGCAGTTTCTTCTTACTTATCAGCCTCATCTGCAATAACCTAATTTTGGTAATTAGCCCAGCTGACCAATCAGATTAACTCGATTGTACAATTAGGAAAGGGAATTCGGGGTTTGATTTTGGTTTGAATCTTATGCGATGACTTAAAAAGCATTACCTTAATTGTACAAAATGTGCAATGGACAGTGGCCAATGTTACAGTTACGCTGAATTTGGATATAATAGAGATAAAACTGCATGATTCTGGCCTTTTAATAGACTGATCACTTTCTCATATATCAAATACCTCCACTAAGGCTCAAATTAAAACGTTTGTTTTGTATTCCTTTATTGAATCTACGTTTGTAGTGTTTGGCGCTGTACAAATGTCAGAAATGTTACTTTTGTAAATGTCACTTTTGTAGTTGAATGCAAATCAAAGAAAACTGGCAGTCTCTCAGTAGATGATTATATGGCATAGTTGCAGTATTTATGACTGAACTGAGATTTGGGAAGGATTAACCATCTCTTTCTTCCTTTCCTCTCAGCTCAATGGGTCTGTTGAGCCTCTTGACGTAATTATTAATTGATCCTCTTCAAACTGATAACTGAAACATGGGAGAATTTCAAGCCTGCGTTTTCTGATTTCTAAATTTTTATGAAATTGAAATATAGCCTCCAGAAATCAAAGTGAGAGAAATGAAGCAGAACCATGTGTGATAAGAGATGGGTTCCCAGTGTCCTCAACCTGTGGGATATGATGAATGAACTGCACTCTGCATCTCGCCATATGGCTCTCTCTCTCTTCAACAGCGGCTCTCTAGTTTACAGTAGGATTGTTTCACATAGCCTGTGTTACATCATCAGTCAGATCATGCGGGAGTGATGACGTAGCCCCACGCTGCTCCATTTACAAAGCAAGATGGAGGCATGGCTGACTGCAGGCTGACTTCTAAAAGCTCCAGACTTCTTTACGTCTGACTTAGCTTCATGAGCATGGAGACCAACACCGCCAGGAGCAATGGCTGCTAGTCCAACAACTCCAACTTGATAAAGTGATTATTTCAGAACAGTGTGTGCACATCGTGTACTGCCAGCAGTGTTTCCCATATTTAGAATTTATTTAGGAGGTCCACTGAAATAGATTCCCTTCCCCCCAAAAGAGATACAGCAAGTCTTTCTTTTCAGTTGCATGCATGACCACAGCCAATCAGTTTACAAAGGTCGACTGAATGCAGAGACCTTTACAGTTTCTCCCTGGCCTTGGTTTGATTGCAGAGAGGCCACAGAGGAAATGCGTATCATGATTAGGGCTGCTACTAATGCTTTTCTTTTTTTGGCGAGTAATGTCTTTGTTATTTCTTCCATTAATTCATTGATCATTTAGTCTTCAAAATGACTGGAAATAGTGAAAAATCCCTGCCACAATTTTGCTTGTTGATTTCTTCAGTTCTTCTTTTGTCAACCAGCAGCACCATTCACAGTTATAAGAAAACAGAGAATAGCATCAAATGCTCGCTTTTGAGAAGCTGAAACCAGTAAATGTTTGACATTTTTGCTCATTAAATGACTCACACGATTAACTGTTTATCAGCATTATTGCCAATTAAATTTTCCATCATTCAGTTCATCCTTTCGACAGTTTGATTGTGGGTTGGTGCTTCATTAGTCCAGTAATGCAAAACACAATTAAGCATTCGATTAAAACCATCATGGAAAGCAAGTGTTGCTGTGGACGGACACCAGTAGTAATTGCTTATAAAGCGAAGCAGAAAGACTGATTGTACTGTCATGTGCATTTGCAGACATTGCTTAACTTGCCTTCCACTTTGAGTGTCAAGCAGTCCTCTGCAAAATCATATTAAAGTCAGACAGACGTTTGGAGAAAGGTCCATTTGGGAAATCCAGCCAAAGCAGCTGAAGTGCTCGCACCAGTGTAGCTTTTCACCTCCATTTTCTGTGATTTTAGTTTTGTCTTATCAAATAACCAAAGCTGCCAAGAACAGAGTGTCTACTGACAGGCCGCTGCAAACCGTTCGAGGATGTTTATTGAACCAGAATATGTTTCAGAATGGAACTGATGATGGAAAAACACAACTACACGATTGGGAGACAATTTCTGGGAAACTGTCAGCCATGCATGTTTTAGGTATTCTATCTATTCAGACCAGTCATTTCAACAAATTCATATATTTTCTTAACTGTGAAACAGTCAGTGAAATACCCATTCGCCATAAATCACTGTAGACCGTCGTTAAAGCAGCCATATCTCTTGCACATCATTTTCTGAAAATCTCATAGATGCTAAGGTTTTTCATCCAGAGGGAAAGCAAGAGAGAGAGGGACTGTGGTTTTGTTGCAGCCAGGACTACTTGACTCTAATAGTGACGGGGAGTGGATCAGACAGATCCAGGTCTGAGAGAGTTGAGAGGAGCTGCATTGCCCAAGGATGCTAAAAAGATGACATTACACATGCACGTGACCCGAAAGCGCTGTGGGAGGAACATAAACAGCCTTTCCTGAGGGTTTGCTGACAGAGGTGACGCAGGCTGTGGGGCTCAGTGGTTTATTTTACAGTGATTAGCTTCTGAAGTGGTAGCATCCTTATGTCATTCCTGTGAGGTTTGAGTTATTATATAATTAATCAGGGTTAATTTAAGAGCAGAAAACAGGTTAAACGCAACACTGAGGCCTGGGAGACGAGCTTGGTTTATATCTTGTCACTAAAAACCTGCTTCAGTACACATTGCTTTTTAGCTAAAGATTGCAATCCTAAATTCATACTACAGGATGGCTGCTTCCCTCTAAATTGAAAACATGTTAAGATCTCAGAGCTATCAGGAAATTAGAACAACGTGTCCTTGTCATTCATCAAATTAAAAAAAAAAGAGGCCAGCACTGTGAATACAGGATCCCTGTGGACATGTAACCCTAGATTGGCAAACCTTTAGGCATTATACGGCCTCTCTCCGCTTTGAAGCTTTTCCTCTTTGGGACAAAAGAACCTGTGACAGGGTCAAAGTTTTTGTAAAGTATCAAATTATCTGCTGGGTATAATTGCATGTTTGGTCAGGCTACCATCTCCTCTTGACAATGGTAAAAAGCAACTTTGAGCCATTTCAATGTGGCTATTTTCTTTATGATTCTCATTTGATCAGATTTGACCGGTCACCTCCAGCTATGTAAATGCTCGCTGCACTTGGCAAAATGTATCACCTTTACTCTCTAGGCTATTCACTTGCAAATAAAGACTGATTTATCCTTTTGCTTAGGCTGTTATGAAGTGAGAGCTCCTCCTGGCTCGCTCCTCCTGGCTCACGATCTGTCTTTCCATATCTTATTTGGGTGAGAGAGATGCAGGGGAAAACAGGACTTCTGTGACCCAAACTAAGTCATCATCACAGCCTTGTCTGTGGCCCATGTGGCCCCTGAGAGAGGAAATGAGCTTTACAGTCATGTCACTACCCATGCTGGAAGGAACGGTGTCCCAATTTACAAGATGTACAGATGAGTCTTCTCAATGCAAACTCCTGAAAGCGAGCTGTACAGTATGTCTGATTTTAAGAAAATGAGTGCATGTCTCATCTTACCGTGATAAAGCAATTTGCTGTTGGCTAGGATTTAGCACTCCACTTCTTTTATGGAGTGTGAAGGGAAGCAGTGTGTATGTGTGTGTCTTCTCATGCATCCATGCACATCATAGTGCATTCATTATTGAAACACTATAGGATGCATCACCATGCACAGAGCAGGGAAAATTCAGATTGCTATGCCTCAGGCCTTCTTTTTATGCAGTCACCATAGTGTGTCACCATCTCCTCTAACGTTATACTCCTCTACCAGCTTAGTCATTGCCTGGCAACTTGGAGATACCTCTGTTTTACACAAAGTCATGACGTGCATTAATATTCTGAACAAAAAAGTCTGTCATTAAAGCAGGGAAGTGACACTCATTCCGTTAAAAATCTGTTATTTTTAATCTCTAATTAGATCACACTAAGGAGGCACCATCTCCTGAGGAGCCGCGGCGGCTATAGCTGCTTCTTATCCATTCAGCGTGCAGGATCCACTTTGAAAGGATGTCAGTGATTCCCACAGATGGGCTACACTTGGGCCGCCTGCAGACGTTTTTTAACAGTCACTCAAGTGTATTTTAACCCATTTAATGATTTAACATATGAAAAGCGTGTCTGATGTAATGCATAGCGGTGTAAAGCAGCGCACCTTGAGTATTTTATACAAAATCATACACAGATGATGATGATGATGACCCGCACACTCGTTTTTCAAAAGCTCTTTATTCATAGAAAATTTGCCTACTCATGAAAAGGTGATATATATAATAGTAATCACTTTTTTTTTATAAATGTATTATAGCCCGCAGCCCCTGGGATCTCTACTGTGTCACATTATCCTCTAGCGGATCATATTTTATGAGTACATGTCTCAGTGTGAGGATTTTTAGAGGAGTGGAAGGAAAAGAAAAATTTTGAAAGTGATATCATCGGGGGAGGGAATTAACCTCATTTAATCCTCATTCGTGCAGAGTAATCTAAAATTATGTAACAGATATGGCCAAAGATAGAAAGAAACCCACATGGCAACATGGCACCTATTTTTAATTTCTTAGCTAAACTGTGCAGCTGCTGTGAATGCAAGTGCATGGGTCATGATGAACTGTCTCTAAATGTGACATATTGTTAAATTTTCATTGCTGTTTTCTGTAGCTTTCCGAACTACCCTTCTTAACATAATGATAATCGTAATAATGAGCTGTTCAGCTGTTTGTATATTGTTCTCATTCAGATTCTAACATTATACCAGCTGACACAGTGCAACCTGAGATCTTGACAGGCACTTGGACCTGTTTTCTAATCTGGACAGCATGTGCAGGACTGTGCTGATTGATACCAATGAATAATGGATGAGTAATTTTGAGGATGTTACACCATCTTATGCCGACGTTTGCCATGCTGCTTGTAGTCTGCAGTACGTGGAGAAATATTGCTGTTGTTAACGGCCTTGTAACAGATGGCATGGTGACATTAATATTTACATGTCTTTTTTTTCCCATTTTGACAGCCACACTGAGGTGTGACTCTTAACTGGAATGTATTTAGCCATGTTTTTCTTCTAATCCACATGAAGTCACGACAACCTTTTTCTTTTTTTTTTCTTTCCCCCAACAGTAGCTTTCCCAGGAGTGTGTAATGCACTGAGAGATTCAGACTATCTACCCTTTCCCTTTTCACACACAGACACCCAAACCATTCAGATGTAACAACAGAAGCTGGGGTGTGGAAGGAATTTTTAGAGGCTGTAAGGGTAATTTTAAGGTGTTTTCATCGAGGGGACCGAATTGCTAACATTAACAGGCAATCTCATTGGGAGCTGAACGGAGCACTTTGCAGAATTCCTGAATGCGACAGACAAGAGGTGCAGCAGGAAGATTGGAGGGGATTAGAGTCCATCTGTGAGTCAGAGGTCACTGGAGTACTACAGTTACTCCTCAGTGGTAGAGTGCTGGCGGTGAATCAGTTTTGCTCTGAAATGCTGAAGGCTGTTTGGATATTGTTTAGCTTGGTAAGAGCGCCCTTGGACCAGCACACAGTCATGTTTCCATTACTGGGGTGTTTTCCGACTACTGTTTAGTCCCTCTTGAAACCCTATTTACTCCAAGGTGCTCAAGCTGATGTTTTGTTGAAGCGCAGAATTACCTTCTGTGGAACAGTTGGCCGTCTTTTAGCCCAGTGACAGATTATGGAGGGCTCATAAGGATTTCCTATTGCAGTGTCTGGAAATCTCATGGCAGTATTCCCTGTGTTATATAGGGTGCAGGCGGACGCTGTTGCAAGCCATTCATTCCCTTTAACCTCAAGATCTGTTTGCTTTATTGGCATAAACTCAAACACAGTGGGTGTTGGCATTGGACTCTGACTGGGGTTGACTTGTCACCTACACTGTATGATATTTATGGAGAGGACATCAAGGCACAGTGTTTGATGATGCTGGCATGATATAACTTTGGCTTCACTGAACTCAATAGTTCGCTGGTCAGCCCTCACCTGTGGTTACAAGCTTTGCGTACTGACCTAAAGATGAAGGATCTCTGCGTGGTGGCTGTCTCACTCTGTGTGATACGAAGACGTCTTGGTTTTGATTGACAGATCTCCCAGGCTGTCACACTGCATGGTTAACACACCTCAGTTCTGCATTTGCTGCCAAATTTGGCTACTGTAACTGACAGATGTGACAGTAAAGTATAAACTCAAACATCCTACAAATATCCCAAAGGCCCAAAATCAGAAAGATACGCATGATGCAGGGTTTGATTCCCAGCAGTTTTATCTCCAGCCTTCTGTGCATTCCAACACTCCACAGTTAGTGTGTTCGCAGGTAGAAAGCTGGGGTGGATTTTCCTTCCTTTTCACTGCACGAGCAACTCCCACTGGTTTGTTGATGTGCCTATCCAGTGGAGGAGGAACTGGGAGGGTTAGCTTGCAAGCATTTTGCCCTACTGTTGAAGCACATCACGTCTGTTTACAGACACAGACAAAAAGTGGGGTTAGTATTTAAATGTGCATAGGGAATTGGGCTTTCCAAGTGTGAAAGAAAGCAGAGAAAATTCAGCATTTTAAGGAAGAAAATATTTCAGATTAAGGCTGCCCCCTGAAAGTCAGAGGTTCAAATCATCAGTGTGAGACCCCTCAGTCCACTGAGATTCCTTCAAGTCGAGCAGTTGTTTTGTTTTGTTTTTATTCTTAAGTCAGTGTGCAGTAAACTGCTGGGGATGCTTCAGTCCCCAGATTTAGCTGCAGAGTAAGCGTTTCTCACTTTCATGCTGCTCTTCTGTACAGTCAGCTGCAGACACAGAGGCAGCTGCCCGGAAGAAGAGAGGTTTTGCCTGGTCTGGCGCCAAGATAATATATTTTTTTTTATCTTTAGATTATCCTCTGCCCTCTGCATGGTGAAGAAGTGGTGAGTTTACACCTCACAGCGACTTAATACGATACAGTCTTTGGCTATTTTTTGATACCCTACTTAAGATTACATAAGAAAGTTTAAGTAGGCTTTTTTCAAAATGTATTCCTCAAATCGTTGTACCACAGAGCCGGTGAAATTCTCCATATTTCACTTTCATATGTTCAAACCTCTGTGGACCCTGGTTGGCTGACTGAACAGATGACTCTCATAAATGATCAAGTGCTGTCCAGTGCCCTCGATGGCTGCACTAAAACAGAAGTTGCTGCTTTCTAAGCCAGATCCTTATGGCTTATGAATAATATCTCTATTTTTAGGTTATGCCTGAATTTACAACATTTTCATATTTTCTCCAAAATAACTACGGCTAACTGTTTGATTTAACCCTTAATACATGATCATACCACTGTAATCATTCCAGTAAACCAATTTGAATTAGGAGGAAACACATTCCTAGTTGAGATAGTGTGAAATGGAGGGTGAGAAGATAAAAGGGCAGGAGAAGGGTGCAGGGTTACAAATCACACAATGTAATTGCATGATGGTAGCGTTTTAAGATCAGTGTACGATTTGGTTGACCCAGGAAAATGGAGCAGACTGAAAATGTGATACCCAAACAAACTTTGTATGTAACCCAATGCCATCTTTTTTTGAAGCAAACTTTTCTTTGTGTACACTGTGTGTTTGGCATCTTGTCTGTCTTGGTCTTTTTTACCATGTCTCTCACGCTCCTCCCTGAAGGATCTCCTCTCAGTATGACTCATTGACTTCCACTGCCTGAAAGCCGTCTTGCTCTCTTTGCCAGCAGAAGTCGGATGTGTCATGGACCCCATTGTGCATCTTTTCCATGGATGTCATAGAGTGCAAAGGCAGATGACAGGCCCTCTGAAGAAAAGGAAACCATCTCACATCAGTAGTCATAGTGGCCAGACCAGTGTAAAAACGGGGCATCATTGCACCCTTAAAGTGTTTGAAAATGGTGGCACCACATCTGGAAGAATCGCCAATGAGACCTGCTGCTGTCTCAAGAAAATAACCTTCATTGCTCTGGTAGTGCCTTAAATACCAGCACGTATTTACTCGTTATTACGAAGCTGCAATGTGCAGTGCAGGTTTCATGTGCATGGTTGTGGTGCTCACACTGTAGTAAGCTAGTATGTATAATTTACTAACCCAAACCCCGGTAGGTTTTATACTGCTTGCACCATATTCCCCCCAGTTTATTTCTTGCTATCTAGTCTTTTCCAAGCTAAAGAAATTTTGAAGCATATGGTAGTATTGTGAAAAATCAAACACACACTTCATAAAGCATTACTTGCATTATAAAAAATAAAATCTGTGACTGTGCTTGCATGTATGCTGTTAGCAAACAGTAATCATCCACTGTATTCTCAATGGCATACTGGTGATTTGTGTATCTACTCCCACTGGAGATTCCTTCACAACAACCTCCATTAGAGGGGAGAGGGGGGTATGCCTGTGAAGGGCTGTTCTCTGCCTTATGACAGCACATGGCCGCTCTCTCTGCCTGAGTGGCTACAGTAACACACAGCTAAAACACATTTTGACTGAACAGGGTCATGGCGCTTTCACCAGTGAATATAAGCCACCGTGTTGAAGCATTAAGGATTTTTGGCATCAGCTGTTGTGGCATTCATATCATTTGTTGGTCTTACTGCACCATATTGGGAAATGTGTTCGCACAGCTTTTCTGCTATGTTGATATCAAGGGGAGGTCAGATAAAAGCATCACTCATGTAGCTTGTTTTGTGGGATTGACTTTCAGTGTTTCGTTGCAATACTTTAGCTGCCCAGGATTGTTTACTGTGTTCCTGTCTACCACACTCCTTTGCTCCATATTTGCTTGCATGGTTGGTTTTCTGGACATATGTCTGTACACTCGTGGGAGTGTGTCTTTGTCACTGTTACTGTCTGTGTATGTGGTACCTCCTTCTGGGATTTTAACTAGGTGGCAAACAAGCAATGCAATGACTTGTAATGTTAAAAGAATTATATTCCTATTGATTTTGTACATATTGTCAATATCTTATTGTCTGGGGAAACCACTGGCTCTTTGACATAAATGTTGTGACTGGCTGCATGTAAATGTTCTGATTGTTCCCTGTCTTGTCAAGTCAACAAGTCTAACACCTAAGGGAGTGCCCTCATTAGATCACAAGATGTAAGATGTGAATCACTGTTATGGTATTGATTTGTATTCACAAACAAGGAGAGAAGACCACTTATCTAACATAGCAGATCTGGTTGTGCAAAGTAAGCATTTTAATTGCAGTTGGACTGTAATATCTGCAGTGTCTGTCCAAATAATGGCACTATGAAGTGTAGTGCAAAATATGAAACACTGTTTTCAAGCTAATTTTCTCAGAGAACGTAATTAGAAAATTAGCTCGGAGGAATGCAGTGTTGAAATTCTTTTGCAACATGAGACATCATGATTGGATGGCTCCATCTTGGAGCTGCTGTGTTGCCTGAGGTCCTGGATATTTATTCACTGATGGCTTGACATGTTTTCCCACAATGCTAGCATGCTGTGGGCTGAGGCAACTGTGGTTAGTTTGCTAGTGTTTCAAAGAGATCTTGTTTAAACAACCAGAGGAGAGTGCATTAAACAAGTGGCAAGAGTGTGGAGATGAATTGCACGGTGTTTACCTATGCTGAATGGGTCGAGGTCTTGTTAAGTGAACCTCTTGACGTGCCCCTTTAAAAATCTGAGACTGTGTGTCTCTGAGTTATCAGTAGAATATTACCTGCAGCGTATCATCCACATACAACGTGGTAAGCATGCTTGCTTTCACTGAGCTGTGGTACTGAAACTACTGGGCTAGACATGAAACCAGAGGAGCAATGAAATTATGTGTCTCTCCAAGAGATTGCACATATGACTTTGTGATGTACTATCCTAAAGGAGACTCCACACTTGTTGCAAAGGGCATGTGATCGCTTCATTAAATATGGGTAGTCTTAAAACAGCTGTTATACTTGCAATATTGTCAATAGATGACTGTGGCAAAATGTTAATGCCAGGGCCAGTCTGTCACATCAAGGTCAAATCCTTGTTTCAGAGTTTTTTTGTGCAGACCGATTATTAATTTCCTGTGACATTTTAGGTCTTGGGTTTTGGTTAAAGTTCCTGTGTCCCTCTGAGAAACAATAAATTCAAGTGGGAACTGGTCTAATAAAAGTTCTGAATTTTTAATGGAGAAAATGTCATGTCACTTGTATATAATGCATAATAAATTCTAGATGACAAACTAGAATTGAGTAGCCACACGTTCATCCTGTGTTTAATATATGTTTTTATGGTCTTATTGAGTCTTTTTTATGTAACGTTCACTGTCCTGATGTTGCTTTTGATATTACCTCTGTAAAGTTTAGCCGTAGACCTTGAGCACAGAGAACACATGTATATAAAGGAAAACTTCCACAAAGTGCATTCCCCCGCTGAGTTTATTCTTCCAGTGTAAATGAAGGATCACTTGAACTTCTTAAAATTGACATTCTCAGATGACTTAAATTTCTCAGTACTGAGTGAATTTCTCAGGTTTTTTGGCTCCTTACAAATTTATTCCAGTAGTGCAGCTCACAGGATTTGTAACAGAACATCCAATGAGCTGCAGTTCAAACGTGCAGTGTATACTGCCTTGGCTCTACCTCAGACTGCAATGAATTTTAAGGGAGCGGAGTGTGGTAATCAGCGTTCAAGACTGGTTGTTATTATCCGAAGGTCAAACAAATGCGGTCCATCAATAAATCATCAATAAATAAAAACTGCCACATGCGATGATTTCGTGCAGATGGATATGCATATCATCAGGATACTGTACTGTAATGTACCGCACTCCATGCAAAACCTTATTTTCTGCTGCCAAAGTATAAATCTAAAGCCTTTGAAGAAAGATATGACCCTCAAATCCATGTATGTCCACTGGTAATGAAATTAGTCCGGGCCACTTAGCTGAAACTGTCACGTATTGAGAGTCGTATTAAATGTACAACAAGCAGGCATAAAATCAGAAAAAAGGCATTACCCGACTCTAATTCATCACAACCCTGTTTTTAAGCGCCTAGATTAATGGTGATAGTCTTCCCTCTCTGTAGATGTCTCCGGAGATTCTAGCCCTGAGGAATAGAGTAGTTAACTCTCTGGAGGTTAGCCCTGTCCCAGTGTCTATTTTTACAGTCCAGCCTCTGATTGGCCAAGGTGTGTGTGTGCGTGTATGTGTGTGTGGAAGCTCATGTTGTGTCATAAGGTGCCTCTGTGCCATCTGTCGCCCTCAGTGGAGCTGTTGTGAAGACGGACCACGCCTAGCCAGTCTGTCTTAGAGAATGTAAAACACAACCTTGGGCTTTCCTTGCTCTTTTGTACTGACAGCTATATCAGGAACATGAGGGGGGAAAAGGACCCAGCTTCCCAATTAGTGCTTTTAATGAAACCCAAACAAAGTTCTTTTGCTTTTGTTGTTCTTTCAAGCAGATAACTGTATGTGGTATGATCAAGATCCAGTACATCTAAGTCTCAGTTCCTTAGTATTTCTTGAATATACATTGGATTTGCAAAGAGAGGGGCACCTGATATTACATGCTAACAGTAAACATGAACAGATTTGCTTAGCAGGTGTAGTAACAGGTTGTTCATGAGTCATTGCTTGAGTATGAATTTGTTGTCTCACCAAAAGTGCGAAATGATTGAATCACAGCATTTGTGTTATAGACCAGACTGGCTGAAAAATAACACAATGTAGCATACTTCTTAAAGCTGGAGTATGGGGCTTTTGTCTCCCCCCTCTGGCAGTGAGAGTTATCACATTAACACTGTCAGTGTGTGCTCATAACGTTATCTCCTTCATCCCCAGGAGCGCTCCCTTAAGGTCTTCCCTTGCAAATATTTTGTCTTTTAATCCTTCTCTAAACATCAAGTTCCTTTTTTTTCTTGAGCATCCACCCCAGAAACCTTTCTTGAACGCATCTTTGGATTTTCATCCGTAGCCTCTGCCATACTCCCAGCTGCTACTTCGTTGCTAATGTCTCTCCCCCCTTCCTGTTTTTATGCCTCTGCGCTGACAATAGCCATGGCTGGAGCCATTATGTTATCAGGTTGTCCGTCTATCCCATTTTTGTAAACATGATATCTCAGGAACGCCTTGAGGAATTTATTTCAAATATGGCACAAGTGTCCACTTGAACTTAATGATGAGCTAATTACATTTTGTAGGGATGCACCGAAATGAAAATTTGTGGCAGAAGCCGAAACCAAATATTATTAAACGCTTGGCCGAATACCGAGTACCGAATACTGAATATTGTTGTTTAGTTTTTCATTAGTTTTTGCAGATGAACCCCCTCCAGATTAGTGTTGTCACGGTACCAAAATTGGATCCCACTGTATGATACCAATGAAAATATCATGGTTCTGAGTAGTATCACAATACCACAGCGAAAATGAGGCAGATGTGCCTTTTGTCATTTATAAAAAGATAAATCACTTTTCTATAATACATCAATGATATTTCAATGGAATAAATTACTTATTGACTTATTCATACTTCAAAAACAGCATCAATAAGTGATGAACATAGGGGGGATCAAAATAAAATAAATAAATAAAATAAGAATCAACCAGCCACCCTCCTCCCCTGACAAGTCCCTTCATAAGTAAAGAACAGTCCCTAAAGTGTGGTGAGGTT
Organism: Epinephelus moara; assembly: GCF_006386435.1. Taxonomy (NCBI): domain Eukaryota; kingdom Metazoa; phylum Chordata; class Actinopteri; order Perciformes; family Serranidae; genus Epinephelus; species Epinephelus moara. The sequence continues at coordinate 26,376,371 of NC_065507.1, forward strand.
TGTGGGCTGTGAAAGGCTCGTTTCTCCTCTGACACGTCACATACCTGTGTTCGGCTGGCTCGGCCGTTCAGGTACTTCTGGGCAGTCATGACGCCAAGAAGAGGATATTATTGGAACCGACTTCTCCGCCGCCGGTAAGCCGATGGCCGCCGTATTTCACAGGAATACATTCCTGTCTGTGTCTGTGACCCCCGTTCAACTCACAACCGGTGGCATTCGCCTTTCGTTTCTGCTGCTGGTTGAAATCTGTAGGCTGCTCGCACAGCGTGCTGAATGATTTAAGCCTATTTTTCTCGCTCAAAACTATTTTTAGTTGCAAATGCGGTGATGGACAGATCGCCACACTGCCGACATTTTATTCCGCCTGTCACGGCACGCCGTTTGATTGCGTTATCAAAACATGCTGCTATTATTCGGCCTTGCTTTTAACTTATTCCACCAAATACCGAATGTGTGGGTTTTTTTGCAATATTCGGCTTAATATATTCGGTTACCGAATATTCGGTGCATCCCTAACATTTTGGTGATCGTAGGTCAGAGGTTAGGTTCACTGTGACCTTGTCTTTTATTTTTGTGAACATGAGTGCTCAAGAATAACATGAGGGAATTTCTTCATGTTGTACACACATGCACAGTCTGGACTCAAGGTCACTGTGACCTTGTGTCTGTTTCAGTCTTGTGAACACAATATCTCAAGAACAGCTGGAGGGAATTTCTTCAAATTTGGCACAAACGTCCACTTTGACTAAACAACGAGCTGATTAGAATTTGGTGGTCAAAGGTCAAGGTCACTGTGACCTTGTCAATTTCATTTTTGTAAACGTGATATCTCAAAAACATCTTACAGTAGTTTCCTCAAATTAAGCACAAATATCTGCTTGAACTCAGTGATGAAGTCATCCAGAATTTGGTGGTTGAAGGTCACAGGTCAATGTCACTGTGACCTCACAAAACATTTTATATCCAAAAGGTCAAAGGTCAGCTTCACTGTGACATCAAATTGTTATGCAGAGACACTTTTCTGGCCATTATTCAACATCATAACTTGGGAACAGAAGGGGAGACATTTGGTCAGACACTGAATTGGTGACTAATCTTGGTGTCCACCTTGAAACTGTGCTGATGGTATAGATCTTCTATGCTGTTGGGGGCAAGATGTGTGTGAAGCATCCATGTTTTCACAGTAAACTATACCTGTAACTTGACTGGTGCTAGGAGGCATTCAACTGCAAGGTGTTTAACAGTAGTTTAATCTTTATTTCTAACTGTCAACACACATAGTATAAAAAGAAAAACATCAGAATCATGCACATACAGATGACTCATTGAAAAAACAAAAAGCAGTGCCAAACAAAGAAACAACAAAATTTAAACAACAGTATCAGTGCGCTTACAGTCACCACGGACACACAACACCAAAACTTCCCTGGCGGCGATTCTAGCGATAGGTTAAGGCCTAATCAGTCCTGTGTGAACTTGTTTGGCAAAGGCTTGAATGTAGGGCTGTGTGATTTTCTTTCCAAAATTTTGCCTTTTTAGTTTTCATTCATTCATTCATTTTCCATCACCGCGGTGAGGGTCGCAGGGGTGCTGGAGCCTATCCCAGTTGACACCGGGTGAGAGGTGAGATACACCCTGGACAGGTCACCAGACTATCACAGGGCTAACAAAAAGAAACAGACAACCATTCACGCTCATGTTTACACCTACTGACAATTTAGAGTCACCAAATGTGCACGTCTTGGACTGTGGGAGGAAGCTGGAGTACCTGGAGAGAACATGCAAACTCCACACAGAAGGGCTACCCCACCCCGGGTTCAAACCTGAAGCACTTTAGCTGTGAGGCAACAATGCTAACTGCCTTGAATTCTATGTTTTATCATTTAACCACATTTTGTCATCAGAAAGAGCTTCTAATCACATGGTATATGATTAAAGTTTCACCAATTCAATAAGAAAATATTTTAAATTTAACTAATGTAATTAATGAATTTGATGTAATATAACATTGCACTATTTATTATTGAAGAAAGTGCTTTAATACAAAAAAAACATGCTTTTCTTTTGTAAAATGAAGTGCTTCACATCAGAGTTTCATCTTGCTCTGCTCTAAATTTAGCTGATAGTGTCAAATTCCTCTGTTTTTAGGATGACGGCCTCTTCCACATGACTGCAGGGTCCAACAATAATGATCATTGTTAGATTTCTTTTTTTGCCTTTTTGGGTTTTTTTTTAATAAAACCCCAGAATCCAAAAACTACTATAACCCAAATTTCCATCACAATTTAGTGGGATTTCTTGATTTATAAGGGACGTAGGTAACATTTTTTTACTTCCTGTGAATATAATACAATCGATCTTATTTCCATTTACTGATATGTATTCACAGTGTGTTAACACCTCACTTTGAAAAGCAGACGTAGTCTTTCTAGGCCATTCTGATGCATTTATGCATTTGCAAGTGACAGCTAGCTTGGCACATAAACATCAGACATTGCCTCTGGAACAGAGGAGGAGCACAGGAGGATTTGATTCAGCCTGGCTGACCGAGAAAAATGCTGCTGACTTTGGCCATCAGTTGCAGCGCCGCGGTCAAAGTAAAGTTGGAGACAGACGCAGGCAGAGAGCAGCGCAGACGAGCCCAATCAGCTGGCTAATTGATTGTATTTACCGACCCGACGTAACTTTTACACCCGGTGTGTGTGGATGAGCTGAGCCCAGCCCTCCGTGAAATACCAACCCAGAGAGCACAGAACAGAAGCCCGTAAATGACAACAAAACATAACTGCATAGTTTCTCTGTTCAATTAGCTTAGACGCTGTGAATAAATGCTTAATGGCAAGAAAAACTGACTTTTGTAAACAGCATTAGTATTTTAGCCAATTCCACGATAGTCCGTGCTTTATAATTGATTCCATTTTCATTATCAAATACCACAATTTCATCTGGGTTTTTTCGCATCTCGGTAATTATAGGGCCATATAGAATATAATGGACGTTCATCTAGCTTATATATAAGTCCCATATTCTAGCTTTAAGGTTGATTGACCATTACTTGCCTTAATCCATCTGCTGCTTAAACTTAATCCTCCTCAAGCCCCACATACTGCACATAGGATGCTTTAAAATCAGGCTAGGGTTTCTCTCCTCAATCCAAAAACACTAAAATGGAAACTCAGACTGTGCTTGTATTTATGTTAGACTCCTACCTGCCCACAGTGGTGTTCTGGGGGTAATCACAACATTAGCCAAAGTGTGGTTACCGGACACAGCACTGGTCGCTCTTTAAAGGTGTCTGATACTCACAGAAGTACTCCACAGGTATCAATCTGGGTAGGGTTACTTTATTATTGATAGGCTCCACAGGTCACGATTGAACCAGCACAAGACTGTCTAACAGCTTGTCTAATAGCTTGACTAGTGTTACCCATCCTTAACTAGCTTGTCAGCAACACATCTAATTAGTCAGCAACTGCAAAGATTACAGAAGAGCATGCCGTCGTTGCATAAGAATGCAAATGGCCCGCTGTTATGGCTTAGCACAATTAGATGTGGCATGGATTAATGAGGGAGGGCCTTGAATAACACAACCAGAGTACCCGGCATGCCCTTGTCAGAAGGGCGAGAAAAGCATTTCCTGACCATCATGGAAGTTTGTAGTGTGAAGAAATGAGAAGAATTTAAAATCTGACCTTTTTTAACATCTCAAAGCTATTTGTTATATTCTAAGCTAATCAAGCATTCGATTACATACTCCAGTGTTTTCCTCACCAGAGTGTTGTTAGCACTGTTGCTTTACAGTGTGCTATGTAGACAGGGTAGAGGTTCGTGTTGTTCCTATGTTAGCATGGATGTCCTCTGGGTGCTGTGGTTTCCAACCCCAAAGACACGCACATTAGTTATATTAGGACACTCCTGCTATTGCCCCAGACCAAGGTGGTGGCCTCGGAGCTGAAGTCGGTCCCCTGGAACTGTGCTGTGGTTACCCAGCTCTCCAAAATAGTCAGGATGGGTCACGTTCAGAGGACAAATTCCCCCATAGGGACATATAAAGTATAACTAATTTCAAATAGGATAAAACAGACGAGCTTCTTAGTGGAGGATAGATGACTCTTGTGTCACGATCAAAGGGTTTTAGTCTGATATGGTTAGCAGGGGGGCAGTTTTCCTGCAGGGGGATGCACTGGCACGTACACGTCAGAGAGATGAATTAAACTGAAGGCACTTCAATGGCAGTTGTCTGGATAGTTAGATAGTAAGAGATCCTGTGCATATAGATTATCAAAGAGGAGGAAACAGTACGTAGCAAGAATGCAGCACAATCCTTGGTCTGTGAGGTCAAATTAGTGGGTTATTTATTGCAGGAAGCTGCCCACTTGTACATAATTAACATTGAGGTATTGTTTTGGTGTTCTGAAATTACAATTGATTAAAATAGTAAGGTCGCGACACTGCTGGGGCTGTTGTTTTTTACAGCATTACTAGAAAAGCTTTATGTATAATTTAGGATTCTTGGGAAAATAATGTCAGTACTAATGAGCACAAAGAAATGAATAAATGCTTACCATCTTCAAGTAAACTTAAAATGACATGTCTAGTGAATGACTTTCTAAAGTTCTTCTCAGACTGCAGGTAGCAGTATTGCAGCTGCTGTTTGATGGCCCGTCGTCTTGATGAGTCGCTGTAAAACCTACCTACTCATTTTCAGTTGTTTCATGTTCTGATTTAAGTCAGGAACGCTGTGAAAAATTCAGTGATGAGATGAGCTGATAGAGGCTTTGATTTCAAACTTGGTGACTAAGTTTTATCTAAAGATCTTTTCGTTGTCTTGGTCTTTCTTCCTGTTTTGTTGTTTTTTTCACGCTGGCTGTGTTGTATGTGCTTATCTTCAAACCAGTGTTTGGCCGGTGAAGCATTCAGGCAAATGGGAAATAACAGTTAAGCAGCTTTTTTTGTAGAAGCAGCTAATCAGAAGCCCGTTTGATGCAAAGCCACTGTTTTGCTTTGATTTGATTGGCTTGTTGGCGAAAGTGTATAGTGGTCAGTAGGGACAAAATATGAGGACAGGAAAAGACCAGCTGAGGCATCATCATCTTGGCTACTGTGGTGGATGACCCTTGTTTATTTACTGGCAAAGACAAATTTTTCTGGCATTTGATACTTGGCAGGTGTTAATATCAGACTGTTAGTATGAGAGGCGGGACATAAGTATGTGATTGACTGCTGCTGCTGGTGGGTGATTTCCAAATGCTCAGCTGCAGCCAAATGTTTCCATGCCAGCAAGCAAGGGAGAGTAGATGGCCATGGTGAACATTGTTCAACATTTCTCCGGTCATAGGATGGGTTTGAGCCGCTGGTTTCTCCACCTGCTCTCAACGCATTCACGCACAATTATCTTTCTCAGCTCCGTAACCTTGATGGAGACACGCTCATGCCAGTTTTTATTTTCATTAGCGCTTTAATCCAATTACTGTGCGGTCTGCCATAATCTCTAATGGGTCTGCATCGTCTTCCTCCATTCATAGACGCCCCAAGAAGTGGCTGCACACACTGTGTCATCCTACACAACATAATGAGTACTCAAGTGCTGCTCTGCCTCTCTGCCCTGCCCCTGGCTCTGTCTGGCTGTATCTGAAATGGTGCATTCCCTCTTATTGATCCTCTTCCTGGTGGAGTCACAGGCAGGCTTATCCGGCTCGTCCCAGCTTGTCTGCCTTCTGAATGGACACACAGAGAGAGCTGTGTGCATGTGCCAGGCTTCGGGGCTCTGTGTAGTCCCAGGCAGCTTGTGGCTGAGTGGTCATTGTGGCTCCCTCCCTCTTGCCCTCCTGCCCTCCCTGTCCTTCTTTTTGCCTCTTTTGTTGTCACAGGAATTATTAGGGATGCATGAAATTCTGCCCAGTTAGCACTGCATTAGTGTATTATATTCTGTTAAACCTTAATAGCTTTCTCACAAGTAGCGAGAAGGCGGCCTCTTTGTGGGCTTTTTCATGGGAGTGTGTCGTGACTAGCACTAACAGGGAAGCCACTGGAGGACTACTGTTATGATTAATCTGGAAGAATGAGTGTTATTTTGCAACAGTCTGTGGTGATTCATTGTGTTTGCAGTGATGTTACCATTTCAGTCATTGTTCATGCCACACAGGCTCCCTATTCTTGTACATAGTTGCCATACAGGACTCGAGACAAAAATAAAATAATTTTTTTTTGCACTGTGCCCAGAATCCATCCTCCAAGAATCTTTCCATTTCACTGATTATGCATGTCTTTTTTAGACATAGTGACAGACTGCTCTCTCTCAGTCCTTGCACAGGTTGTACAGCTCTACTGGAGCTGGACGAAAATCAAACTGGCATTTTTGGCGTACTTATTTTTCCACTGCATTACATGGCTGTTTCTCATAGGTGACAAAATATGTTTATCCTGCCTTGTGGTAGTTTGTGTTCACATAATTGTCAGAATTATTTAATAAGCCACAATTTGTCTTCTTTCCTGTGATTGTTCCTCTTCCCTGTATTTTAAGTGTCCCTGCCAGCACGATGTCTGCATTCTCTTCTGGCCTTGTTTTCAGCCTTCTAAATACTGACTCATTACAGGGGTACACAGCATGGCATGATGGGCCACAGACGCTCAACTCTCCGCCTCCCTGGGCTTTTGTTGTGTGGTGCACAGCTGAGGCAGATGCTGAGGGGCACTCACACTAAATTGCCTGAATGAGGGCGAATTCAGTTGGCCACTGAAGTGGAGTGCACCGTAGCTCATTGAGTCACAGCTTATCTCCAGCAAAGAGAGGAAGAGGAATGTAGCACAGAGAGGCTTGCACCCATTAGGGAGAGTTCATTTTAACACATTTATTTGGCTTCAGTTTGAAGCATGATGTTACTTAAAAGATATTATGGCGCCGCAGCAGTTTTCCCACATACAGAATGTATTTGAGAGACATAACCAGTATATTTACCACAACCCAAAATTGCATGTGTGATTTATATCTATACTTTATTCTTTACAGTGGTCCTTAGAAATGCAGTGCTAGGTCTGAGAATGGCAGTCTTGGAACCCATGGGCCATCAGTCTGATGACAATAAGCCTCTGGGGGCAACGGCCAATATTTAGTTGGTTCGAGTGTAGCGGATATCTGAGCCAAGACTTCCTCTTCTCTGTGCCAGTCATTTTGAAGAGGCTAATGACTGTAAACAGATACAGTAGCTGCTTATGAGTGCAAATAAATCAACAAAAAAAGATTATCGGCTGATAGCTGATGAGCTCTTAGCCTGTATTTTGACCAGTGGGTTATGCCTTTTTTGTTCTCCATACAGACTGTTTACCTGCCACTCGAACGTGATTGGTCAATACTAAACAGACTACAGACTGAAACCAGAACACTTCCAACACTAAGTACACCATTCTGCATACATATGCAGCTATTTGTTAATAGACATTAGGAGAACGGTGAATTCTGGTGCAACTGCATAGACTGGAAAAATACCCTAATATTTGGTTGTGAAAACAGTTTGATTTTGCAACAGACTCAAGTGATGCATATTGAACACACCATTGAAATAAAATTCTCAGGGTGTGAATGACTTTTAATGGCTGGCGTAATAACAATTGTTTGTAGCAGGAAAAAGCTGATAGCCGATTAATCAGCTGATAAGACCCCACCCCACACCACCACACCCCGAGTGATCAGGATTGTGGTGCCGCTACAGAATGTGGACATGAGTTGTTTTTTTGTAAATAACTGAATGTGTTTATTCAGCATCTTATTTGAAAATATTTAGATTTACTACCCTTGTTGCCAAGTAGCTGAAATTAAGCCACTTTATTGTACTCAAGTGCAAATCACCAACCAGGGTTACACTCGGAGTTTGTTGAACCAGCTCTCTGGAATGGACCCCAGGAGGCCACATAAACATGTACACACAACAAACATCTCTGTCCGTGGTCCTGAAATTTTAGCGACTGCTGTCCCAACACAAACAAGATATTTATCACTAACGATACACACAAAGGCATGCACTAAAAAGTAATAATCAATGCTACTAAAATTATTTACTAAAAAGGCTCACATTAACACAAATTATAACTTTTAACAAGTTGCGGTGCACGCTTTTTCGCCCAAAGGTGCTTTGGTCCGGTGGTGTAATTGGCTCATCATTACGGGAGGACAAAGCGGAACAAAGCCTACACGTTGGCAGTTAATCTGAAATTGCTTTCAATTGGCCCCGACTGTGCTCGGACTTTTCCGTGGCTGCTTGGGCCCCAAAGCTAGGAATTGGCATATGGCACCAAGGTGGTTTTAGGAGGAGGTTTAGGAGGATTAAACCCTGCAACTGATATCAGTCAATGGATAATTACGTGGCTGGATTATTTGGAAGAGAGTAGACTGACGCCAAAACTGGTGGGTAGAGCTGAAAAGTTTCTTACCCTTGTATTGTGTAGGTCTACAAAGAGCTTAAATTCTTACCCTTGTATTGTGTAGGTCTACAAAGAGCTTAAATTTGGCCTGCTCATAAATGATGGGACACGGAATAAATATATGTGGTACTTTATTCCCCGACTGCATTTGAACAGTAAAAGAAAAGCATTAAAATTGTTAAAATGGAGCAAAGCAGATAATCACAAAACAGCTTCGAGAGACAACTGCTGTGGGGAGAAATTGACTGAAAACAGGTCTGTTAGATCACTGAACAGCCTTGCGGTAAAATCAGCTGCTCCCCGGGACAAAGTCACATTTCTATATCGCGGGAAAAATGTAGGGATAATTGCTTTCTGAAAAAAATCTATCTATTGAATGGTGAAAAATGAGATTGAAAGTTTGTTGTGTATTTATGGCTGGAGCGCAGTGAGTGCCAGCCCCTTGCGGTCCCGAAGTAATAATCTAAATGACTATTAACTCATTATCAGAAATTAATTTCACACACATTGCTAGTGGCTTGCTACTTAATTCTTGCGAAATTATACCGACCATGCTTGCTATAGCAAAACACAGAAAGCATATAATGCTACTCTGTAACCAGCAACCTTATTATGCCCCTAATAAAGAAGTAAAGCTGTCCTACATTAATTAAATCGAATATTTAAAGCACCTATTACATTGTAGTTGCATGTGGGGTACCTGGTGCAAAAGCCTTACAGCCGTACCAGCATGACAAGTGGAGGTTACTATCGGCCACTATCGGAGCCACATTCTGCCATTAACAATAGTAGTCCTGCCGGTGATTAATCGGCCAAACCGATGAATTGGTCGACCTCTAGTGTAAAGAATCTCCCAAGATCAGGTGACCCTTGTCAAAAATTTGCTACCTGGCCTAAAAACTTTTCAGGGGAAAACCCTGAGTACTGCATCATTTGGACATATAAATGCTCAAAAAAGCTGCAAATTAAGTTTCTGGTGATGGACTAATTGTTCATCTCTATTCAGATCACACCTGTCCTTGTTGACAATATCAGTAAAGTCTGCTGAGAACTAAGCCAGCATACTAAAGTAGCATGTTACAAGATGTCTGGGTTTTAGGGTGTCAAAGTTAGGTTTTGTAGTGGCTAATTTAAAATAACAGCCATTTTCCCAGTAGACCGTTTAATGCTGCAGAGGTCAATGTAAAGAACATTACAGATGTTTAAAAAAAATGGGACTTCAGAGCACCATCACGGCGAACACAGCTTTATAGCCTCGCTGTAGAGGCAATGTGGAAGCTACGTGATTGTGGTGAAGTTTGTTTATAGCCTAATGTTAGCTTTTTAATTCTGGCAATTGCATTTCTGCTTCAAAAATCATAAATTGGTGTTTGTTGGTAAAGATTATTTTGCTAAACAAGACATGTAAGTATCATTCATTTCTGTTTGCCATAGAGGTTATTTTCTGCAATAGTCCAAAATATGATGGAAAAATCACATTGGCTGTGGAGGGAACCAGGGTGATGTTAACGTCCCTGTTGTGCTGCAAATAAGGCATCCCATCAGCCATGCTGACTGCCATCAACCCTTTGGCAAATAAGATGACACTCACCAATGGCAGTGGCAGATGTTTTCTGATGTATCACATCAGGTTTGTGCAGGCTAAAAAGCAGGGCTCATAACTAACGGTGTCCCAGCATCCCATGGAGAATAGAAGACATGTTTGGGAAGTGTCGAGATCTTCCCAGGGACACCTTCGAGACCAAAGTGTGCAGGAAACTTAGTGTCCACGCGTCAGGGGACACACCCCATTTTTTCTCTGATTATGCTGCACTGTGAACAAGAAATACATGTTGAAATGAGCAGGAGCAGAGCTAGTTAACGTTAGCTTGTAGCAACCAGTGGCCAAAACGAAAAGCAAATGGAGGTTGTGTTGAGTTACATTATGGTGCGTTCAAGCTCTATTCAGTAAAAATGAATATTGTGGGCATCGGTGGCTTAGTGGTAGAGCAGGCGCCCCATGTACAAGGCTGTTGCCGCAGCGGCCCGGGTTCGACACCAGCTTGTGGCCCTTTGCTGCATGTCATTCCCCCTCTCTGTCCCCCCTCACGCTCATCTGTCCTATCAATTAAAGGCTTAAAAATGCCCCCAAAAATATTTTAATAAAAAAAAAAAAAAGAGTATTGAAGAATGGTGAATTATAACGTTATTGATATCTTGTAAAATTTAGTTTTTGGTGAGAAAGTTGAATACATAGTTGTTAAAAGGAGAAATTTATTGATGTTTTTACAGCAGTATAAAATAGATATTAGAGAGGCATTTATGATATGTATAGTAAAAAGGCTTTGAAGAAGTTTTATTAAAATATGTTTTTTATGTGAAAGGTTAGTTCATACATTTGTGTGATTCAATTTTTCTCATTCAAACAGTGTACTGAAGTGTTAAAATACTTTAAAAGTTATTCCATTTTTTATAGTGAAGATTTTCCTTGGCATAAAAGGGAAAAAAACAACCAAAACATATTGGTATTGGCATAGAATTTCACGATTGGTGCATCTGTAAAATCCCTGCTAAGAGTGATGCATATCAAGTCACAGCACACGGCACTGAAACGATCCTTTTGGCTTATGACAAAGTGATAAAAGTGATGTGGCATAATATGTCATGTTTTATGATACTTCAATATCACAGCCAAACACCTTTCAAATGGCCATTCTTCAGCAACAGATAGGAGTCTGAATCATCTCCACTGTGGCAGCTCGGCTCCTGCTGCCCTGGCCTCTTATTCTAATATGCTGCCCTATTATGTAACCCATAAATGTGACCATTACGTCAGTATTTCAAGTGATATTTTACGCCCTCGTTTTTTAACATGTAACATTCTGCTGCCATGAAGCAAATCCTGTTATCTGCTGACTGTGATTACAGAATGCATTAATTTTCATTTATCATTAATCATTTATAGCTTATAAAAAGGATTTAAGTTCATATGAATTACACTGTAAGGCTCCTTAAATTCTGTAGATGCCATGGAAAGAAGATTTGGGATTAAGATTTAGGTTTTTACAAGGGTAATTTGAACTGAAAGCCTTGAAATAAATATTATTAAGAGCCAGGCAGTTTCTCTGTACTCGTGGTTCCTTTTGGGTTGGCACATAACCATTTCCTTTAAACCTAATGCACAGAGATTTACTGTGAGCCTCTGGCCATCTGTTGTGCAGTCTTATCATGTTTTTAAAAAGTCATGCACAAATGAAATGTCCCAAGTGTCTAAAGCCTGATATTGGTGCCTCAGTTTGGGGCTATAATAAGGGAAGCACCAGCTGAGCCTCAAATGAATTGTTAAAACGTGCTCTTTAAACATCACGTGGTGTCACTGAATGTTATGGTAAACGGGGTTGAATTCATAGCTGGTACGTACAGTATGTGGATAACCGGTGCCAACATCAGAGCATCATATCACCACCAATGGCCCAGCCACTGAAGGCAATCATGGTGATTAGCTGAAGTTGTGCGCTGTGTTTTAACAACCTTCTCAATGTAAATAGTCACTCCTCGGAGGCTGCACTGCTGCGTCCAATCAGACAGCCATAGAAGAGAGGAAGAGGGAGAGAGAGAGCAGTGATGTCAAAATATGGGGAGAGGGGAGCTGGGAAACACGTTTCCATAGCAACTGCTAGAAGTGAGTATAACTGTGGTTGAGAGGCATGAGCAGCAAGCAAACACTCACTTGTTCCTTAAAAGTAGTGGGTCCTGAATACAACCACTTTGGGCATGCATTGTCCCTTTCAAGACTGTGGTCTCAGTGCTGTGTTTGTTCTAAATTAAATGCTTCCTAGTTAATTTATAGTAATGTGCACGGAAATCTGTTTATCATTCAAGGAAAGTCAACGCAAATGGCTGTGTGTACAAAAACACCTGAATTACTTGCCTTTGTCTTTTATTTTAAGAGGAAGTTGTTTGTTGTTTGTCTATTTTAGAGTTTTGTGTTTGTGATGATAAATCAGTATGATAAATTGCTCTAAGTGGATGAGGTACCGGCAGCTTTTCTAAGCTTTTCTATGTGTAGCACCAATAACATTGTGATATATTGTGAGTCAGCCTCTTGCAATACATAATAAACACAGTGGCACCAATACTGAAGCAGTGGCACTAAGTCATGCAGACAACTGAAGTGTTGAAATATTTGCCTTCTGGTATTTCAGACCAGTTAAAGACTGTTTGACATTGAAATAGTGGCACATTCATGTTCATGAATGAATTTGTGTGTGTGTGTCTGTGTGTAAGTGTCAAAAAGACTTGGTGTTCTTTCATTTTTGTTAGACACCGTTTCATCTCTGCATTATGAAAATATGTGGAACTAGAATCTCTTGATTCAGTAAATACATAGAGTAAAGTTTTGATTTAGAGATGTCAGTGATTAACTGACAATATGTTAACAGTTAAGAATATTTTTGACCAGTTATGTATGTAGGTCCATAGGTTAATTATGCTACTCCTCAGTTTACTGCACTACCCACCACCGTTAGCTGCTAATTAGCAGCACAGCTCATTTGGCAGTTACTACTAGCAACACCATCCTGACCTGGTGAGTAAGCAGTTCAGTTTTTAGCTGCAAACGCCTTTAACAGTGTTTACTATGTTAGCTCTGTTAGTGACACTGACAGTGACAGCACGGCAAGTGGTACTGACATAACAATGCTACCTGGGGCTCTGTACTGCGCTCATATGATGGTTACTGCCAATAACACCATCCCAACCCATAGTGTTGGGACAGTGCCATAACGGTGTCATGGTGGAAACGTTGCACCCGCCCCCTCCAATTACCCTCCACATTAACCGTGTTAGCTCTGTCAGCGCTGTTGCAGTTGTTATCATCGTTCTTGCTGTTAGTACTGTTAGCTGCCAGCTCAGCCACCTCCATGTTGAGAGCCGTGTGCAGACATTCTCTGACATCATAGGTCTACTCTGAATATTTTATAGAGCTCACATATCACAGAAGCTTCTGCATTGTTGTATACTGTCTTGGCAAAATATACAGTTCCATTCAGTGATTTGCAGCCTTAGTGACTAGTGCACCTTTTATTTGAAGGACAGATCAGATTCTTTTGTTTGTTTTAGATTGCAGATAGTTAAGCTAAGGTTTATAACTGACTGTCAGGGGTAAGTTTAAGTGGTTGTGTTTGTGTGTGTGTGTGTGTGTGTGTGTGTGTGTGTGTTTTACGCTGGTAGAATAGATAATGGGCATAATCCCACACGGCAAGTGAAGCGAGTCGCAGCCTGGGTCGAGGCTTACTACAATATCCACTAGCACAGGCTGTAGCACCCGAGGTGTTCTAAGATAACTACGGAGGCCAGAGGAAAGAGGCCAAGCTCTGCATAAATCCTCATCTATATGGTGTCCTTACTCTTCATATCTTATCAGTCACTTCCAACGTAACCATGGTAAAGTCAGTGTGTTCCTGTGGGGATCTTAAATTCAAGATACAACCCGAGCATGAGAGGATGGGTTCAGGCTACATGAGGCTATTTAAGGATCTCCAACTGCAACTACTGATTATTGTAGCCCCAGGACATCAATGTACATAATTTTCATTCATGAAATAACCCCCCTTCCACCGCCATCACTACACATACAGACACAATCACACCCATACACATGCAAGCATATGTGTATGCAGTGGTATTAAGAAGTACAGTGCCTCGCGGCTGTACTGAAGAAATCATGAAGACGACCCTTAAATAGAAATAGTTTAAACTGGGGAGGATGCAGTCGTGTCTGGCTCTAAACTACACTTACACTCAAATAAGTGGCATCAAATATTTTGCATTTTGCTGCATCGTGCTGTGACTTGCATTAGGAAGCAGCAGAAGAATAAACTCAGACACTTTTAATATGCCATTCACTAATGATTTAGTATTTTTACTCCATGTTGGTATATATTTAATGAGATTGCTCTAAGACTACAAACACTAAGGTTTTGTTGATGACCTACAGAGACATGAATTATTGACACTGCAAGCTGTCTCCTATAGTCACAATCAGCCTGTATCCAAATATGACTTTGCCCACAGCTACAGCAAACGTTACATCACAAATGAACTGCTAATGTCAGAGCCACAGTTCAGTGTTGCATTCATATTCGCCTTGTACTTCCCTGTTTCAATGCAGGAAAATAGATTTATTGCTGGTGTTTTCTTGGTATTTGTCTCGGTATTGTGGTAAAAATTTCGGCAGACCATTATGCTCATATGTTATCCTTCAAGTTTGAACACATGGTGCAATTGTAATTGACTTAATTTACTGCTCAGAATTTGGGACAGAACGGCATTCTTCATCCAATTTGTTGGCAGCTGATGTTTGGGGTTCCAACCATATTGTGCATCCATAAATGACAGTGTTTTGGAGGCAGAGAATATTAAACCTAATTATCCTCCTTGGTTTTTGTAAGCAGTCTTTAGTGTTAAGAATGAAATTATTGATGTGTAATAGAATCTAAAGCTACGCCAAGGTAGAGCCACACATTTGACGTCAGGGGACTGACCACAAAAACATTCAGTTTGTAGATGGAAAATTCCTCTTGGTCTATGAAATTCTTTTCAGATTCCTGGTTTCAGTTATTGAATTTCAAGCGGTCGATAGAGGTTGACTTCGATGGCATGGAGATTGAATTTTTAATTTTCATTCAGCTTTTGTAAAAGACGATTTTTTTAATGAAGAGCCAAAGTCTGAAGAGGCATTTTAATATGAAATGCCAAGTTAAGCTGCGAGGCAGATTGCATGTTTTCTCAGAACTGGGTCACTCTTATCTACTCAAATTGTTCATTTCTCACACTGGGTCTCTCAGCCAATCTTGTGTTGAAGGCCTTCACAACTACAGAAGTTGGCACAGGTTTGGGCATGTTACTCTGGTTTGTATGCAAGTTTTTGTAAGCCTAAGGTTAGGTTTGCCAATTAGTGGTACATAGCACCTTCTGATGCTCCCAGGGCCATCTTCTTTTCTACTCAACTTTAAGTCCTTGTTCCAGTTTTGATAAACAGTCATACTTTGAATCTTCTTTCCATACTCGAGGCGTAGGGGAGATTTAGAGTAGGTTAAAGAGTTTGTGCTCGATCATCAGCCGTTTGCAGAAATAAGAGTGCAGCTTCAGGGCTACATTTTTAATATGACAAGAAAGAACATATCTGAGGATATACTGAGCTTTTGAGTTTTCAGTTTTTATGAATCAGTAAAATTTGTTTTGAGTTTTTGTGTGGAAAGAGGTTTTAGAATTGACGACTGTAGTCTATCAGTGTGTTGTACCGCATTCTGCTTTTTAAAACCCTGAACACTGAACAAAAAATTAAATGCAACACTTTTGCTCCCATTTTCCGCAGGTTTAGGTTAAAGATCTAAGACTTTTCTTTTATGCACTCAGTAGTTATATTTCTGTCAAATTTTGGTCACAAATCTGTTAAAATCCATGTTAGTGAGCACTTCTCCTTATCCATCCACCTGACAGGTGTGGCATTATCAAGATGCTAACTAAACAGCATCGTTACTACACAGGTGTACCCTGGGCTGGTCACAGACAAAGGCTGCTCTAAAATGTGCAGTTTGATTACACAACACAATGTCACAGATGTCACAAGTCATGAGAGAGCGTGTTGCTGGCATGCTGACTGCAGAAATGTCTACCAGAGCTGTTGCCTGTGAACTGAATGTTCATTTCACTACCATAATATGGCCTCAATGTTTTTTTCCCAGAATTTGGCAGTACATCCGTATGATAACAAACTGCTGTCAAAGACCCTGGTGAGGACGATGAGCACACCTGAGCTTTCTTGAGACGGTTTGTGATGGTTTGTGCAGAAACTCTTCGGTTGTGCAAACCATTTGTCGCATCAGCTGTTCGAATGGCTGGTCTCAGGTGATCTTGCAGGTGATGACACTGAATGTGGAGGTCCTGAGCTGGTGTCGCTACATGTGGTATGCGGTTGTGAGGCCGGTTGGATGTACTGCCAAATTCATTGAAACAGCATTGGAGACATCTTATGGTTGTGAAGTGAACATTCAGCTGTGTGATCAAACTTGACATTTTAAAGTGGCCTTTTATGATGACCACCTGTGCTGTATTCATGCTGTTTAATCAGCACCTTGATATGTCACACTTGTCAGGTAAATGGATTATTTTGGAAAAGTAAAAGTGCTCACTTTCACAGATTTTAATTTTTTAATTTTTTATTTTTGACCAAACTTTGAGGGAAATTTATGTATTGAGTAGTATTCTTCTCTCTTCTGCTTGGAAATGGTGAATTAACAGCTCACAGATACTTAATACGACACAGTCTCTGGCTCTTGTTTGATATCAAGTGTTGGCAAAAAATGTTTCCAATCTGCTGTTTGCGCCGTTAGCTTGTTTACTATATTACATGAATGCTGCTGTCACACTTAATATCCTGGTGGGCCTTGTTCAAACTTATAAACCTTATACGTGGGGGAAAAAAAACATCAAATATTCATATTAACCCTATGGGCCTGAACGACGCATAGTGCGTCCAAATTCACACCTGTTCTTCTCTATTGATTTTCTCCGCGACTGTGCGTCATAGCGAGAAGCCCAGTGTTTTCACAGCGAAAAAAAAATGATATATACTAAAATTATGTATAACAGAGCTTTCATACAGCTTTGCACACACATTACTGTTGGATGGATTACTCGCGAATGCAGGCTTGCACAGAAATGCCACGCATATCATATGAAAGC
>NC_065507.1:26394022-26404359 GCF_006386435.1 Epinephelus moara
AAAACAAGATATAGCATGTGTATGTAGCCTTTACAATGACTGTGATATGAGCTTAAAAGTAAAGGCAGTAAAAATACCCCCAAAAACACCTAGGGCCCATAGGGTTAAACAGCCGAATCTGATTCAACTGACATAACTCTGAATCAGGTACAACCCTTCTAGACACTGTGATAGAAAGCAGTGCATTATGATACACCTCTGGCTCAACAGAGACACTGACACACCCTAATTATTGATTAACCAGTTGTATGGGAAATCAATTACTCATCCATTTTTAAGCAACAGCACAACAGTCAAACACATTTTTTCTTTTAAAAAAACACTATCAAATAAATTATGACTAAAAGTAGTGTATAGATAAATCTACACTTAGTGTAGTTATATGGTGCATGCTCCTTTAAGTCTATGATGTGGAGATCTCCATGCAGTCTCAGCCCTACTTGGGTTTAAAATGGATTGATCACTGGGGATTCACATGCAGATTGAATTTCTAGGACACAAAGTTGCTTCTTGTAATTTGGCCACCCACTGCTCTGAAGGAGGTTCTGCCCTGTTAACTGGACTTGAGCTACAGTAGCTTGTTAGCCTCTTACATGTATGAAATGTGAGCTATTGGTTAGAGAGCAATTACTCTATCTTCTTCTTAACTGTCTGCAAAGAGGAGCCACAGTACTGCCTTCGATCTGGGAGGACAAATTAGTGTCTCAGCTACATAATAGATTGATTAAAATAAAACTCCCAGTCTGTGCAGGTGTGTTGGTCTAGTATTCTAATATTCTACAGAATAAGGAGAAAAACATATAGTGAGAGACAGGGAGGAGGATGGGGGATCGTGTGATGGAAATTCCCAGTGGGACTTTCATCCTTTTGAATGTCAGCTTGCTTGCAGGATATGAGAACGGTTTTGCATTGTTGGTTTTAATATAGGAAACGCAGTGCTGTGAAGTATACTGACAGGTTTCACAGTTTAGCTCGCTGCTTTCTGACTTCATGACATTAATTCAGTGCACACAGCTGATCCTGTTGGATGTCAGCAATATCTTAATACTTAATTTTTCTCACATTAGCAATTCATCAGTTATCAATTTTAATAGTACCTGGTCCTCCTTCATTTAGCCAATTATGTCGGGAACTCAGTTGCAAGTTTATTAGTTGCACCCAGCTAAAGCTAATGCAACAGTCCTGCAATATATTCTACCTTCATATATATCACAATGCTCAGTTTTGTTGAAAATGGTTTAGAAAAGTTTTGATTTAAGTTAATGGTCATTTCAGAACCTGTAGTTTGTGGTGTTGTTGAATTATACTGAGAGGTGTTTGTGATATTTAGTGTACCCTCACTGATTTAAATGGGTTGTAGGTAGGATTTATTGCAGGTCTGCTTTATTAGACCTATTAGTTTTGGTTAGGTGTACCTAATAAACTGGTGTCTGAGTGTTTCATACATAGGCTACATATTCTTTAACATCATTTATTTTTGCTACTGCATTTAGTTTGACCTGAAACACAGTGCTATGGTTGGCATTTAGTAGGCCTATATTTCTGCACGATTCTGCATCGTCTGCATTTTTGGCAAAAATGTCAAGGGCAATAAGTGTCTAACAAAAAAATGCAGTAAAATTCAGGTAGAACTAAGCCTTTTCAGGCAATATGCTTAACACTAGTCACTGATTCATCACCTGCCCCACATCTCACCCGTCTCACTAACTGCCACTCCACCTACCTCGCCCCATGGAACTGAAACATATCAAGGATTGATACTGCATTTGTTCTTATAATGGATTTTTCACATTATTTTTGAACCAGATGTATTACTGCTGCTAAATTATGGTCTAATCATTCTATTTTGTGTTTCTGTTTCCACTTTTACCTCTGGTTTCAGCCTTTTTTGAATGTGCATAGCATGGTTTCAAAGTTGTTTCCTCTTCCTCTTTGGCAGGGTTGGAAAAAAAATTACTAATGTAATGAACTTTCAGACATTGAATGTGATAATGGGCTTCACAAATAAACTTCACTTGACTTGAATGATCATCATCACCATGCCTCCTCTGCAAATGAGGTGCCTGTTTGTTTGACTAAATGAACAGCAGCCGCACTTATTTCCTCTGTCCAATTAAAACAAAAATCCTTATCCATAAAATTAGCATAACATTGTTTTAGTTAGCAGTTCGTATGAAAATAATGAGTAGGGTTTTTGATGCCTGATTTTCATGTTCCCTCACTTTGAACATCAAACCCTGCTGACAAAATTACACAATTTGGCTCAATTAAAAATAAAACCTTGAAGCAACAGGATAACTGTCGTGCATGCTATCAGTTATAGTGATGTTAAGTAGACTAAAATGATGATATCCTGACAGCAGAGAGTGCTACGGCAGTCATTTTCATAGTGTACATTCAGTTTCTACCTAACAGTGCTGCTCTGATGGAATGAGTGATCATACTCTGCACGCCTACTTAATATCACTCTCTAAAAGATGTAGTAAACATTTGGTGGATTTAAATTTGGGAATACTCAACGGGTTTTTCAGGTTCTAAACTCAGCCATGCAGTGAACGCCAGCCTCTGATGATTGTTCCTGTGAATCTTTCCTGCATTGATTAACAGTGACATCACCAGAACAATAATAGAGACACAGTAGAAATATACTACATAAATATATTATGTTCTAGGGCTTCATTTTACTTGTATGGTATTCTGGGATGTGGATGGCTTAAGAGCTGAAGCGATTAATTGATCAGTCAGATGCATGTTGGAAGTCACTTTTTAAGCAATAGTCCCCAAAATTCAATGATTCAAGCTTCTCTAATGAGAATGTTTTCTGGTTTTCTTAGGCCCCGTCTACACTAGGGGTGTAATTCACTAGTGTCATCAAGACACAATAATATATCAATCGATTCTTTGGACACTGATTCAATATTTGCAGACATCACACAGTCTGCCACAATGCTTTTTCGATTTGACGCGGTTCTGGGGCCTGCAATCAGTATGAGGGGATATCATGCTCATACAGCACTATCTGTTCCAGAAGAAGCTGCTACCTCTTTCTTTTTTGCTTTTGACAATAAAGGTTCAAAACAACACATAAATAATGTAAATAACTGTAACAAGTTAAGTGCAGTAGAGTGTACTTCTTACTGTGTGGCTATCTGGCTGAAAGCCCTGAAGGGAAACTTCTCCCAGCAGCCATAAAACATGGATACACAACACGATAATTTAACAAAAGTAATTCAGATAAGTACTAACTGTCATGGTTCATTGGCATGTCATTTGTGTTTTTTGCCAGCCACTCATTATTAGCTAAAGCACATTAACATTGCATAAATTAGCCTAACTGCTAGCACAGTTTCCCTCTATTCATAGCTTAACAAATATATTATTTAGACTTTTTCTTACTGGTTTAAGTCACCTCATCTCTTGAAGGAAACAGAACAGTTATTTACAGCCTGCATGCATGTTTTTTCAGCCCAACATTATTGAAACAGAGCAGCAAATGTTGCTGTGTCACTGCAAGATGTTAGTGGATTGAGATGCCCGTCCAGGCATGTCATATTACGTGGTGTTTTTTTCCCCATAGAGGCATTGTTTACATACGGCATGTGCTTTGTCTGTTGACCCCCTATTTTCTCTGGAATTGAAAATATTCCACGCTGTTGATATATTCCTGAATAAATAACATAATCCTTATCGTCTTTCTCTCAGCTGCTTGTTGTTGTCTGTCTGCTGTTGTCTGATAGTGACACAGCCCTTCAAAACAGAAGCCTATCCAGTGATGATATGATGATGATATGGATCATTGTTTTCAATTTGCATCAATGACAGTGTATCGTTGATAATTTAATCGATATATCGATCTGGATCGATGGATCGTTACACCCCTAGTAGGGATGGGTATCGTTAAGATTTTAACGGTACTACTACTCTTATCGATACTGCTTATCGATCCGGTATTTTAACGGTACTCTTATCGATACTTTTTGAGGAAGAAAAAAACAAATTAAGATCATAAATTGCTTTATTTTCTCAATTCTCATTATGCAACAAAATAGTTTTTTAACAAAACATTTTACTTTTTACAACTTGAAATGTAAAATACATAAAATAATAGTGTTGTCACGGTACCAAAATTGGGACCCACGGTACGATACCAGTGAAAGTCTGAGTAGTATCACGATACAACAGCAGAAACGAGGCAGATGTGCCTTTTGTCATTTATAAAAAGATAAATCACTTTTCTATAATACATCAATGATATTTCAATGGAATAAATTACTGACGAATGACTTATTCATACTTCAAAAACAGCATCAATAAGTGATTAACATAGGGGGGATCAAAATAAAATAAATAAATAAAATAAAAATCAACCAGCCACCCTCCTCCCCTGATAAGTAAAGAACAGTCCCTTCATAAGTAAAGAACAGTCCCTAAAGTGCGGTGAGGTTTGTGGACCGTTACTGACACAAAGAGAGAAATGTGAACGGCTCGTTTCTCCTCTTGACACATCACATACCTGTGTGCCGCCACGGCTCAGCTGTTCAGGTACTTCTGGACAGTCATGACACCAACAAAGAGGAAAATATTGGACCTGGAGCCGGGTTTGTCCGTCGCCGGTAAGCCATTATCTTGTGCCGGAAACCCTATTTAGTAAATGGGGTCGTAAAATAGCTAATGGTTATTAACTCCACCTGTTGGCTGCTAGCATAATGTTACAAACCTGGACTGGACGTAAATGAACTAGCCCTGTACATCTGAATATGATGCACTTTCGCAAGGTGTTTTGACAAATTACTAGCGTTGCCGCCCTTACACGCAAAACATTTGTCACACTTGTGACAGCGCGCTGTGTCTGCATAACTCTTGTAATTTAAAGCCACACTTTTGACTGTTTGGCTCTCTCCGCCATCATTATCTATCTAAAGGTAGGCTACGAGCTTGAGTTGGTGTGTGTGTGTGTGTGTGTGTGTGTGTGTGTGTGTGTGTGTGTGTGTGTGTGCGCGCCACTGGAACAACAGCCCCGCCCCCCTGCTCTCCACTCACACACAAAAATTATGATACAATGACGGATAATTGACGGAGTTGGTGAGATAAATGTGCAAGATAACGTTTATCTTGTAAAATAAAAATAAAAAAACGCAACTGCTCCAGTACCGATAGCAGAACCGTTAAGGTCAGAGCTTATCAATACTGCGGTCTTGAAGAATGTAGCCCCGGGGCTCGTTCAATACCGGAGTTCGGTACCCATCCCTAACCCCTCGTCTTCGCCTATAGATATTTTTGAAAACAGATATTTTCCCCGTCCATTAAGAAAATAATCTGCCCACATGTCCTTCATTTAACAAAAAATCTTGGTCCACACAAGAATGCTAAAATGACTCCAAATGCTCGCCAGTGGTATCCGTCTTCCACAGTCTCCTTTTGTTGCAAAGGTAGTGAAGTGTACAGGCTAGCGTCACCTTTTTCAAAACATCTACTGCAGATCTAATCACTGCTGATTCCCCTTCAATGTAAGGATAAAGGAACCAGCTCAGAGATACAATTGACTTTCTGGACATGACAAGTTTTTCCTTCCACTTCTCTCTGACAACAATCCCATTCTCAAAATTATCCCACCATGCACTGGTTTGACTGGGCCTGATCCAAAACCATAATTTCTGGCTGACTTTAAGCTGCAGGCACTGAGGTGGACCAAATAGCACTGGGTGCAGCAGATGCTTCTGTTCATCTGTGAAGTGGTGCAGCAACACTAAGTTTAAGGGACAGTTTGCCAATTTTCAACCAGGTGTCAAAGTGGCTTGAAAAACAGATGTCAGTGTTAAATCCGGGAGGCCTTATACAAGTCCTTGTAGGACACAAAACAAGCAAAACCCATAAGCAGCAGAAGAACCTAACAAAAAGAAAGAACCACAATAGGTACATTCTACCACTGAAGATCCAGAACAGGAGAAAGAAGAGGAAGAATGAGAAATGGTTGTGGATTACCTGACCTGCATAATAAGTAACGTGTCACCACCACCATAGGCAGAGTCAGGGCCTAGTGGAGAAGAGGAACCACCACAGGAGAACAGCAGTAAGAGGAGATGGAGGTTAAATCGAAAAAGAGAGTTAAGATGCTAGAGAGGTGTGGTAATAAAAAGAATCAGTATATAAATGAAGGTGTGTGATTTGTATTGTAGTTCATTCTGTAATAGACACTGAATCAGTTTCTATAAGTAGAAATGTGTATGATTTGTAATTGTGATATGATAACAAAATGTGTTTAATCAAGTAAAGTTTGCTAAAAGTTGACTTATTGGTTTACTGAGAGTAAGTGTAATGTGACCTTATGATATGTGTGTGAACAATGAGTGAACAGGAAAACAAGGATTGATGGAAAGTAACAAGACTGCCGAGCAATCACCAATGGCTAGCGAAAATGGAATGTACCTGAATTAAAATTGATGGTTTGATTAACAGACCAGCAAGATCTTAGCAAAACATTTGTGCATGACCAGGTTGGTTTAGGTGTATGACCTACAGTCCTGAAGCACATGATCTTGTCATGTAGCCCTTGTTTGTAGTAGCAAAGGTGATCACACCATATGTAGCCCTGCCTTGTGCTAGCCTCATGTGTACCTATGCTCTAATGTAGGATATCCATAAAGGGACAGCAAAGGAGAGAGGAGATTTGATAAGGCATGTCTATGTAGGGATAAAGAAAAGGTAGTCGAACTCAAGGTTTAAGAGAAGTGCAGATCCCCTGATCAACTGCTGGGGGACACTGTGTCACTCTGAACAAGAACTGGAGCAGAGCAAAGTTTTTCCATCTGAGAACAAGACTTCAGCTGAGCAGAACTCTCTTGCTGGTGCTGTGGACTGAGACGAACCAGGGCCTGATGGGATGGGGTTACTGCGAGTGCTGGAGCTCATCCTGTTTGCACTCAATCCACTGAGCAAGTTGCTCCTACTGATTTCAGAGACTTTTGGACTTTTTTGTATTTTTACTTCCAGCTTTATTCTTTAGAATCCCAGGAGGTTGTGAGTAAACTAGCAATAGGAAAAGGACGGGAAAATAACTGATTGTGTTTGATTAATTCTGTTTGATTGCATCGATATTACCGTTTTGCTGCTGTACGCTTCTGTTTAATTAAAATTAAATTACTCATCTGTGGTTAAAGTTTTCTGTGCTCATTATAATTTGGTAAAGGGTTCTTTTTAAATAATCATGTAGCCTTTCCTCAGTGATGTAAAATTACAGATTGTGTGCAGCTAAGTCAGGCCTAGAGACGAAGGCTCCTATCAGTTGGACTCAAATTAACATTTCCCTAACAGCAAAATGTATACTTGCATCTTAAATGGTTTCCAGCAACTACAACAACTGTTACTTTTCAGAAGGGAGCTAATGTGTTGTCATCTAGCATTTTTATGTTTAGGCCACTAAGGGTGCTAGTTGGAAAGGCCTTTGGAAGAAGACACTCAATAGCTGGATATATCACCCTCACACCAGCCTATTCTGATTAGAAACTTGCACTGTAGGTGAACAGGCAGGCTAATCTCATCAACTATAATATCAGGGCCAGTCTGGACTCGTGTACAGGAGTGCCAGTGTGGCACAGGTCTGTGTCGCAATGGTGTGGGCAGATTAATGGTGTTAAGGCACCCCTTGTGCTGGCAGCTTCGGGAACTCCCTGCCTGTTCTGTGAGCAGAAATTTACTGGATGACAAAAAAACACGTGATTTGGCATCATCAATAACACGTTTTGCACCATCAGGTGGAATTCGGCTGGCGGGCAGTCAGGAAGTTCCCGGAGCCAGGGGCATGAAGGACAGGTTACACTGTTCATCTGCACACATTCTCCACAATGTGGTGACACAGACCTGGTTGAAAGACCAAGGTCTCAGACCAAGCTTCGCTAACAAAATGTGAACAAACCTGTAGTCCACCATTGTTGTTATTGATGCTGGTGCATGCTCATTGCACAGAGCAACAATGGGCGTTTGTGTCATGGAGATGACATCATTGTTTCCAAAAGGCTCCATTCCACACATCCACATGAATACAAAGTCACCAGAGTTTTGAAAAATCTGCATCTTTGAATGCTTTCTCAAAAATCTGTTTTAGTGACCCTAGAACTGCGTTTAAGTGTGTGATGGGTCACAGCATAGAGGAAAGTTGCCCTTGCCCATATCGCTGTAATATTTTGATGAATTGTGCAGCCTTAGTGAACATTAGTCTTCTATGATGGCTTACCATTATTTGAACAAAAACATCAAACCCAAGTAATTTATATTCCTTGACTTGTACTGTGAAAAGTAGTGATTTCTTGCCATTTATACCAAGCAGTGGTCACTCTGGCACATTAATTTTTATGTGTTTTTGGCCCAGTTAGTCACACTTCTTAGTCACACCACAGGAACTCTTGACTGCCCCCATGGGAGATTTTGTCGGAAACAAGGGAAGCTTTGTTCTAATTAAGCACAGAAGTGTTTCAGGCCATACTTCTGTCCATGTCAAATAACAGAAATGTGTCTTTTTCATCCGGTCTTTGATTAAGTGCAGACTTTCACTGTGAGACATGCTGCATTTATCTTGACGGAAAGACTGCGTGATTTCTAAGAATTTCTTTGAGGCATCTTACATATAATTTATCTCAAGGTACATTGGCAGCACAGCACTGGTTCTTACCAGCTGCTCAGTGTTAACTAGATAATTGCAGAGTTGGCTGGATGTTATTTCTCTTGAAAGAACAGGAAGACTGCAGGCAAAAGAGGAACAGGAAATGTCAGTTTTTTTTTAGTAATCAGGCTGCTGGAGCCAAAACTGGCATAGTCAATTTCTTAATGTGCATGCACATTGCTTTCCATGGATTACCAGTACTTACTGTCTGTTCTAACGCAATTATAAAATGGATGTATGTGAAAAGATATGCATGTCGCCACCTGCAGGAAATAGTAACCGCTGTAATTTGGGACACCTGATGGAAATGAGAGTCACAGCTTGAGTTTTTATTATCGTTTTAATTGTTGTTGTTGTTGTCTTTGATTGTGAGTTTCAAGTTTGACATGCGGTACTTGTACCAACTGCTAATTAAAATCCTATAATTAATAAGAATCTAACAAAATTTGTCTCACGGCAACTGTGTTGGTGGTAAACAATCAAATAAGAGTGTGAACTTCAGAGTAATTAGATAAGTAATCAGATATAATTTCATCAAATATAAAACATTATGAAACATTTAAAAGTTGTTGCCCCGTCTGCAGGTGGCTACTTCTTTTCTTGCCTTTAGATGGCACACATTGATATGTTTCCATCTTGTGATTCGTTAATTATGTTGCTTATTGTGTTTCTGATCATGCATTGTTTGTTTTTTTTGTTTACAGTGTCACTGGAAGTGCAGATCACACCAAGTCATGGTGAGATTAGTCTTGGAGAGTCCAAATTCTTCATGTGTGAAGGTAAGTTACTGAACCGTCATGACTGTAAAAGCCCCAGTTTTACCTTTTAAACCTGGATCCAACCCAATGATTTTCACTTTTTACTAGACTTTATTTTTTCTACCCTCATACCTTCTTGAAATTCCAGTGAAGCATACCATTTATGAAAGTATTGGCATGAAATTAACCCTTAATTCACGGAGTTAGATGTGATAATATGCAGTTTTGCCTGCTGTCTCTCTCTGCTGTTGCTGACCAGCTGTTTACAGTCCTCTGACGTTATCCCCATCACTTGGAGTTCCTATGTTTGCCAGCTCAACTGCCTGTTCCACTGCTAGATGCTGACCTCTGGTTGTACATGATGTGTTCTGCATACAATATACCCTCAATATAGCCTCTCCATATGAGTTTAATTGAAAGATGAGCATCTGTGTTTTTTAAGTTATTGAAAATTGTAGTGTTGGGATTTCTAAATATCCTGGTATACTTTAATACTGTGATACCATTCAACCCTACTTTGTACCTCAGTTTTACATTCTCATTTAGGCCAAGATTTGTTGGCACAGGTCTGTGATTTGAGTTTAAATTCTCATAAATATCTAACTTGAAAAAACAAAATTTGTAATCACAAAAAACAAATTCAAGTTGGCATGTTAGTACCATGAGTACTTCAGTGTTTCCTACAGAATTAGAATTTGTGGCGGTAGCTGCAAGAGGAGGGGAGCATAGAGTGTGTTCCAAAACCTGTTTTGACTATGAAGCCTGCATACTTCTCATGTTCATCGATGACGTGTATGAACTATACTGCAGATTGGAGTGATAAATAGAGTGAATGACTCATAGGAATGGGTCCAGTGCGGGCTAAATGCGTATTGGTAGGTCGGTGTTATGTGTCATTATCGAAAACTATGATAATCTAGTCA
>NC_065507.1:26404379-26474383 GCF_006386435.1 Epinephelus moara
GCTAAAACAGGAGAAATATGATCTCGTTTCTTAGTTCCTGTTAGTCCACGTGCTGCTGCATTCTGAATTAGCTGGAGAGTTTTTAAGGACTTACTAGAGCTACCTGATAATAGAGAATTACAGTAATCCAGCCTAGAGGTAACAAAAGCGTGGACCAATTTTTGGTCACATCTCTTGCTGCATTCAGGCTCCGTCCTTCCTCTCCTTGCAGTTCTGGTACTCATTCAACTGAAGTTACGTCGTATAACTACTATTTCTAATAGCAAAACGTTACCAGCAGAAACGGTGCGTGTTTTTTGCAGCGGCATCAAATTGGATTGTGATGTTTATTACAACTTCAGTAACGTCTACTGCTTTACATTTGACACACAGCACCACTCGAGTAGTTCCAGTCTGCATTTGTGATGCCCGTCTGTGGCACATCAACCTTCAGTGTTGAAAGGCTATTACTCATGACGTGGAACCGATCAGATAGTGCTGGGACATTGATTAAGCCTACAGAGTGATGACAGCAGACAAAGAGAGGTGGCTACATCAAAGCCAAAGTAACGCCATTTTCAGGTCTTTTGTTTTTTTCATCGGCTATTGGATTCTAAACAGTAAAACAATGTGGTGGTCAATGATATTTTTGCAGGCCACCACAAATGACTTCATTCATGGGAAACACTGTACTTATTGCACAAGATGTTCACATAGATAACTGGTACTCAGCAAAAAGTATTTTAGTCTAAAACCACGTTGCTTTACAAAGCTATCTTTTAACAACATATACTGACAGCTTGATGATTTAGGGGTCTGGTATACGTACATGTATCCATGTGGGTGAAATGCCCTAATCAATGATTGACCTTTGTTACATGAAACCCCTGTTAATCTCCTGAGTTTCCTGTTGCTCTCACCATCTGCTCAAGGCAAAACATGGCATAAATGTTTGATATTTTTTCATATGAATTTTATTTCATCGGTTATTCCTAAGAGCTAAAATGCATAAACCACAGGCTACAGTCCATGCAGGAGTGTGAACAACCTACAATATTCAGTCTGTGGGCACTGGTGACCTACACTGATGTTGAATGTATACATTTTAGATAACTGTTTTCTAACATACTGCTCTTCACTGTGCTCTCAGTTGTGGGCGTTGCCAGGCACATAGACTGGTTCGGACCAAGTGGGGACAGGATAGAACCGAACAGACCAGACATAACAGTAACCCGTAACGATGAGTCATCCTCCACCCTCACACTTTATAAAGCTGGGACTGAAAATGCAGGGACATACAAGTGTGTCGCTACTAATGGAGACCAGCAAGGGGAGTCAACCGTCAAAGTGAAAATCTTTCGTAAGTATTTTCCCTCATCCCATACACTTCCCAATTTTGCTTTCCTTATTGAGTGGCATGAACACAGAAGGAAAAAAAAATCCTGTTTATTGAACTCATAGTATTTTATTGACTGCTCAAGGGCAACACATTACTCTTTTTCTTTTCAAGTGAGGATGGATTTTTCATCAGTTCAATAAACGGTCGGAAGACCATTAGAGGGCTGCTTAATGATCCTGTCTGTTGTGCAGTTCTTGTGAGTAATGGCTTTTATTTTCCATGAATGCCAAGCATCAGCAAATGTCCGTCAGAGATGAAATCCCTTCCCAAACAGAACTTTTTGAGGTTATAATTAGAAGTGGTCACCCATGTAGATACTGCATATTAAAATCAATATGCAGTGTCTTTCGCAGTTTGAAGTTTTTGAAGATAAGCATTTGTCTTGCCTTTTGTAAATGTAAAACTGTTTTAGATGTGAAGCACTTTGTCTCTAGAGAGGTAGAAATTCCAGCAACACAGCGTATAAAGAACGACTTTAAGACCGAGCACCTTGTTGCTGCCCAATCTGTAATGATGTTTTTTTTGACACACGTGCAAAGATGGTTGCGGGTTAGGCATTGACCTCAAGTGGTCAGGGTCACGACAGCCCATCAGTCAGGGGACAGGACCTGAACAGATCGGTTTGTGGTTCGATCTTGTAGTGACACACCTAATGATACTAGTCGACCCCAAACTCACACATTAATATTAAGCAAGCTCCCGCCGTTGTCAAAGCAGCTGTAAACACGGGAACTTCTGCCACCTATAGGAATGGAAGGCATGACGACAGCAGCAGTTTGCAGATGTAATGTAATGTCACCTTCTGTAGTCAAAGAAGATAACAGCTGCTGCAGTTTCATCACTTGTGCCCCCTGAAGGCAATAAGTGTCAAGCTCGGCACGATGGTGCAGTGGTTAGCATTGTCATAGTGGTTAGCAATAGGCTTCCCAGCTCAAATCCAGGGTGGGGGTTCAAACCCAGGTGTAGGGGAGCCGTTTGCATGTCCTCCCTGTGTCAGCATGGGTTTCCATAGGGTACTCCAGCTTCCTCCCACAGTCCAAAGACATGCAGGCTAGGTTAATTGGTGACTCTTAACTGCATGAGCGTGAATGGTTGTCTGTCTCTATGTGTCAGCCCTGTGATAGCCTGGTGACCTGTCCAGGGTGTACCCCGCCTTCCGCCCAGTGTCCGCTGGGATAGACCCGCCCCCCCCCCCAATTTCTGGTAACTTAAAAAAAATCATGATTTAGGGGAGCTTGTTTAAAGTGACTTGAGTGAAAGAATGTCCTCCTCACCATAGCTACAAAGAAGTTGGGTGGTTGTAAAATGGGTCAGAATTTAATTTTTTTATACATAGAAAAGACAGCGATTGGTAAAATTGCCAAGCACCATTTCAGTTTGACACTTTTTTACAGGAAAATTGCAGGTAACTGACAAAAAAATTGTTAATTTTATTTTGAAGCTATCCTACTGCGTGTGGAACAATTTTTCAAAACATATGCTTCACTCAGTGTCCGTCTGTAATAGTGAACAAGAATGTGTTACTTCCCAGCCGTCAAGCTAAGTCAGAAAGATGGAGTTTTGATGAGACTGAAATAACCACTATAAAGTATAAAGTGTTTTGCATCTTATATTCCAGAAAAAATCACCTTCACAAATGCACCCTCGCCCCAGGAGTTTACAGAGGGAGACAATGCTGACATTATTTGTGACGTCGTCAGTTCCCCCCCACCTACTGTCCTCTGGAAATATAAAGGAGCAAGAATACAGATGGAAAAAGATGGTAAGAATTCTCTGAACAGCACGGGGATCATATTTCTATTTGTCTTGATTAGGTGTTTAGCTCCTGTCATTTCTTTTAACTCAGCACATTCTTAATATGCCTGAGCTGTTAGTGTTTCATACAACTCTTACTCTCTGACAAACATTAGCTAATGAATATGAATGGTTTTAAATATTGTTTGATATTTAGTTTGTGCAACCTATTTGCATAATGGTTTGCATAAAATCCTTTTTAAGTCAATCATAATAGAGAGTCAAAATAATCAAAAGTCTGTCATTACGAAATGTTTTTGTTCCTCGTTGTATTGCTTTCAGAAGTTAGAACTGTCACACAACTTGATGCATGACTACCTAGCCATACAAATGTTAAAGGTCTCATATGCAGGATTGTTAGTTGCTTTTTGTGAACATGCTTGCTAGCAAAAATGAAAGTAAAAGCCAACCCTAGATTCACTCTCATTTGACATTTAGCTATGTTATATTTGCGTTTTCGGGCCGTGTCTCTTGCATGAGTGCAGCTCACAGTCTGGCACCTTGTTACTACTTCAACTGTACTCTGTGGGGGTACACGCCAATTAAGGTCTTGAACACAGAAAATTAGATAATACAGGCAGAGGGGCAGAGTCTCTGCAGAAAAATACAGCACCACACACTGAGAGTGAGTCATAAATGATATTTGAGAGGAATTACTTTTGCATGAGTCCATAATTTTTGTAGGAAAACCCTGCATTGTATTCCTATTACAATGTCCTGTGGCACAAACATGAAGAGGAACATTGTTGTAGTAGGTTTGTAGAGATAAGATTTGATGATGAACTCTTATAACAACTGCAGAAAAGCATATTTTGAAGCAAAAGTCTGACTCAAAAGCCAAACTGATAATGTGATTAATTCATTGTAACTGTAACAGACATAAACTACAGGACATGCTACAAGCCTACATAGTCACAATACAAGCACAGACACAATAAGCTATAATGGGTATGCAGATTCATCAGCATCAGAGACTTGAAATTGTTCATGCCTTGCCTTTGTTGCCACCCTTCTTCGGGTTTATCCTGCGCTTTGAAAGCAAAAATTAATTTGGTTTTTAAATTTGAAAATACAACAGATTCCCTGTTATTCACCTCTGACACCAAGCAATATCATAATGTGTTTGGTATTGTTGGTGTCGCTCTCTGGAAAATAATAACACGGGCTCATGTGTGGGTTGTGATAGTATTTTGAATTACTACATGATTAAATTTGTTCGGTTCACATTTCATCTCCAAGTGAGAGAGCTCTTGTGGGCTTTGGCCATATTTCTCCTTTTCTGGAGCTGGTGGATGGAGTGTTGGGCATGCTCTCAGATATGAATTTGATGAAGTGGAAATTGCATATAATCTGTTTCCAAAAAAAGATTATTTTAATGTAACAGTGTACCCCCAGACAGACAAAAATATTGCAGATTGTTCAGACTAGTGGTGCTTGATTAAAATGCATAAATTTAATGTTAAATTTAACAGTGCAGAGATATTAGAGGCTAAGTCAGACATCAGTGTTAAATTGTTGTCAGCCTGATTTATCAAAGGGAACTTTTTCAGTGGCTGTCCAATTGAGATGACAATTTGTTTTATATATTTATATATATATGGCACTACATCACGATGTAACCTTCTTGGTAGCACAACAGCAGCTGTTTATCATCAACTGACTTGTACCTAATATAAACTTTCCAAATATATAACGCACCTGACAATGCATTCATCTCCTGCTTCCTTTCAGTTCGCTTTAAGGTACTGAGCAACAATCACCTTCAAATCCGTGGCATAAAGAAGACAGATGAGGGCTCGTATACCTGCGAGGGTCGCCTCATGGCCCGCGGCGAGATTGATCTGCGGGTCATCAAGGTCGTTGTGAACGGTTAGCAGCCCTCGCACTATTTCCTCTTCCTTTTTGTTCCTGTGTGCATGTTTTTGTGTGGCAGGTGTCCCATGACGCTTAAATAAGCTGTATATCCTTAGAGGCGACCAGGCTCAGCATCAATGTGGAGACAGTTGCCCAGAGCAACCGTGTATCAAAGATGTTCCATGCTAATGAAGTCTGTTTCCTGCAACTTCTGAGCCTAGCAAATGACTGTGCCTAAAATAAGTGCTCTGAATTTGTCACAGCTTGTGTCTCTGTTTCCCCCCCCTGCTATTTATCTATGTGACAATCTGCCTATGTATGTGTCTGTCTACCAATTTTTTCTTTTTATCTATTTCATTATTTATCTATCTCTGCGTGTCTCAGTGCTCCCGA
Organism: Epinephelus moara; assembly: GCF_006386435.1. NCBI lineage: Eukaryota > Metazoa > Chordata > Actinopteri > Perciformes > Serranidae > Epinephelus > Epinephelus moara. The sequence goes on from NC_065507.1 coordinate 26,409,799, forward strand.
CCATCAGGGTATGGCAGTCAGAAGTGAATGCCACAGCAGATGTCGGGCAGCCTGCCATGTTGACTTGTGCTGTGGATGGCTATCCTGAACCCATGGTGACATGGACAAGGTAAAACTCTGCGAGCAACCAGAGAGACAAATGCTTTGCAGCATCACTTGTGAGATGCCGACACACTGGGCCTCATTCACCCATAAATATTTTCTTGAATCCGTCCCTAATAAAGGTCCTTAGTGTTCTTAAACCGCAGAAATGTTTGCACCTGGGTCCCCATAATGATAAATCCCCCTGTCCTCGTAAGTTGAAAGCGCGTGCCGGTTGATCCTACTTAGCACAGGTAAATGCCCACAAATCCCCATAAAAGGCCATGAGACTGCAGGGTCGTGTGCACACACAGGAATTGAAGAAGAAAAATAATAAGAGGAAATGTTGAGAGAAATAAGTCAAGACTGCCCAAGCGAAAGTCTAAAAAGGGTGGAGTATCAGACTCCTTTAATAGTTCTCAAGTGGAGATGCTTCTGTAGGAAGTGAATGCCAGATAAGTGGTCATAGCATCAGTAGTGGATAGAAAAGAAAACAGAAGGATGCATACGATGCTAAAATATGTGTTAATCAAGTAACCACAACCACAAACTTAATGCATTATAGTAGCACAGTCATCAAGACTGAGGACAAAGACGAGCGCTGCAGTACTCTCCAGGGTGTACGTGGTTCTGTTTGAGAGGGAGAAGAGGTGGAAGGTGGACTATTTCATGAAGTGTTTAATAACTTACCCGTAATGCCTTGTCACTTGTTGACCCGTGACATATTCTAGTGTGATCAGTAATTATTAGATGGCATGGTTCAGATTAACATAACTGATGTGAAATGAAGGGTTGGTGTTGTGTTTATTTAAAAAGACCATAATGTTTTTTAAAATACTGAAAATATTAATTAAAATGTATTATGAATTAAAAAATTAATATTGTAATATAAATCATGTAATATTATTCAATATAAAATTGAAGAAAATACAATCATTTTTTTTCAAGAACATGTCAGCAAATAATAAAGGTAAGTGTGCTCTCGAGTGTGCGTAGATTCTGTATTAACTAAGAAAAAAATCCCAAATAGGAAAAACATTGGTGAATCTTTGTGAAAACTGAGTAAGTGGGTTTTAAGAAGAAATTTCTTCTTGGTGAATGAGGCCTGTTGCCCTTATTATTTAAACCATGTGTTCATTTGTAGGATTAACCTTTAGTCAGGCCGTACATTGAATACATAGTCTATACTTAATATGCCTGATTTAACCTAATTTTAAAGTGGTTGCTGTTGCATGTGAGGACCTTAGCCCTTCTCACTTTATTCATTATGTTATTTATTATTTGTTACAACTCAAACATACATAAATAGCATATTGACGAGTAAAGATTGTCATTTATTTTCAATCTGGGATGCAAGTTAAAGCCTATTAAAGTTTAAAAACACTTCAAACATTTTTGGCATTAGTGATTCATCAGTCATCGTCTTCTACTAGCGTGTTAGCATGCCAACATTTGCCAATTAGCACTAAATACAAAGTAGAGCTGAGACAGATGGGACTGTCATTAGTTTTGCAGGTATTTGGTCATAAATCAAAATATTGAACAAATTAAAATTTTCACCTGAAAACAGCACAATATAAAAAAATGTGGAGCACCAAAGTCAACACTGTTCATCCTCTGTGGATTATTAATGCCTGTACAAATGTTATGGCAACCCAACACTTGTTTAGATACTCCAAAGTGGTGGAGAGACCAACAGATCAATATAACCACGCTGCTACTGTAGCTAAAAATGAGTGTTTGTCGGCAGCGGCAGTTGTAAATGGCACAAATGGTTGAGACACATAACATCAGTGTCATAAAAGCTGGCAGCAACAGATTAAAGAGAAAGGGCTAATTAGAAATAATAAGCTGAGTGGGTTGTGCGTGTACCAGCCAAATATGAGCTAATATCAACTTTAAAATGAGAAAACATTTCTCTTACATGTGAGATTTTCCCATTGGTGATATTTACAGCAGTTTTTTATTGTGTTTTATTTCACACAATTACACACAGTTACTGTTCTTTGAAATAAGAATCAAGCATGATGTTCATTACAGCCTTATACATGTCTGTGTTGTGGTGGTGGTTGTTGTTGATGGCAGGACTGCATAAAAAGTTTAATATTTCTCACCATCAGTAACCTGTAGGGTAGATAGCCAACATGTACATTATCATATACAGGGTTCCTACTGTCATTAAATTCCTGGAAAAGTTTTAAGGTCTGGAAATTGTTTGGAATTAAGAGAATGTTTTGGAAAAGATTTGAATATACATTGTTTCAACTGATGTTTAAAAATGATCTTGAAAATCGAAATATGTTCCCTGTATAGCTAATATAAAATCTCCTGCTGCACTTTTTGACCATTGAAACATCACTAGTATCATGTGATTCACACTGGCAAATATGCGGCTAAGTGGGGGCGGGAACATCTAACAAATGAGTGAAGTTAGCAAGCGTTAGCAGTCTCTTATCCACAAATGCCGGGGTAGTGCATGTTTAATAATGTGTGGCTTTTGAACGACAAATACAATACATAGCTCAAGAGAGAGGCAGATACTAGCCATGCTGGATCTAGGCTCTGCACCTGAAGGGAAGACGCATCAAGAGAACCAAAAGGCTGCTCGACAGACTGACAGCGTCTGCACATATTTCACACCTGTTGAATCCAGGCTAGAAAACATTATCGCTTTTACCAGCATAACAAGCATCTGTATAGCTGCAAGACATCTTGAGCCAACGCTCAACCAATTAATCGACGTGTCTAATGATCTGCGTACCCATTTTGAATTTAAATTTAATTTATGTCATGTAAATGTTACAGAAATTTTATGGATGTTTTTGAAAATACATTGGTGAAAGTCTGTGGGAACTCTGTATATAATGTTAGTTGCATTATTATATATCAAACATTATTATAGAAATATCATATAATAATGTGAATAAAACGTTTTTACTGAACCAGAATACATAGGCTGCACTTGGAATAGTCACACTGTCCAGGAAATGTCATATATATGAGGTAACTCAGCCATATCAGGAAGACACTCTAGGATATTAGGGATATTGTGCTAACTGGTTTATTCATTGCAATTCGATACTTAATCACAGGGTATCAAAGGTGCATGTAAACAGTGAAACATGAGGACTGGAGTGTCATCAGTATCCACATTATTCTGTGTATCTGAATACAGCCATTGATAGCTTGATGCTTTGTTAAACTGCTCTTGTTCATCTTGTTTCCAAGACAGCAGTTGGCTGTGTAGACAGCTTCGACTGTGGGGGCACAAAGTGCAAACAGCCCAGAAGCTACTGCTGAATTTTAGTATTTTGTTGCCCTTGAAATCATTTTTTATGCTTGTGTTTCTAGAAAGCACCTGCAACTTGTTGAAAGCTGCATTAAAACCCAAAACGTGATCGCAGACAGTTTGAGGCCAGAGAACATTACTACATGGATGGCAATGGTGACAAACAGTCTATACTTCACTCGGACAGAAAAAGATGGCACATTAGCCATTTTTTGTTGGAATTTAAAAACGAACACTAAATGTCAGAAAGCTTGCAGAACAAAAACATCTTCGCCCCATTTTCTGCTCTGTAATTTCAGCTTTCATCTCTTCTTTTTTCATTACTGCGCTTCCTCTTTACCACTTCATCTTTTTGTCATTCAAGGATCTAGAAACTACTGATTAGTTTCTTGGTCACGATGAGGGAAAAAAAGAAGTTATCTCTCAAAGAAAAGCTTTTATGGTTTAAAAATAATGTTTGTAATGGAGTGGATAGACATATATAATGTTCAAACACTTGTGTTTTCCACAGGAACGAAGTGGTTCTCGAGGCAGGAGAGAAGTACAGCTTTAATGACGATGGCTCTGAAATGACATTAATGGATGTTACCAAACTGGATGAGGGCGACTACACCTGCATTGCCAGGAACAAGGCTGGGGAGAGTGAGCAGGAGCTCAGTCTGAGAGTGTTTGGTAAGGCAGAACATTTTATATACATACATGCATGAGCTGAAGTGACAATATAAAATGTTCCAAATGTGTGGGAATGATGTATAAGAGTACGTAGGTGGGGGAAGAACAATACTATGGTTATGTGTCTGTTTTCTAAGGGATACAAGATGAGGTGTTGTTTCAGTGTGGGCTGTGGATGTTTCATGTAAGGATGAAGCTTAAGGATCCAGAGAACTGGCCAAGTGGGATGTGCTCAGCTAAACTCTTTGAAGTCTTTCTCTTTTTTTTTCCTTCTCTTTTGCCCACTAGGTTGTTGTTGTTGTCTTTATTTGTTCACGTAACAACCATAATTTAAATCACAACCACAATATAAGTGCATGTAGTCTCATAAATTAAATTTACAATGAGTTATCTGGTTCAGTTTGTTTTCCCAAACAACTGAAATGGCCAGGGCCTGGTTCTTAAGATCTCAACGGGTAAACGATTACCATGAAATTACTGGAGAAGGCTTTCAAAGCAGGTTGTTTACCTCTTTAGCAAGATTTACCTCATTATCTGAAAGATTTTCTTGCACTCACAAAGCTCTGGTCTCCCACCATCACTGTGGGAAAAGCTGCAGTCATGCGTGTCTTGTAAGCTGCCTCCTCTGAATATGGAAGCTGTATTAATGTGTTTTTTTTGTCCCTGATCCTTATCGGAGTTCTTGAATATTTAGTGCTGGTCAATACCAAGTCTGATCAGATATTTTCTTTCATGTAATGCCTCCAAGCTTCTAAAAATGTGGTTTGAAATCTTAGGTATTTCTCTATAATGCAGTAATATCACACTTGAGGTCATATTTCTTTCATACAGCAGTTTTACAAGCGCCATTTATTGGTCAAAATTAATAAGCGACAACAGAGTATGAATTGTTTGTTTATTTTGTCATTCATTTGGCTCCACCAGCACAAATAGTTCTGTAGCTGGACGGGGCTGGACTGTTGCCAAGCAACACATAAACATTCCTGCTCACTAGCGTGCTACTTTGCAGGCCGTGTTCTTTGTAAAATGGACATTTATCTGTGTGTTTCCATTTATTGTGCAGCCGGTGACACAAGAGTCTGTTGACTCCTGTGTTTCTGTTTGCCTTCTTCTGAGAGCCATTCATAATTTAATTCATATGTGGACATATGTTAATTTGCAGTGCAGAGTTTGTTAAAACAACCGTTACTGTAGGCTAATTAATGTTTTAAACACCTGTGAAGTGGAGTGCATGCATAGTTAAAATTTGCAGTGCTGTTGACTTTTATACCATCACTCATAGAGTAAAGGTAATCAAATTACTTGGTTGGAACTAACTGTTGTATAATATTCAATAATTCTGACTAAAACAATTAAAGTAACGTTCAGAACAGAAGTATTCTTTAGGCCCATTCAGACTTGATTTATATCTCGAGGGGAGGCGGGGTGATTTTAACTCTACTGCTCACTGATTTTAATTCTGTCCGGAGTGCTTCTGTGGGAAATATTCACCCCAACCTCAGTGATATTTACAGCCACAATTACCCACTGTTTTTCCTCCTGTAAATTTAAACCCTCTCCCGAGCGACCTCCTTGTATTTTAAAGTGGACCATTGAGTTTTTTCTCCATGAAGAGAAGCTTGTTTCTCAGCTTAATTTCTTGCGGGGGTTGTTTTTTAATCAGCTTAGTGTGAAATTTGGCTTTTAGGTGAAAATGGAGTAAGTCAAAAATGTTATTGCTAATCTGGTGGATGAAAACATGCCGATGATCATGAAAGATATGTTGAAAGAAAAAAAATGATGAGACAAAACACTGTAAAAGCTGCAGGTAGCTATTTTTTTTATTTATACTGTATTTCTTTGCTTTTTTGTACTTTTTTTATGACATTTTACTTTTTAATGTGCCAATAGAAGTGCAGAATTGCTGTTGGCAGTTCTTGTTTGCAATGTCCCTGTAGATGAACAGACAGCTATAATTGGTTGTGATTGTTCTCACGCAATTTCTGAAGTGTCTTTTTTAATGATTTCTAAGCAGGTTTATTGACATTAATTTGCAACAGAAAAGGCAGATAATGATATCCTCGGGAAGTGTAAGTCACACCGACTGATATCAATATGTGTTTTTTATTTGTGTGTTAAGATTTGACTGAGTTATGAGTCTGAGAAGGAGTACAGTTTTTAACTCAAATTTGCTTTTGGCTTTCTCTTGTAGCTTTGTTGTGCTGAGTGTCCATGTCTATCACAGATCACATCCTGTAACTTTTAGATGGTTAAGATGCTGCCTGAAAAGATCAGTTTAATTACTGAAGAGCACCGTGAATATTTATATCCCCAACACCCCCTGTAATGTTCATCCTGTCCGAATGGGGCTTTAAGTGTTATTTATCAAGAGTTTTAACAGTCCAAACCCAGCTTCATCAGGATTGTGTGGGTGTGTTTTGATCAATTTGATTGACAGTGCTGGCAAACAGCCTCCCAACCATCATTTGATTTAGATTCAACTAGCTAAATTCTAATTAGTGAAATATGTGTACCTCACCCACTTCAAACCACTGAGAAGAGCAAAGACAACAGACATTTTCCCTGTGAAATAACCACACTGATCTATCTTTAAGTGAACACATGTTGTGTCCATGTACAACCTCAAAGTAAGAATCTAATGGAGAAAAAAGATTTTAAATAGCGCTACACTTAAAGTAGTAAAGCAAATTGTTTGAGCTGCTAATACCTCTGAACTCAGATAAGATGTTTGCATCAACATCTTTGGCAAAAAGATTCTAAGTTTGTGAGCGTGGAGCTGCAGATGCAAATTCAAATAAACACAAGAAGTTTGTGCTCTAAGGTTTAGGCTGGATTTCTTTCTCTCCAGCATGAACAAAATACTGAAGTTTAAATTCAGTTGTTTGACAGCAGCAGGCGCTTTTCAGAGGCGTCATGCGCCTGCCAGATACTTGAAGCAGCTTTGCTCACTTTACTTGCTGACACACATCAAAAACCACTGTCGACTCTTTATTTGTTTGTGCCGTTCCATGCTGCTATCAGCTCACATGGCGGCGTCCTAGAAAATGGGTCCAGTGTTTTAACCATGACCAGAGTATCAGGAAATGGGTTAATGTAGCTGAAAGTATCAATTAAAAAAATAACAATCGGATCTGACACCAATCCTGCCTTATGACACCCCTGGCTGTGAATACAAATTGTTGCTTGTTCATTCAAATATGTTTTTGTGTCGAAATGACAACACAGCTGTCCAATTTTTTATTCAACAGTTATCGGCTGAGATAAAAGCATTTTAATACAAGGTTTCGATTGTTTTCTGGTGGTAAAAAAATTGTAAATTATACAGCATTTACTACATTGAATAGGCTTTCCTTGAAAATGTACAAATGCATTACCTAATCCATGCATTTATCCTTCATGGAGTGCAGTGAAAAATATGAAAGCACAGAGTAATGCTCAAACTCGCACGTCAGAAGTAGCACTTCAATTTGCTTCGCTCTGCTCATGTCACAGTTGTGGCACCCTGCTGCGCTTTCAGGTTAGCTCAGGTGTACTGTAACTCGACAGTTCTGTCAAATGTAAACAAAAATGAAGACCGGCTCCTTTGAGATAGGCTAAATAAATTATTACATGAATTAAGTCTGGATCCAAACGTGGTTATCACAACGTTGCCGCTGCTGGGACTGGAAAAGCTTAAATAACAGTTTGACTGCCATAGAAATCCCCCGTCACCTGTCAAACTACTGATCCTCTGCTTGCCTTTGAACTCATCCCACATCCACCGAGTTGTTCTTTTACTTATTGTACTTGTGCTGCCAAACCACCTGGCATGTCTTGTTGAGCTTGTGCCATTGTGATGACTTTGTTTTTGTTTTTACAGTCAAACCTAAGATCACGTACATCGTAAACCAGAGCATTTCCGAGATGGAGGAGCAGGTAACGCTGACTTGTGAGGCGTCAGGAGATCCAACGCCCACCATCAGCTGGAGCGCCGGTGAGCGCGTCTTCACCGAAGGAGAGCAGGTAAAATAATAAAGGCAGTATGGATGACAGAAGCTCGATATCTCAAATCCTAGGTATTCAGTTCTGGTCCTTGTGGGCCGATGTGCTGCAAGCAATTTTCCTCCTGGAGTTAATGAACCACACGTGGTGCAAAGTAGACTGATATTATCTGTGTCCCAGTTGCATACTATACATAAATTCTAACCTCTCAGTTTTTAAGTAACTGGTTCACGCTGGGGAAATTAGGTGCTAAAACCATTTGGTAGATGATGAACTAAAGGGGGAAAATGTGAGATGATGAATGGTGTATTTTCTCTGGTGACAGCGTGTAAAGTAATTCATACTGAAATAAACATTTACTTCACTTGCAGTTTGTGACGATTGTAAATTGGAAATTAAGGACATGTTTCTGAAGTTGTAGCTTGACTGATATCAATTAATCTCATGCATCCTTTCCTGTATTTCCAATATGAAAAGGTCCATCTTGTGCACTAAGTTCGTTATAGTAGAGTTTATATTTCATTATGGTGTGGAATTGGGACACACTGAGTAGTAACCACCAGGGAGGAACACAAAGCTGCAGGATGCCGGTGTCTCAGGGAGAGGAATTGAATACCTTTAACCTGAATTCAAGAGGTATATTGATCATGCACAGGTGGGGGACTTCTGCAGCTTCCTCAACAAGGTTTCTGTACTGCTGATTATTTCCCCTAAATTAGCGGCTCCTTCGAGACGGCCCAGAGGATCTCATGTAATTAGCTTAGCGATACTCAGCCTGTAATGTGGAGTACACTCAGATTTGACTCGAGTTTTCCCAAATGTCAAGAAAATCTGCATCAGAAACCTAATTATAACATTCCCAAAATAAGCATGCAATTTGAGGCAATAATTAAACTTTGTCTGCTTCTTATTGTACAGCATTTGCTAGAATGGGCACTTGGACAATCAAGTGTTTGTTTAGCATTTTCAATCCCCATTGTCATTATTCTGCTCATGCCGGGGATTGAAAAGTTTAATTTAGTTTATCTATGGATATTCTTTTACCATCTTTTGAATTTGTTTTGAGCTGTACCAACCATTACATTCCTGATACTATGTCCTCTTGGTAATGTCTTCAACAATACTTCATGTGCAAACCATTAAAAACAGTGAATACCTGATTGGTATTCTCGTACATCTATTGCCCACATGGCCTGCTTCTCCAAGGTCTTGGTGTCTTGCTACAGTTGAGAGGTAATGAGGGGGAAAATGCTTCAGAGATATACTGAAGTTCATGGAGGAATTCTGGAGCCAGTCCATTACATGCACTACATTTTCTTCCTACAGGCACATCTAAACAGGATCTATCAGGTATGAAATCCGCGTGGCACAGAAATGTACTGGAGTAGTGTTGCATAGTATGCCTCCAGATTTGATAAAAGCCCCAGTGAAATCAAATAATCCCTTTTTATTGAAAATTTCCAAGCTGTTTCTTGAAAACCCCAAGGAATGATCTCATCAGAGTTCATGAAATTGATTCGAGTGCTGCATGCTTCCCAAATATATAGCCTGAAAACTTCACTGATCTTGTGATAGAAAGTGCGTGGAGCTTATCTCATGAGATCAGATGACAATTTGGTTAATAACGTAATAAAAGAAACGCCATTTCTGTGTCGCTGTTGCCTGATCATTTCAAACTTTACATCACAGCATGAGGTTGCCTGGATCTAAGCCCAGCTCAGTCTGTCTGTCATCTCCATAGTACTGTAGATTGTCTAATATTAATGTCGGTATCACTTGAAAATGGAGGGTAAAAGTGCTCCACCTAAAATCTTTTGAGTATCAAACCCCTGCAGACAAAAATATAGAATATGAGTGTTTGAAACGTAGCGATCATAGAGGTGGCCGGTGGAGAAGTGGATTATGTTGCAAGAAGTGGTTTAATGGGCTTTTCTCCAACTATGAAAACTGGTTGCTATTGGAATCCATTGTAATCGACATGATTTCAAGCAGACTGCAGCCACTGTGCCACCTGTCAAGCCTCCAGGGCTCAGTGTTTGATATTCAAAAATAGGTTTTGAGTGAAGCATCACTTTGAGTGCAAAACACGCTACCACCATATGACGCACGTCACGACAGGCCTATTTTTTTTTTTCCTCTGTAAACCCACACACCCACAGTGGAGAGGCTCACTGGCACACATGGACGCAGAGCCCAGTAACAGTTTACACCTCTGTCCTGTTATCCTGTATAGATGTCCTATGAGAAGCAGCATTATTTTACAGAGCACACCTCCCAGCTGCTCTACCTCGATTTCCTCCTCTGTCAGTGACAGATCGTCTTATTTTGTGGTCTTGAAACTGTCATAATGGATGTGCAGACACTCATCAGAGGGTTAGAGTAACTCTCAGAGCTCAGTATCCCACCATTATATCTCATAAAAGATCACCTGGAAAGCTGTACTGTAGGTGTGAAGATTGACTCTGTGGATGCTGAGGAAATAAATAACACACAGAGGCTTTTTGTTATTAACAGGAACACAAAAAAACAGAATATCATGTAGCCCTGTTGACGTGCAGCACCATGACATGTCACATGACATGTCATGTGACGCAGAGCTGTGCCGTGGTGGCAGTGTGTTTTGCATATTAGTCTGCAGTATGTTTTGTGATCTGTGACATCTCTTTACTGCAAGAAATGATTAGCAGCCTAACTGAGTGACTGTAGTAAGAGTAGATGCAGATTTCTTATATTTTCATTTATAGTTTTATCAGCAAGGGAGGTGGTTTCCGTGGTGGGTCTCTAATGAATGCATGAGGAAATGGCTGCTAATTGTTTAATTGTCTTGTTCTGTTTGTTTGTTCATCTGATGTCCATCTGTCATGCTATCTGTAATCATCATAACAGCTGTATTTCATCCAGGATGGTGTGACGATAGAAACAACATTCGTTTGGGGTGGACATGCTGAATTTGGGAAAAAAAAAAAAAAAAAAAATGCAGCTGTTCAATTTTTAAGCAAACATTTTAGAGGTTGTTAAGTTCAGGATTTCTCATTAATATATTGATGGGAGATTTCGTATCGGTCAGAAAACCAGTGCAGATCTGTACTGTGCCATTTTAGATGTGTGGTGGTGATGAATATACAGAATTAATTAGCAGTTAATTTGAATGTGTTTTTCAGTCTTTTGGCTCCCTAGCTGGTCAGCTGCTTTCATGTCTTGTTTAAATGGTACCGTGCATCAAGGACTTGGACTTTGTGGTGCAGAACTCTATCATCATGAGAAGATGAAGTTTCATTCCTGTACAGTTCCTCACAGCAGTGATGTTTTGTTCATTGTTAGACAAGAAACTCAATCGCATAAAGTAAGGGGATTACTGGAGTAATGTGAAAAATCCTCACTGGTGTGTAATACAGTTAGTTTTACAAAAAATTTACTTTTCCTTTTAGTTACTGCATACTGCTTAATGAGGAACAGACATAATGATGTTCTGTTTAACCAAATGCATTAAAAGAAAAGCACCGTGATGTTAAGTTTATCTGCCCTGACTGCAAAGACTGTGAGCTCTTTACTCAGCCCCAATATAATAAGAAGTATACTGACATTTGTACATGTTTATGCCGTCTCCTATCTTTAAAGCTAGAATAAAGCCTTCAACAACTTAAAAAAAAAAAAATCAATTTAGCATTTACGAAAGGTGCTCTGTGGAGTATTCTTGTAAATAAACAAAGTTTCTGTTTACATCCAGCATTATTTACCAAAACGCATTTAGTGTCTCCTTGAGGTCGAACAAAAATATTTGCAATGCTAATTTTTTCAGAAAGTTTTGAAACCTAGGTTGTTTACATCCATGTTAACTTTCTAGCCATCTTCTTCTTTCCTGCATTTGTAGTAGTGTTTTATGTGAAACCATCGGCAGGAGTGCGTATGGCATCGCCCATATGCACATGCACAGGCATAACAAAATGTGGACTATTGTTCCATAGTGTTAGTAGTGTTCAGAGGGTTTCCACGGTTCATGAAAATCCCTGGGGAAAAAAACAGAGTAACATTATACAAAATAGGTTCCTTGTATTACTCATTTAAAATCTAGTGTTGCGCTGTGTGACTGTTTAAATGTCAGTGTACATAGACCAGATCAATATGGCATCATCGCAATCATCGCCAGCTCCCCCCCTTTTGGAGGAATAGGACATGCTGTCACATAAGGAGAGAAATAGCAGAAAATGAGAGAAAAGCTGTTGTGTGGCGCCTTAGCCAAGGCTTTACACTGAGATATGAGGTACACAAGATGCATGAATATTCTCTGTCATGATGCTGGTGACAGTTACTACTGATAGAAACCGGTAGCTGCTTGAGTGGGAGGTTGCTGCAGAACAGTCATACAGTAAAGCAGTATTAGATTGTCGTCTCCAACTAGATCCTAGCATATAGATCAAACAGTTGTTTATTAACAGGTTGGTTATTTACAGACAACAGTCAGCCTAATGATACCGGTGATTCAATCAAATATACATATTTTATTAAATCACCAAGTGAAGGGATCCGGACATCTGCGCATGTATAAATGCCTGGCTGAGCAATATCCGGCCATGGTGTTAGGTGTTGATCCAGTTGGACATGGGGTAGACAGAAGGAGCGTGACAGCTGTCAACCTTATTTTATCAAGGTAGCGCGAATGCTCAGGTACAGGCAAAGTCAGAAAACAATTATTAGCCATGTCTATAAAACAAAAGTTTGTTTGACAAAAAGGATACACATACTTGTTAAAATTACAATCCATACACATACACTGGTCTAGTCTATTGGCACATGCATCTAGTTGGCAGCCGGAGTGTCTAACTAGCAAGTAAATTTAGCAATGCTAGCAGTGTGCTTCTCCGCATATGCCTGGGAAGTGCATGTTTGATAATGTATGGCTGTATCTCTACATAGGCCTACCCATTTTAAACAAGTGAAATAAAGTCATGAAAATGAGGTAAAATATTATGAAGAATTATGGAAAAGGTTTGAAAATCCATAGGTAAAAATATGTGGGAACCTTGTGGTCAGAAACTCTACCTTTAGACTTACATAATACAGTGGTCTCAAGAATTGTTGGCACCCTTTAGTAAAAATGAGCAAAATTAAGATGCCAAAAATGTCTTTATTGCTTATCCTCATTATCTTTTATTTGAAGTATTCACAAAAATCTATCCTTTAATTGAAGTAACATAATAAAAAGAAACGATTTATTCTTGTTTTGAGGCATTTTTCTCAAAAGTATGTGTGCTACAATATTTGCCACCCCTTCATTTAATATTTTGTGCAGCCTCCCTTAGCCAAGATAACAGCTTTGAGTCGTCTCCTATAATGCGTGATGAGGTTAGTGAACGCATGGCACAGGATCTGAGACCATTCCTCCATAAAGAATCTCTCTCTAGATCCTTTAGATTTCCAAGTTCAGTGCTCATGGACTTTCCTCTTCAGCTCATACCACAGTGAAGTTTAGATAGTTGAACTGTGGAGGTCATGTTAAAACCTTTATTCGGCAGTCTATGAACCATTTTGCTGTAGATTTTGAGGTGTGCTTTGGACGATTGTCCTGCCAGAAGGTCCAACTTCAGCCCATTTTAAGCTTCCTGGCAGAGGCTGTTAGGTTTTCATGCAGTATCTGCTGCTGTTTGATGGAGTCTATGATATATCTTAACAAGATGTCAAGGACCTTTGAAAGTAAAACACCCAGACAACATCAAAGATCCACCGTTGTACTTCAGAGTGGGTATGAGGTACTTTTCTGTATGGCTATCTTTATGTCTACGCCAAACCCACCTTTGATGTTTGTTGCCTGAAAGCTCTATTTTACTGTCATCTGACCATTTTATCTGGTTCCATTGAGAGTCCCTGTAAAATCTGGCAAACTGAGGTGCTTTAGCTTGTTGTTGATTGACAGCAGAGGATTTTTATCTCGCAACCCTCCCAGAAATCTTGTGGTGATGCAGTTGGCATGTAATGGTAGTTTTGGAGACTTTCTGACCTCAAGACTCAACTAACCTTTGCAGTTCTCAAGCTGTGATCCTTGGAGATTCTTTTGCCAGAACCATTGTGCTCTTGGTGCATTTGGTTAGTGTACACACACATCTTCCTCTTGGCATCTTCAAAATCTCCTGTCACTTTGAATTTCTTTATTACCCTGATAGTGAAAATTGGTATCCTTAACTGTGAAGACATCTTCTTCTTTTATCCATTCCCTGATTGTGCATCTCAACAACCTCTCATCGCACATCATCGCTGTGTTCTTGGGTCTTTCCCATAGCGATAAATGACTATGGGAATTTAACCTGTGTCACCTCATATTTATACCCCATTGAAACAGGGAATCATGGTTGACTAATCAACCAGTTCCTAATCAAACAGGCTAACTTAAAAATTTAAATATGACTAAAAATATACTTAAGTTAGATTTTAATCATAGGATTCTGGGTGCCGATAATTGTGGCACATATGTTTTGGGGGAAAAGTAAATAAATTTACTTTACAAAGACCATTTTCACAGCCTATTTTGCTCATATTCACTAAAGCTGGGCAAACACTGCACGATTTGAGCCGGTTTTAGAAATGCTGTTGTTTAATTCCAACTCCCGCAGTATGACTAAATTGTTTGCGATGTACAGCCAAAGCTCACGATTTATGCGCTCACACTGACCCTCAATTATCAATCTAATGTTCAGACCAGCGCAGATCAGAGCGCAGAAATCATCTCACCATAGGGTTCATGTGTGATTCGTGAAATGTTCTTTTCTCGCCAATCACGACACAGAAATGATTAGGCGTTCATAAATGTGGTGGCTGAAAACATTTGTCATTTACATATCTCGCCCCAGTGCATTCTTGGTTTAGAGGCCCCACCCAAAGAGTTTATGACACAGGGAGGCTTAATACGACTAAGAGGAGAAACTTCTCTGAGAAATGGAAATGCTGAAATCCCAGGTCCAGTTTAACCAACTGGTTGAATTTGGCAGACTGAAAAGTGGCATCGAAGGAAGTCAGAAAAGTGCAGTTAGCTGCGGTCAACAGCGTTGCAGTGGTCAGGTGACCTCGAGGTTGAAATATTTGATTTATACATCCATGATATATATTGACCTATAGCCGACGTGGCTGCAAATACATAGATGCCAGTCAGAATATGATCTACTGATTCTCCACCTCTGACAGATTTACTATGCTGCACTGCTAGTCCATGCTGACTTAAACTTGCGTACACGAGCTAAGGCCTGATGTGAGATTTGATCATAGCCTCCACTCATGTCCACATATAAAAATGCAGTGTGTTGTGTGGATATGACCATATGCCCAGTTTTCTGTCATACGTTTGTTTTATAAATGAGGGCAATTGTCAAGCCATGACATGAACACTCTCACTATACGAGTAAAATAGAAATTATAACTGTCTATTGGCTCATGTGGACTGTTCTGGCTATTGACAGTTGTCAACAAAGATTTGTTTGAAAGCTCCAGGGCTGCAGGCTGGTGGAAGTTTGTTTGCTAGTAGAGCTTCAATTCACAATAATGTAGAAACAGACATTCTAAAAAGAGCTTTAAAGTCAATTTCTGCAAAAATGAGCCAGTCTAAGTCTTGATTCCCTCTTTCTCTCTCTCTCTTTCTCACACATACATGTTAGCAAGTTAGCAGCACCAGGCTACGTCGTTTAATTGACTGAGTGAGAAGAAAGGCACTGATCTTGTGTCATCGACTCATGGCTCTGCTGCAGCTGTGTGAGAGACTGGCAATGCTGCCATACAAAGGCAAAGCGCAGTAACTACACACGTGTTCAAAACTGAGTTAGGACTCCAAATGGGCTTTGTGACATCTATTCTGTATTGTGATAAAGTCTCCTGGTTCAATTTTGTCCCGTTTTAGAGGACAGAGAGTGTCAAGTTTGCATTAAGTACAAAAGCCAAGCTAATACCAAGGCAAACTGCAGTAAATGATGTTACTGCATTCTGGCTTTGGTTTTGCGGCTTTGACACAGCAGATACTGCGGTCTGTGTTGGTAGCCTTATCCTGAAGGGGATTCTAACATTCTTGGTCCCAATCATAACACTCCCTCACACAGAACCAACAAGCCAACTAGCTAGCCTAGAGAAGGGTTAGGAAGATAAAAAATGACAGCTTCATAATCAGTTAGCTAACTAAGTTACTGGCTAGCTAGCTGCTAGCAAATTATAGACAGACATTTTAGCATAGCTTCTTCCTTGAAGGCAATATCCACTCTGACAATGTAATGATAATCCAATTTAAAATTGGGTTGATGTGTCTTGATTCGGACATCTCTTAATGTTTCAGGCAGCTTATCCAACTGTAGTGGAAAGTGTTACTCTTTCAAAAGTTACCCAGTTCCAGTAATGTTATGGGAAAGTTAAAGTTAGCTTAAGTTAGCTGTGCCTCGAGTGCAACCAGCGGCAACAGGAGGAGCCGATTTAAAATAGCTGTCAAATCCGCCTGCTTACTATCCTTGATTTGCAAACGACGTTAGATCACATGATTGAGATAGAATATTGTGTTAGCTTCATTGATCGCCAAGGCAATTCAAGGGTTGCCAACAAAAGAAATGAAAATTCTTATGCAAGTCGACATACCAGCATTTATTTATTGTGTAAAATGGCAATGGTACTTGGGAAAATGATGACACATGATGACCATTTCTTCAAAGTCAGTTACTTAATGAGCAAAACACTCTGTGATGAAAGGGGCATTGCGATAAAAGAAGATTCTTAATCTTGAGGGTCACTACTGAGGGATGTCAACATTTGCAAATTGGAAAAATCAATAAAACTATTGAAAACAATCAAAATGTAGTAAAAAACAGCAAGAAAGTTGGATGAACACATTTAGTTTAGATATACTGCACTTTGACTTTGCAATAGTGTTTCGGTCATAGTTTTTATCTATCCTTCCTGAGATGGCACTAGATGAATTTATTACCACTAATCTCCCTACGACGAAAAATTTTAGACATTTTTCTCCATGTCAGTGTTTGCGTAGTTGCTGCACTTTGACTTTGTAGGGCAGAATGGCGGACCAAAATTTCTGACACGTTAGAAATTCATCCAAACATTCGATGGCCGGTTGGGAGCAGTTGATGGGGCCATGATCTGTCTTCGCTGCCCTCTGTGCACTGCACAGCAAACAACACTGGATGAAGCTGAAATTCGGTCTGACTCTAAAATGAGTCGTGCAGCTCAAGAAACAGGTCAGGAACAGGGTCAAAGCATACAGTGTATGCCCAGCTTTAGGGCACCAATAATATTCGAGGGCACTGTACCTCCTTAACCTTAACCAGTTCAATCTGTCAATAAGTTTTAAGTGGACTCTTTCAGTGGAGCTACGTGTAAAAGTAAAAAGAATAGAGAGCCAAGGATTCAGCTTTTAATTATGCTGCATTTCAGTCATGTAAGAAACCAAGACAGTTTTTGTTACATCTGATATTCTGTGACAAATAAGCGAATCATTCTCAGTTTGAAATCCTGTCTGGCTTCATTCGACTCTGTTTTCTTTTTACCGTGGTCTCGGGTTTTAAAGGTTAACACGGGGAGAAACAAATTCTTTCTGAATAACCTCCTACACAAAATGTTCAGTGTCGGCAGACAAAAGCATTCTGCTAGAACTGTGAGTAAAAGGGGTGCACAGTGTGAGGATTGAGGGAGATTACTGTATCATAATAGGAAAGCTGTGGTACTGTACATTCAAAAAGACGGGATAAAAGGAGTAAGTTCAAAAAGTGTTGTACAGTCGTGGGTGCATGCCTACGTAGACTTATGTTTCAAATTCAAATTGGCACTTATCTGCCGATAGTTTTGTTTTTGTTTATACGGCCATTAAAGTGAAGTGTTTATATATTTATTTTAAAACTTTCATCAACTTTTACGTGTGGTATTGGGTTGTTTCAGTCCTTTGAATGCATTCGCTGCGAGTCGCTCCAGATAAGTGTGTCTGTTTAATAACTGAAAATGTAAATGAAGTATTTATCCATGCTTTGTACTTTATCTACATAATGAATGTTTGGCTTATTTGAATACATATTAAACATTCTGCTTGATGCACAGAGTTTTCAAGCTGTAATTATCTGGAAATATTTTTGAACTGTAACTATACAGAGGGAAGTTGTAGCGACAAAGGACTAATTATAAAACTTAAAAGCACATTATAGTTTGAAGGCGATCGGATGATGGCACCTAATGTCTGTAATCTTTGTGTTTTTGTAAAAGAAATACTACGTTTCAGGACACAATGTGCTCTTAAGGTCTGCACTGTGCCAAGTAGAAATTAAAGACCTGAGAAAGGAAATTCATGATTATTTTATATGTAATAAGATGCTTAAAGAAAATGTGTAATTAATGGGGTGTGACAGCGGTTTAGGCAGGGTATCTAGGAACAGAGGGATGCTTGAAGCATTGCGTGCCAGTGCAATGAGAGCACTGTTTTTTCTAAACACAAAAGGCTACTCATTTACAACTGCACGCCTGCTAGCTGAGTGGTGGGATGATGTAAGGGTTCCTTCACGAAAATGCTAGTCAGTTTTTCTGTGATGTGCTGGCAGAGGCTCTGGAGCTCAGCAGTTAATGACACAGGATGATGACAATATGCACAGTCAGGCGTCACCCAGTGCACGAAACTCCACCAGGGCTCTGTACATTTATGGGTTTAGTGTATTTGTGTTAGTATGTCTCCTCTTTCGCTGCATTGCCCTCTTCACGCTGACATTACAATTCATGTCAGAACAAAGAGCGAGGATAATTCTCTATGGAAGGGAATAACAATGGGCTGGAAAAATGATAAGTCCCACAGGAGCCGTCACCATATTGTTATGAGCATTTGCTCGGAGGAGTGATTTTGTTTTGGTGTCTTCCGTTTTGCACGCTCGCATCTGCTGCTCTTCATTGTCCTTTTGTTTTAAACAAACACCTGTCACAGATATGACAGCGATACTTGTCGGCTCACTTACTGCGGGAGCATCGCTGCAGACGAGCGTGTGTGTGTGGATGAGGTGGTGATGTTCCAGACTATTAGGTTGCCTGTTTTAATTGGACTACCGCTCTTTCTCGGCACCGTGGTGATATGCAGCCAACTGCTGTTTGTAATGATGTACGGTGCACAGTTTGTTTTAGTGTGACAGTAGAGGACTTAAAATGGTCTTAGGAGTAAAGTGAAATTACTCTCACACTGTGAGCTTTGCATATGAGTTGTCCAATAATTATTTCATCCTCTCCTCTTTCTAGCTGCTTCTTTTCATAGTGAAAGGTGAACCCAGTTTGTCAGTGATGAAAAGTACTTGAATGCAAGCACACCGTATGTTCTTTATGTTTTTTGTAGAGGACCTGGATTGATTATAAGAGAGTGATTTCTCAGTGTGAATAAATTGATGGTTTGATTCACTGTTTTGCCCTACAATTATTCCGGCAGATTGCTTTTATTTACTTGACATTTTCTTGCAGTTGCACCTGATGAAATAGCTGTTTATCATTTTGCTTGTTACACTTTTTCGCTATGTGGGCCATCGCATCCCATCATCATGCTTAACATTTTCTCCTCAGCCTCATGAAATCCATAGAGCATGCTTTCCAAAGAGCTTATCGTCTTGTGGGGTTGGGCTTTTCAGTGTCATTCGTGATTTAACTTGACATGGCATGTTGACTAGAATAGTTCTAAGTGTTTGTTTGTTATCCAGCGGTTTGATGTGATCTGTAATGATGTGAAGTAATTCTCTATTCAGTAGTGTGAGATATGACCAACATGGTTATGATTATCATATTTACTGTGATATATGCAACCTTTTAAATAACATTATCAGATGTTAAACTCCCATTGATCCCAGTCACAATGTCAAATGGGCTTTTAGAGTTTAGCAAGTAATGTGTTATACTACTGATCACTATAGCTTTCACTATAGTGACTATAGTTTGTGGTTTTAAATCTGAACCCTGATGCTTCAGTGAGACTTTTTTCAATACATAATGTTATGGAGAGGCATTTAATGATAACATTTGACAATAATTCAACCAAAGTTATTATTTAAAGGTCCAGTGTGTAGGATTTAGGGGGCAATATTGGCCAAAAATGGAATAAAGATATAATAAGTATGTTTTCTTTAGTGAAGAAATCACTTGAAAATAAGAATTGCCATGTTTTTGTTATCTTAGAATGAGCTGTTAATGTCTACATAAGGAGCGGGTCCTTGTCCATGGATCCGCCATGCTGCAGTGCCATGTTTCTACTGTAGCCCCAGATGCCACTGTTTGCAGCCCCTCCACAACAAGCCAAACAGCATCAGAAACTCTGATGTTTTTAATGTGAAGCTGTCTCATTCAGCGTTTTTACCAGTTTCAATCATGTGGGCTGTTTGTTTTGAAGAGGAAGAGACCTCTGCCAATAATTCAGCTGCCTATATAACCGCCTGAGCATCTGGGTCTAATGTTATAAGAGTAGCCACACATTAGGTTAGCAGCCAGTTTGCGATGAGCCGGACAGTGTTGGAAATACTAATTTATGATGTGATACTGCTTTATTCAATGTTTTTACCACTTAAAACCAACAAATGTGTTTGTTTTGGAGAGGAAGAGACCTCTGCAGATAATGTGGCTCCCAGTCACAACCTCCTGAGCACTAAGGTATTCTAACCGGGAGTTCACGTTTGGCACATGGAAGAAGTTTCTGCTGGTTGCAATCCACAATCACAACCACTAGATGCCAGTAAATCCTACACACTGCTCCTTTAAATGATATTATTTTTGTTAGTTAGTAAATCTTTCTTTCATCCATTCTCATAATACAGAAATCAGTGTTTGTAAAGTTAATGTGCCTGTAGATTTATAAATTTCCACTGACAGGGAGATCATTTTTTTAAGAATGAAACCCAAGTTACTGAAATAACATTTTTGTTTATTTTAGCCTTGGAATACAATCAAAGCATAATAATGGGAAAAAACCTCTTCCTTTTGAGAGTGTAGTACAAGAAGTGTTAACATTCAGAGCAGAGCATCTGACACAGGCCACCTGTAGGCAAAGATTTATTTCCAGGTGTCACAAAGGGAAATGGGAAGAGCTGCAACAAAATTGCTTCTTTTAAACCTCTCATTGCTTGTTGAGAAACACAGCAAGTCTTGACAACTACTAACTATTGATGTAGGACAGGCTCTGTATATGCATGGATAAGTAACAGTGCTTGAGCAAATTCAGTTTTATTGGGTTTTATATTGTCGTTATTGCTTCAAGCCTCAAAAACGGATTGCAGGTCGATAATTGCTGTACTACTTTTACCGAACAAGCCGACATATCTCTGTTGTTGCAGCATAATGGATTCACCTCTTCCTGATAAACCAATAACCTTCTTATCTGAAAGCATTTTCGTTATCATGATGCCAATAGACTTACTTCTTTGGGGGCTGGAAGCAGTCTTGTTCCAGCGTGCAGTTGAGAAAATAACACACCGTTAAAATCCCCCAAAAGTACACCTTTAAAAAGAAACACTCCTGCTGTCACATAATGGGTTTCTCCGGTTGGGAAATCCGAAGCATACATCTTATTGTATCTGCAGACTCTCAGCAACATCATACATTCAGCTCAGGGACTGTGGATGTACGGAAAATAAACTGGACACTTAATACTTGCATGCAACGTGCAGCGTCCCAGCTTTGCCTGGATAAGGATTGCTTTCTAAGAATTGCTTTGCCTTTTGTTTGTTGTTGTGTCTCTGTCCTCTACAGGCATCGTGGACTCGGCCAGAACAACACAAGGTATTCTAAATGCATGACTTTTTTCCTACACCCATCCATCTTTCATGTCAGGGGAGTCTAATTCAATTCTGGATGGACGCATATCAAAATTCCCGATCAAATGAGGGTCAGGGAGAGTATAGACCCTGAGAAAGATGCAGAAGCCAAACAGGCCTGTCCGTCTATATCTCTTTGTTTCACTTGTTTGGTTCCCATATAAACTTAACATGCAGCACTTCAGCCTGTATCTCTTTCCTTTAAGACCTTTAACCTAGTCTGCAGAACATAAGTAAATGCAAGACAAGATTTTTGTTGATAATTCATAGATTAGATGCATGATTCTGTTACATGCAGTTTCAACCTGTTTTCTCTCAGAAGAGGTTTCTGTCGAGGTAAAACTCTCCTCAGATCTCTCCATCCTCCCACCCACATCTCCAGATCTCACTTGATCCGCTGCCAATTCTTGATTATATCAAGATGTATTTTTGACATCAGAAAATGGTTTATTATAGTTCTAATTTGCTGGACCAAAGATGAATGAAGATGTATGCAAGAGAAAATGAAAGATGTCTTTGTGCAGCAGCCCAGCGTGTCAGAGCCAGGGACTGTTCCTGATAAAAAGTGAAAATTGGCAAAAGAAAGAGCTGCCTTCTTGAGCTTTCCTCCAACTTACTAAACTACCAAATATGTGTTTTACATATGTGGGAACACTGGTGAGAAATACAACTGTGTCATATCCAATATTAGTGCTGAGTGCACCATGCTAGAGGAGAGTACAGATTCATCTTTTTGGGCTTACAAATGAACAGAGATTTCTGCTCTCACAAAGTGTGATGTCACCGATCAGCCCATCACTGTTTCAGGTGCAAGATCAAATATTAGGCTTGCCATTGTTATTTATAATTTCTTACCATTTGACAGGAAATGAATGCATATTTTTAGACCCTTCGGTTCCTCAAATAGCCTCGCTATTTTATTTTCAAATTGCAGGGAGCTCTGCACATCAAGAGAATTGGTCTTTTCCTTTTACTCCTCTGTGTGATAGTTTTGAGGATGATAATGTGTTTTTTTTTTGTTTTTTTTCCATTTCCTGTTTCAAACAATAAGCAGATATTGACATTTCGGCATGCCTTCATTTAAAGCACCTGTCTGTTATTACAAAAAAATTGTTATGAAAAAAACGTATATCACACTACTCAAAGCAGATTGTGAGGAAGAGTGTTTCTCGACGAGCACATGTTGACACTAATTACTAGGTTTGTGTAAAACTGTGATGTACACATGGCTGCGAGGCATTTTTGTGCATCAGCAGTGTTGTTTTTCCCACAGAGAAGGGTTAAAATGCATTATTTTGAACATTGGATTAGTGATCAGCTGTACAAAATAAAACATGAAACAGAGAATCCAAGTTACCTAAGCTTCCCAGTTTTCCAAGAAGGATAAAGATAATCCAAAGCATGTTGCCACTTTTTCTTTAAACAAGAGAAGACAGGGCTTTAAAAACAGACTTATGCCATGTTATTATTTTGTCAACCATACTTCAGTTAACTGTTGTCTCACAAATTATATCTCAGACGCACATTTGCAGCACATCTGTGGTTTCAGGTTGTGAGTGCATTAGTTTACGTTAACGATCAGGCAATAATCATTTTCAATTGCTGACATACTGATACAGGTTTAAGTCTACCTGCACTGTGATGCGATCAGTGTGTCTCGGAAAGATATCCCATTAGAAACCACACAGGGAGGAGAATGAGCAGGGGGCAGTATGAGTATGCTGAGCATGTTTGTTGCAAGTGTGTAGGCAGCTGAGTGTTCATTTGACAAGCCGCGGAAGGGAAGGTACATTCAGGGGGAAGGTGCATTTGTATGCTGGACCAGTTAAGATTTGGTGAGACATGAGTTTAACATGTCCTCAGTGCATTCTCAATTTTATGCTCTGATGTTCCAGCAGTGTCTCTCTCCTCTGCTGGTGAAGCTGCAGAGGCTGTTGGAGAGCTCCGCTGTCAGCTCGGTCTGATTTATTAGAGGAGCTTCTGTCTCAAAGTCTTTATTCTCTTCCCCCATCTGTTTCATAGCAGGTTTTCCCGTAGACATGTAAAGTGGTTTGTATCACTTTCTTAAAGGCAGGAGAGTCAACAAATAATGGATGTTAAATACGGATGTTACGGATAGACAACCGCTCTGGCACATTGTGCATTCATACTGAAAATCCATTGTTATGAAACATTAATGAATCACAGCATTAAATTGCAGTGAAGACACCATTTTCCTCCAGCAGATGATATTCGTTATGGGCTTCATATGGGGAATGAGAGGCTGTAGAGAAACCGTCCATATGTTCTGGCTTTGGTGACATTTTGATGTTGCGTTTGCCAAAATGTAGGAGCACACAATTAAAAAGGACTCAATACTGAAGCATACTGACTAACTGGGCCTTAGTGGTGGTACATAGTGTGGCATGTTGCACAGATGCAGGAGTCAGCAGCAGTGCCACAGGGGTCGAGGCAGAATGCTTTCTGCACAGGGGTCAGAATAAAAGGGTAGTGTGTTATGTAAGTGTCTCCCTGGTCCTGCTACCCGCTATGCATAATGAATGCCCCAGACATGCTTTGTCTATTGAATTTGAATACAAAACTAACGAGGGTTTCTCTTACATGGCTGCCCAGACTGGGCCCTAATTCAATATGTGTAAAAGCATCCGTGCCATTGTTTTGCCTGCAGCTTGGATCAAAGCCATGAAAGCGACCAATAAAGAGGCTTAGATATTCAGTTCTGCAGCACCTTGGAAAGGGAACAATTCACAAAAACACCAAAGCTTACTGTATAAAAGGATGCTATATAAAAACACGTCCATGTCCCAAATCCATAAAATAAACAGGACGTATTAACTTTGAGATCTGCTGTGTACAGAGGAAAATCATCCAGAAGAAAGTTAACATTTGCTTCGCCATTAGCAGCATTAGTGTACAGTTAAAGGAGTTGTATGCAACTTTCAGAGCATATCTATTATTCAGAGTCTGAACCAGGATTGCCTGTACACGGCTCTCGACATGGAGGTGGCTAAGCTGGTGGTTAGCAGCTTACATGACTCCCTGAAATCCCAGGGTTTTGCTAGGGGGTGGCTCCTTATGCTCTGCGTCACGCAGAATGTGTGCCTGGTACGTGATCTTGTTGGCTCACATTGGGTCATCTCATCGCTTTTTGGATAAACTAGCAAGACCGTAACCTAAAAGAGTTGTTTATTGCCTAATCTTTAAACCCGCAGGGGACCTCACACCTAACCTAACTTTTTGTGATCATCGATTTAAAAGATATACTTAGATTTTTGCTCCTTGTACTGCCGACATGGCTGTGACAGAGACTAGACTTCCCTACAGATTTTCAAATGACTTTTACCCGACTGCTGAAAAATATATACAACTAAATAATGCTTAAATTTATTGACAGTAAAATGGACTAAATTATGTCCATCAACAAAATTCTTCTCAGACTAGGGGTCTGTATTCAGATATCAATGTAGAATATTGCATAAATAGATGCCCAGCTCGCTTGTTCAAAACTAACTCAAGTCACCCCCCATCTTGGGAAACTTACGATCATGTACTCAGAGCACTGGCTGAGCAGGATTGAAACAGTTAGGGGTGCACAGGGGAGAAGTTTGGATAGTGGGTTTTTGCCAGATAGCCCTGTCTATTTATTTGAACCCCTTTATTTTTTCATAACCTTAATACAAGAAATCAGTTTCTAAAAGAAAGCCCTCCAGGCAAACTTCTCCCAGCAGCTCTCGGAGCTCGCCAAAGTGTGCACTACTATGCCCTGCAAAACTCTCTGTTTATAGGGGGTCCCAGCAGCTTTCAGTGCTAACAGGGCAAACAGGATTGACAGCGGCAGTAGTGCTGACACACAACAGGTTGGGCATCATGCCTCTGTGACAACACCGCTCTGCCACTGTGAGTTAGGATGGCGTTATCAGCAGTAACCTAGCATAACTGTCGTGTGAGAGCATTGCACAGGGGCAGTAATTAGCTAGCCAAAGGGATACACATACAGGGACTCACATGCACTAACTTGCACTCGCTGCTGGACCGTCTACCAAAACAAAGAACAGAGAAGCTCGGGTTACAACACACACAGACAGATTGCGATTTAATTCTCTGCTTAGGAAGCCATTACTCCACTATATCATTGCATAGAAAATAGTTGTTTTTAGCTATATTGATGT
Source organism: Epinephelus moara (assembly GCF_006386435.1). NCBI lineage: Eukaryota > Metazoa > Chordata > Actinopteri > Perciformes > Serranidae > Epinephelus > Epinephelus moara. The sequence goes on from NC_065507.1 coordinate 26,435,778, forward strand.
TCTGAATGTCATATACAGCACCTTTTAGTTAAGGAAACTAAGGCTTAGGATCTGCATAATACATGTTTTAATTAGTAACATCCCATTTGGGAAAATGGTCCTTCAAAAGCAGAAATTTGGTCTGTCTGAAACTGCACACCCACAGTTTAGTGTCACATGACATCAGCCGCCACAACAACACAGAGTTGTTGACCCTGAAGGTCAGGAAGCCACTTATGGTTGGATGTTGTAACTCTGCATATCAAGTTAATGAAACCAGGTATCTCTCAAGCAGGAAGGTCATTTACACATCTCATTAGCCAGCTGTCTGTTGTTATTCCCCCGGTTTCAAATGTTATGTGACTTGGCATGTGCCCTTCATTACTGAAACTGGGGCATGTGCTGGATGTGGGTTCAGAGAGCATTGCAACGAACAACATGCAAAAAAACACAAGTGATTAACTTAAACTATTATTTTACCAAAAAAAAAAAAAAAAAAGTCTGATTGTGTGCAGTGACACTAAGCCCCAAATGTACTCAACATAAAAGTGCAAGTGTGGCATGTACGGTAATGCTCTGCTGTCTCATGCATCAGCATATTTCACGAGTTGGTAAGCCCTACGTGAGAAAAGCTCTTGATGGTTTCTTGTGCCTTCTGTCATCTATTATTGATAAGCTCCCCCTGTTCTGTCAACTGTGTCCTTATGTTTCCACGTCTTTACAGAGCACAGTGCCTTTTTCATTAACGTAATGTCTCCTCTGCTCATTAAAGGCAGGCATTCTGAAGCTTTTTTTTTTCCAGGTCACACATCTTTTGACAGAAATGTGCTCTGTAGATATAGACGTGCAAAATGTCAATGGAACATAACTGATGTGATTGGTTTGGTTTTTTTCCTAAACCAAGCTATTTTCTGCTCCCATTTAGAGTCTGGATGGAAATGTAGTGGTGAGGAGTGATGCTCGTGTGTCCTCCCTCACTCTGAAGTATGTCAAGTATACAGACGCGGGTCAGTACCTCTGCACGGCACGCAGCGCCATTGGAGAGGATGATAAGCTGGCATATCTGGAGGTCCGCTGTAAGTATTTCCTCTTCTCTTAATATAAGTGTTTTGGCCTACAAAATGAGTACACCGTAGTAAAAGCAACTTGCTAGTCATCCATCCTTTTTAATGGAACAAAAAAGGCATTTCCTGATCACATAAGGGCTTTTGAATCCACATTTATTTAAACTGCACATTGTTCAGGCACTGTTAAAACCATAAACTGTACAAAATGATGGACATGGTTGCAGTGACATCACTGGTTTGTGGTTTAAGCTTGGCATTTCTTCCATCACAATCTGTTAATCCGGGCATTTTAGCATGGGTATTGGGGTGTTGACACGGAGCCAGCCTCAAGTGGCCATTCAAGGAACTGCAGTTTTTGGCCCTGCAGGTTGCTGCTTGATTAAAACCACAAAAAAACTAAAATGTTTTACATGCATTTCTTTGACTAGATGCCCCTAAGATCCACGGTGCAGTGGCAGTGTACACATGGGAGGGAAATGCTGTTAATATCAGCTGTGAGGTCATGGCTCATCCCAGTGATGTATCTATTATATGGCTGAGAGATGGACTGCAGCTCCCCAACTCAAACACTACCAACATCAAGATCTTCCGGAGTCCATCAGCCAGCTACCTGCAGGTACACACACACACAAACCTCAATTTACAGTTCATAAAGTAAATGTACACATATACACATCCCTCCATGTGCACACACACACACACACACACACACCCCTTGTGTCATCAAGATTTTATGAGCATAGACTGGAAGTGAAGGGGTTTTCTTTCAGCTCCATTGTGGGTGAAAAAAAAAATCCAATGAATAATTCAGCAGCAGGAAAGCTCACAGCAACAAATAAAAATAGGCTACTCTAATGGACAAACAAAAAGGTCACCTTCAGAGTGTTTGACACACAAGTTTGTTCATCTGTTTTGGTACACTGCCCTTCATATATTTGCCTCTTCTTGTTTTTTTTCTCCTCCAGATAACCCCCGAGTCTGAAAATGACTTTGGGAGCTATAACTGCACTGCTTCAAATGAGATGGGCACCGAGGCCAAGGAGTTCCTGCTCATTCCGGCCGGTCAGTTGTGACTCTGCGATTCATTTCGTTGTTTCGAATTTATGACGCATAAATATTCAGCAGTTAAGGTAAATTTCATTGTAGCACATAAATTAAATTACAAGGCTTTTCCTGGCTTAAGGCTTCAGGAACAGATTTTTCACCCATATTCAAAACACATTAGACCAAAACATCTACCACAGCGTAAGATTACACAGAGCCGTGTTTGTTTAGATGGATGATAGATTTAGATGAAAAGGCGACGTAACCAACACTGGATAATTTAACACTCCTTCCCTCTGGTTGTTTAGAAACTACAGTGGCTCTGAGGATTTCACTTAGTGTTAAAAGAAAGGCAAAACAGAATATATCCAAGAGTTTAGTGTGTGTGCTATGAATTAAAAGACAATTTATCAAAGTTACAACACTTTTATTGTAACATCAACATACCACCAGCTGACAAAGACCAAAGACTGTGTATTCACCAACACATTAGACACATGGAACAGAGAGCAGAGCGATAATGGCACTCTTAAGCCACAATACTGAAGCAAATGAATTGAAAACGCCACATTCTTCCCTTGGAGCAGAACATGGGTAACCCACAGTAATCACAGTGTGCCTTTTCATTTCGAAGATCAAAGCAATTCACTACAGATCTGTGCTCACACCGTGAGTGTGTGGATTCAGGACAGCCACCAGTGCTCTGATATGGCCAATCTCAGTCATTTAAACAGTTAAGCTATTGTCGTTCTCTCTCAGATAGAGAGTGCAGTGATGGGTGAAACAAAACTTGCTTGTTTAGATCATGAAACTTGTCTAATGTAAATGAGGATTTAATTGTCAAGTATGTACAGTACAGGTCAGACATTTTCTCTACAAATCTAAAATTTATTGGTGCATAGTAATCAGAAAAGGCATCTCCTCCCATACAGCTGTTTACAGTTTTTGGGGTGTTTACGTTATATAGAAACATTACGTTGTGCTTTGCTGACTGCAAGGTGTTAAATGCATCTTAAGTCTTTCCTTTTCCAGCTCAAAGGTTTATCATAATCAAAATCTCTCAAAGCTTCAGCTTTTTTAAAAGGTCCAACAAACAGCTCACTTTTTTTCTGTGGTTGTCTTCGTGCTGTTATCATCATTAAAGGCTGACTTGAGATCAGCTTGTACTTGAATCTGTTTGTCGTAGCAGCATTTTAGTGTTTTCCCTTCCTTTATTTATATTTTCTGTATGCAGTGTGCAGCATTCAGTGCCTGAGAACAGCATTGATGTCACAAATCATACAATTCTTTACAAAGCCAGAGCAGTTTTTAGATGCATTTTGGATTGTTAGGAGCTGTGAGCTCAGTCTGTTAGTGTAATGGAACAGTGGAGTCTGACAGCGTTGGCGTGCTGCAGTCTTACATTTTTTGTTGCAATCACACTGCATTTCCTTCCTTTACCAGAGGTGCCATCAGCTCCATCCATCAGTGAGGTGAGACCCTTCTCCACCACGGCACAGATTCAGTTCGAGGAGCCAGAATCCACCGGAGGTGTTCCTGTCTTGAAATACAGAGCAGAGTGGAGGGCTCAGGGCAGGGGCGGCTGGGTGCACCGAGTCTATGACGTCCAAGATGGTGAGAGAAGAAAACAAGAAAAAAAATGTGTTGATGTTTTGGGGAAATGTGGATTTTTTTGGGGGGGGGGGGGGGTTTAAAGGATCTCAAGCAAATTGTCATCAATAGCTAACAACATTACTTATGTAAGGTGAAGGTTTTTGTTTTGTGTCAACACTGAGACACAGAACATTGCATTAGACACGTTATTTTTTGATCATTTTACTTGTGAATTTTTAAATGTTTGGGATATGGAGATACATGGACAGAGATACATATACATACATGAGGATGCATGCTGATATTTAAAGGTCCAGTGTGTGGGATTTAGGGGTTATATTGGCGGCGGCATGGTGGTGTGGTGGTCAGCACTGTCGCCTCACAGCAAGAGGGTTCCTGGTTCGATCCCGGTTGTGGGAGCCTCCTCTGTGCGGAGTTTGCATGTTCTCCCCATGTCAGCGCGGGCTTCTCCGGGTACTCCGGCTTCCTCCCACAGTCCAACAACATGCAGACTGGGGACAGGTTAATTGGTGACTCTAACGCCGGATTTCCACTGGATGCGTGTCCGTTGCGGAACGGCAGCGCTGGTTATCCGCTGCGTCAATACCCACCGGCTGCGTTTGCTGTGCGGAGCGGTGCAGCTCCGCTGGAAGACATCTCTGTGCACTGCCGTGATTAATATCTCCTCGTCCATGGTGTTAACGGGGTGAAATGACGTCTGAAAACCTCTGACCTGTTGACTTCAGGCCTGCCTCTGCCCATTATGTAGTTTTCAAGGTGTAGTGCAGGGAAATATGATCCGCGTGAACACTGTGTATTTTGTTTTGAAAACTAACCGGATGTTTTATCGTGTTTCTGTGCACGGCTTCCTGCCCCACACGATCTGCTCTGTGCTGAATTGCTGCGTTGTGCTCCGGCGTCCGGCAAAAATAGAAGTCCTGCATATCTGTTGCGGAGGGCTCCGGACTGCCGGAGCTGTGACGGAGCCGGAACGCAGCACAGCCGCAGCCGGTGGAAACACACACATTGACTAGGATTGAATCCTATCGGCTCCACTGCCGTGCCGGAGCGGAGACGCAACCAACACGCATCTGGTGGAAATAGGCCGTAAATTGTCTGTAGGTGTGAATGGTTGTCTGTCTCTATGTGTCAGCCCTGCAATAGTCTGGCGACCTGTCCAGGGTGTACCCTGCCTCCCAGTGTCAGCTGGGATAGGCTCCAGCCCCCCCCCCACAACCCTCAAGAGATGGATGGATGGATTGGCAGAATATTTTCTTTAGTGTATAATCACCTGAAACTATGAATTGTTGTGTTTTTGTTATCTCAGAATGAGCCTTTTATACCTACAAAAGGAGCAGGTTCTTGTCCATGGAGTCCACCATGTTGCACTGTTATGTTTCTTCAGTAGCCCAGAACGGACAAACCAAACACTGGTTCTAGATAGGTTCAATCATGTTAGCCCCTCTGTGACGAGCAGTGTCACAAAAACATGTTTTTTTAAAGCTAAACTGCTTTATTCAGTGATTTTACCGGTTTAAATCCCTCATCTGTTTGTTCTCGAGAGGAGGAGACCTCAGAGGATAATTCAGCTTCCAGTAAAAACCTCCTGAACAATGAACACTGAAGGAATCCTAAGTGGAAGCTCATGCTTTGCACATGGGTTAACTTTCAGCTCATTGCAATCTGCAGTTCTCACCACTAGATGACACTAAATCCTACTGACTGCTCCTTTAAAAAATAACCATATCAATATTGTGATTGATTTGAAATATATCAGTCAGAGCTAATGTGCATTCACACTGCTGTAGAAATGATATTCCTTTGTTGAGGTCAACATTACATTTAATTTCTAAAAGTTTGCAGATACCCTGAATGAAATTAAATGTTTCCATGTATCACTTTTATTATGTAGTGTTACATGACAGTAGAAAAACTAAATGAAAATTGTGAGATAAGCTAAAGCAATACATGACTAATTGAGTAAATAATAGCAATGTTATTTAAAACTTGAATAGGCATGATTAATGATATATAGAAAGTAATCCAAATCCCGAAAGTAATCTATAAATGATGATGACGGCTTTGAAACAGCTGTCAGTTATTTCTGTGTCTGTGTGTCTCTGGGTTTAGACCTTTTAGACCATCTCTAAATAGATTTATCTGTTTAAACATTGTCGGAATCAAACGAGAATTGAGCTAATCAGTGTTTACTCGCGACGGAATTAATTATGCATGTATTGTTTGAACTGGGGTTGTGTTTGTTTCACCGCTAATCAAAATTATCAAGGTGTTCTCAACAGGGATTGCACTGCCTCTGATATATTGTAACAGGCTACACCAGCGAGGCGACCATCACAGGCCTGAAGCCAGATACCAGCTACGAAGTGAAGTTGTCAGCCATCAACGGCAAGGGTGAAGGTGAAAGCAGCCCCGCTGAGTTCTTCAAGACGGAGCCTGTCCGTAAGTGGCACACGTTGCACGCTATAGAGCTTTTATCACACCTTTTTGACCCCTGTCTCTACAAACATATTATCTGAAGTCTTCTCTTCTATGTCTAGGAGTATGAAGTGCTTGTCCATCCCATTAGTGAGCTTAAAAAAGTCACCGAAGTGTAGTCAGCTGCTGCACAGCAACACACAAGTTAGCACTGAGGCTTTTTAGACAGTGTCACAAAAGCTTCCAACAGTGTCTTCTTTTCAGTTGAAGTCTGGCCTCCTCCAAGTTTTCTGTTTGTTTATTCAGGAGTAAAACTGACAACAGGAAGTAACTCACTGACCTTGTTTTGTTTATTTAGGTTTTCCATGGAGGGACCCTGAAATCTAAGAATTCAGGAAACATGTTTGTCATCAAGTCCCACTTGTTTAGCACCATGCTGCTATTTCACACATTAAATTGCACTCTGATTTCATCACACAGGTCGCACTTGGATGTGATTGCATAATTATTTAGAATTCACAGATTTGCTATATTTTGTTAGGCTCATTATATGCTTCAAACTATGAATTAGAATATGAATCAGTGTTATTCCTTAGGTCTTTAAATAGCAGCCCTGTAGTGAATCTTAAACCCATAATTTAGTGTTTAGCCCCCTCTGTTGGCTGCATGTTTTTGGAAGTGAAACTGCTTCACCCTGTTGGCTTCACATTGAATGTGCTTTTTGATTTTCACTGTTGGCCATGATTCAGTGTTGTCTGCATGCTGATCATCTCCTCCTCAGTTCATTTTTTAATTTCAATCATCCATTTTTTTCATCCGCTTGCTCACCTGTCTGTTATATTCATCAGGCCACACTTACAAAAGTAAGTGCTTCATTTCTTTTTGCTTACCATGTATTAGGTGCTTTGAAATGCTATTCATCAGTATTAAATTGGAAAAAGACTGCTAAAAATAGCTTCTCTGTTATTGATTTAATCCCACTCATGTCAGCGCATCAAAGATAGATATTTTGTGATTGGTACATTTTCATTAATATGCTTCTAGGGCATCATCTCAGCTTTGTTTTAATTTCACTGTCTCTGTTTTTATTGGCATCCAAAGTCATGGTAAAATCAATAAATCAGTGTCTGTTTTGTTATTAAAAACAGCATTTTTTAAATTTACTATTAATGTTTATTGATATTTTAATAATTGCGGAGTCAGGACTAAGACAGCACATTTTACCATTTTGTTTATTACACTAAGCAAAAATTGTTTGATGTCCATTCAGTCAATAATTAAAAACCCATGAGAACAACTGCCGTACATTTGCTGGAATATTTTTCTTGAAATACAATTGTTTTTTGTTTTTTTTGACACCTTTGAAGCTGTGTCTTAAAACAGCCTTTCAGTTTCATGTGTGCTGCCTCTATCTCATTCTAACCTTAAATGTGGCAGTCATTAAATAAAATGTTTTGCTTCCTCTTGCTTCTCGCTAAACTCTCCAGTGAAGTGTTATTACAGAGATTTAGGTAGTTATTTGTGCAGACAACTGATTCTGATTGCCTGATAACTTCTCTTTTATGTCCCTAGACGGCATTTTTCATTTTTTCACCGAAGACACAGGTTTGTTCTGTAGAGAGGATAATAGACGATTAGTTTTTCCAGCTGTAGCTGTTTCTATCCCGGCAGGATAACCCCATCACCCCTACTGATTAGCTGCATTTATAATAACTTGAAAGCTTAGCAAAGTGTGTCTTTTTTTCCAAGAAAGTGTAACCTTGAGTAGCCTGATTATAAATGCAAACTCCTTTCTTGTCTGTTACCTGTAGATTTTATCTAGCTCACATTGTTTAGTTGACAGCTGAGTTATCCGAATATGAATATTTATATAGTTGTTATTGAATTGATTGGCTAAATGACACTTTTATGAATTAACACTAAACCTCTGCATTTCAAAAGCTGCACGTTTCCCCTCTGGCTCCAGCTATTTGGTGTATTTTGGGGATGTTTACTATTGGATTAGGCCCCTCAGCATTGATTATTCACTTACCTTGCAAATTATAAAGTCCCTGAAGTGAAAAGGATAAAGCTGTTCGATGTCTGCTGCACTTTTCACATTGAGAACCCAAACAGATACATTTCCGTGCTCTGTTGTTGTGTTTATTTATGCGAAAAGCTCCACGTTTTGTTTTAGTTTGTCTCTAGATCATTTACAGGTTTTCTTTGTCCTCTACCTGTGTTCTGTCTTTCATGTCCTTCTTTCCTCTTTCAAACCACTCACGTGTCATTTCATGTGACTGTGACTGTTGTTTGGCATGCATGGTTCTGACGATCCCCCTCCACTCTGCAGAAGGTAACTTACTGTCGCAGATTTTTTTGAAAGACGACCCCTCGCTTTATAATTGAAGAATCCCACAGTAAAACAACACAGTAATTGCTTCTATGCAGTCATGTAATACATGTCTACCTCAATCCCATTAATCAATCATGTAGACATTTGCCTCAGCACGATAAATGAGAGAGAGCCAGAGCTGTCTTTGTGGTAATATATAACAGTCAAGAGTGTTTAATATCACCATCACACGGATGGTATTGATAGCCCGCTACCTAAAGGGATGTTACCTCTCCTCCTTTTAGGATGTGTTCATATAAATCAAGTTTGTAATAAACGCTGTTTCCTCTAACCACTGGAGATTCACTACCCCTCGTACCTGCAAAAAAACTGCCCCTACCAGCAGTTTGCTCTGGTTCTCAATCAACAGTTATTCATGCTGAGAGCAATAGCTACCCTGTGCATTGTGTCCACTGTATTTATCATGTTTAACTTTAGGCTGCATTAAAGCCTACATCAACTAACTAAGAGTGCTTTAACCAGGGTTTTGAATACAAGCAATATTATGCGTCTTAGTATGAACACTAACCATTATGCACATTTTTCTTGCTCTCTGTTTGTAAGTAATATGTTATTTATTTAGCTATTTTCTAAGCCAGAGTTACAAAGGGCTTCACAAAAGGAAGATAAAAGCAATCGAATAACTGTTTAAATTAAAGACAAGCAAGTGTTGTTAAAGAACAAGAACAAGCCTGGGCAAGGAAGCATCACATGCTTTTGAGAATAAATAGGTCTTGAAACACTCAGAGTTTGCTGATCTGACCCCCAGAGGGAGAGCCAAATGGAGCCAAATTGCTGAACACTTTAAAAGTAATTGGAAAGGTTTTGATTTCAGCACCGTAGCTCTACAGTAGTTAGTAATAAAGCAGCAGAAAATTAGAGCAGTTGTAGATGGGCTACAGCTTCTTTGCCTAAACAAGAATAAGATGCATCACAACAGACAAGACAAGGCAAAACAATTAATGATTTCTTCAAGCGGTTGGAAAGAAGAGGCAGCCTTCTTTGGCACTGTCTCTTAATTAAAAAATAACAGGATTAAACAGCTGACTTACGATGCTTCTTAGAGTTCAGTTGGGAATGAAAAACTGACCCCTTTTATTTCTGGAAATGTAGGTAGAGGCCTATAGTGAGAAATCCAATTTTGTTTTAATTAAACTGCAGAGAACTTTGAGACATCCATGCACTGATCTCGTTCAGCTTAAAGTTTTCAAGGTTTTAGACATACCTAAAGCTGGACATCATCGATATAGCAATGATAAAAGTGAAATTGACAGATAATATATCCTAAGGGGAGAATAAGATGGGTCCCAGACTTGACCCCTGAGGAACTCCACAGGTCAGAAGAGCAAAATCAGACTCTTTGTCTGTAATGGATACAAAAAAAATAGCAATAAGATATATTAATTTGTTGTCTTACAGTTTCCATCTGATACAGTTCTGACTTTGACTTTAGTGTGTTTAAACATTGATTGTGGAAATCAGTTTGAGATGGTGAAAACATAGTTCAGTGCATTACAAGTAAGTTGTAAAGCACAAAAAATTCACCCCGTGGTTATCTTTATAGTTAAACCTATGTATTATGATGTGAGATGCAAATTCTGCATAAACATTTCAGTCAATGAGAAATAACCCTTTCCCTCTGAAGTCTTGTGTAACACTGGGGGAATGTCACTCAGCAACTCGGACTGAATCAGATAAGCATGTGGCTGTGTGTCATTTGGTAATTAGCCTGACTTGAGACATACCATCTTGAGGCAAGCGATTAAGGAAGGGCAAGTAACTTAAAAGGACAACAAAGACGTCAGTTTCAAAGACTTTTATTTCTAATCAAGGTTTTCTTTGTTGCACAATTTTAAAGGTACTGATGGAGTGACAGAATCTTCTCCTAATAAAATGACCCTGTAGTTCTCTGCATCTTTTCCATGATTAAATGACCTCTATCATGCTCTTATGTGCCTTTAGGGAATCCGAATCCTCCTAAACTCCAAGGGGCTCTTCAACCCAAAGGCAACTCCCTCAAAGTCAGCTGGATCAAGCAGGACGATGGTGGCTCGCCCATTTTACATTATCTTGTCCGCTTCAAACCAGTAAGTATGGCGATTAGAGCAGAAATGATTCGTCTGTGTCTTCTGAAGCAATTACTGTGATGACTAATAACTGATCTTTAAATAATTTTTTAAGCAGAGTGCCAAAAATTCCAGGTTCTGGCCTCTCGAATATGAACATTTGCTGGTTTTGTTAGTCTTTTATAATTGCTAGCTGGATATCTTTGCATTTTTTCTGGAAATTTTTTTGTTTCTGTTTGTTTTTTACCAATTTTCTGGCATTTTATATACCAAACAGTTGATTCAAAATCATTATTTAAATGTAAAAAGTGTGGTCTAATTCGGTCATGTTCAAGCCTCCATGTTAATTCATGTTGTTCTAAAATGATAAGGTGATTAATGGCTAAGTGAATCTGAAAATTAACCTGCAACTACTGTAATATGATGTGCACTTAAGCCAGTTTTCAAACAAAAATGGCAAACATTTAGATTTTTTGAAATGTGGGAAGAATCTGCCCTTTTCTTGTCTTACATCATCAGCTGGGTTTCCATCCAGTTGTAGCACAAATTTCAGCCGAATTTTTAGAAAGTCAGCAAAATGAAAATGCGTATTCATGCAGTTTTCCATCCACTGCTCCTATTTAAATATTTGGAGTTGGTTCATCAAGATACGCTGTAGGTGGTGTCGATATTCCAGTTAGGTGCCAGAAGAGGCTACAACGAGATGACGAAATTAAAGGATTGCCAGTCAAACCTCAAACAAAGGAAAACAACAGATGTATAATGACAGAGAGCACACTGGACAAAGGAAATAATGAGTTCACCTATGTGCTCTTGGAAGAGTTCTGTTTACATAGCTGTCTGCATACGTGAGCGTTTTAAAAACCCTCCAGAGACAAAATACCAGAATCTGTTTCCATTGCACTTAGTCACGTTTATCTTTTCTCAAAACACCAACTTTTTCATCACCCCCAAGCATATAACTGTTTTGAGATATTTCTAGATTTCTTTTTAATTCTGGCATTTCCATTTAGGTTTTTTCATGAGCAAATTGAAAATACGCATAAAAAGAGGTTGATGGAAACGCACATATAGTAAACTGTTGGTCGGACCAAACAAGCAAATCTGTGTGTTTGAAAAGGTCACCTCAAGAAAAGATGATGGACATTTTTCATTATTTTCTGATGTTTTATTGACCAAACAATTAGTCAGATATTCAAGAAAATAAAAATGAGATTAATAGATAATGAAAATAACTGTTAGTTGCAGCCCTTAATGTATATATGTCTCTGTGTGTCCTTAGGTACAGGTGTCTGAGTGGAAACCAGAAATCCGGCTGCCCAGCGTCAGCGAGTATGTGATTCTCAGTGGTTTGGATTGGGACACCGAGTACAATGTTAATGTGGTGGCAGAGAATCAGAAGGGCAAGTCAGAGCCAGCTACCATGTCCTTCAGGACGGCCACAGAGCCAGAGGCCATCCCAGGTACCCTCCCGCAGGTCACTCACACTAAACTGGAACTAAACAGCCAGAAACCTGAGGAGCCAAACTCAAAGCTCAAAACCAGAGCGTCACCTTCTATTTTTAACTCACTGGCTCCGAAAGGTGAATGACAACTAAATAAATCTACAGAAAAAATAGATTTCCTGGACAGCGGTGAGCCAAAACTGATTTTCCGGCTGAATTTTCTCACTTTAAAGTTTTGACAGCCCTCGCTAAATGAGCTTGAGTTTGCTCTCTCAGAACTGGGACAGGCTCTTTCCACGGAGGATGAAATGATTTCCTCTGAATGATTGTACTTTTCCTTTAGCTTTGTTTACCGCTAAAATAGCAGCTAGAGTGGTTAGTTTGTCCCTGTGTGGAAGCAGCTTTTAAATTGACCCTTGATAACCACTGATTAACTCGTACCTTGAGGTCTTAACTGCAGCTGACGGTTTTTTTACCAACCGCACAAAAAAACCCCACACAGCTTGTCAGATTCCCTTTAGGTGCTAGACACTGCCGAGTGCTTTGCTGAAACATCGCAACAGACCATTATGTCTTCCTCTCGTTTCTTTTCTAATTCATTCTCCAATCTAAAAGCATTTCCCACTCACCCACCACTGAGTCACCATCTAGTCCACACGGTGTAGTTTTCCCCTTTGTGCTGTGCTTTTGCTTTGATGTGTTGCTGCTTTTTTCTCCCTCCCTTGATACAAGAAATCAGTTTCCTTTTTTTTTCACTTTTGGTTTTCAGACCTGACACATTTTCACTTTCTCTTCCTGTTTTCCCCGCCCTTCTCTTTTTTTCCTCTGTTTCCCTTCATCCCCCTCCCCCACCCTCTTCCTTTCCTTTATTCTCTTTCCCTTTCTCTCTTTTATGCCCTCTCTCAATGTTCCTGCTCTCTTGCCTGGTCCTGGACATTGGTGTGGTGGACCACATGACCATTTTCGTCTCGCCCTGTGTGCATTTTGGTGTGGTCGGGGTTGTGCTGCCCCCCAACCTCAGTTGAATCTCAGGGCTGTTCATCTGTGACATGCACTTTGGCATCACTCATCTTGTCCCTCATCACTGTACTCCTGCTCTCATAGTTTTCGTGGGGAATTCACACCATAACTGTAGAGGAGAACTCGCCTTTCTCTGGTCTGGCTGTCTATCTGGACACTTTCACTCCTTAAAACAGACTTTGTCCATGACAGACGTGTCTGTTATGGGTGAGAAAAGGGTGCTGTGTTGCTTCAGAACAGACCAGGCAGACATGCTGAACCAAAGGCAGTGGAAATCCTCCGCCTCCCACAGATTCACTTTGCTCAGCATTAGAACTGCTAGTCATCAGCGCTAGACAACAGAGAGGACTGCCCGTTTACAGTAACGAACAATAGTGGAAAATTGAAATGAGGTTGTATTATAATAGAATAGCACTTAGAACAGAATGAAGGCTGAGTGTTTACATAAACACTGTATTATATTCTATAATCGCTCACAAAATTATACAGATGTACTGTAAAGGTTTGTAATATTAATGTTTACATTGTTGAAAACAGAAACACCTAACGGAAAATGTTTTTAATAATAATGATATTGGAAGAGTTTCACAAGCTGTATACAGAATTATCACAAGAGAAGTGTTATTTCTGTGCTGTTTACTAAGACACACATCCAGGGACCAGATGCATAAGACTCTGCGTACATCCATGACTAAAACAGTGTGTTAGCACAAAGACAGAAATGTGCATACGCATTCTACTCGTCAGACTTTTGAATCCACAGTATGCCATAAGTGGATGTCGAAATGACGTTCACCAGCCATTTACATATTGATACTTTTATCCCTCCACCACTCGTTAGATCTGTCAATGACAAATATGGCAAAGACAGCGCAGTACTGCCGACTGTGTCGCATCTGTGAGGTTCTCCAACGGTGCCAGAACAGCTGTCATTAATCATGGCTGTGGCTATTTGTAGCATCTGCGCCAGTAATTCCTCATGTTTCTGCAAACCATCATCAAATCTTAATCATTATTATTATTAAACGTCTGAAGGATGATCAACGATCCATTAGCGTTCATGTTGAAACAGACTTTACAAAGTGCTTCACAATTCAGGATAAAATTAACTGTCATTTACAGAGAGATGACAGCTCAAATATAAATAAAAAGAATGATAAAAACAGTCGCTCATAAATAATTTAAAGGTTCAGTGTGTAGGATTTAAAGGGATATACTGGCAGAAATGGAATATAATAAGTATGGTTTCGTAGGTGCGAACCAGCACTGGGAATCTTTGCGCACGGCAACACTAAAAAAACGATGCCACGATGGATATGTGTGTGGAATCGGGTGGAATCAGTGATAAAATTGTATGCAGATTCGAAACCAGCAGCACTCTCGGATGAACAGTGGCATTAAGTGCCTGTAAATCTTGGACAAAACACCACTTTGTTGGCTGACCTGTATCACAAAGTTTCTTTACTGGAAAAATGGGTGTGTGTACAAGAGAGTCATCACAAGGAATGATGACTCCAGCCTGCAGCAGTGAATCAAACATTGGCTTGATACCCTCCAATGTTTGACATTTCAACAGGTTTTGCTTCATGCACGGCCGGAAATGAGATTTTGGGTGAATAACCAGAGGTGTCACACTTTTCATCAGGCCAGCATCATACTTATGAGTGGACCATAATTCAGACGGCACTTGGGATAAATCAGCCATGTCGACAGCTGCTGGTTGTTTCATCATGACGTGTGATGTTTGTGTGTTAGGAATGAGTTCAGCTGTTCTCTTAACTAACGCAGTAGATATAGATACTGTTTTATATGCATCACCCCTTTGGCTGTACAGTGTTCTGGGATCCCAATCGCGGGACTGAAGTCAATCAGCTGCATCTGAGTGCGGACCCGCCTTTCCATATCGTTCCATTGCCATTCAATAGGCTTGGCCAGCGACACGTGGACACGGACCTTCATACAGCTTGCTCTGAGCCTGGGACAGAGATACAGAAACAGCAGCAGCCTCCTTTGTCCAGAAAACATGTTGTAAAAACAGTCCTTCTACTTCCTGATTCTCTTTACACCTTATTGAATGGGACAGTGTTCAGATAGCAAGGTGTCATCGAGTGTGCATGATAAGGGTGTGGTGTAGGGTTCCATCATAGGAACACCCCCGGCACCAATCGTTTTAAAATATCTGTCACTCTCTTTAGGCATTTTGGGTAATGCTAATGCTTTTAGGACAGATAACAAAGCTCCTGAATCAACTAAAAATAAAATATAATTTCCTGCTACACATAACATTAGCTCCGGTAATTTGTGTGTGTGTCACAGGTTGGTCCATCACTAGGGTCCATCCAGCCGCCTTCCGCTCTCCATCTGACACAGGATGTGCATTTTTCTCGTCATTTTTGTTATTTGGAGAGTCTTTGCACTAGTGTTCTATCAGTCCAAAGTTGTGGCAAACATACAGATCACAGGGCTTCTCTTGACCACCAGGAGAACCTTTGCCACCTCCTTGGCCTCGACCTCTACCCCAGCCACCTCTACGCCCAGTCAATGCTTGATACATAGTCCCTGACACATGGGCCATGGCTTCTATGATGTCAGAACATGGTCTGAATACACTGGGCCTGCTTGACCTGGTGCTTCCATCATAAACATTTCCACGACTGGGTTACGGGAGTAGGAACCAAAAAGTTGCATGTTCTGAAGTTCTTTCTCTTTTAGTCTGTCTGATTCTCGTAGAGGTTCTGTCTTTGGCGGCTGCTCAGGTTTGTTTTCGGTCTGGCATCAGGCAGTGATTGTGGTGCTATAGGTGAGGTTCTATCAGCAGTCAAGTGTTTTGTCTGCGCTGCTACTCCTTCATGATCGGGGACTAGACTGGAGCATATGGAGGAGGAGGAGCGGAGTCCAGATGGGGTCCAGCTGGAACGGGTTTCGTGATTTGCGTACCTGTCAAAGACGGATACAATGTGTTCGATTGTTCTTATGAATTATCAGTTTGGTTTTTATGCTCTCTCTCTTTAGCTTTATTTTCTGACCTTAATCTTTTTCTTTCTCTTAATTCTGCTGCTCCTCTCCACGCAGTGTACGCCTTCCAATTTGCCTTGAATGGCTTAATTTTTTCCATGCTGTTTTCTGGACCTGGCTGCTCGCTCCTCTGCGTCTGCCTTTTCCTTCGCCTCCAAACATGTCCTGAGCTGGTCCAATCGATGTAGGCTAAAGCTTTCTGATGGTGGGAAGCCCATTTCAACCCATTTATCAGACTGCGCCATAGAGACTTTGGACCCATCTCTGATTAATTTGTCCCATGTATATGCAGAATATACTGGTCCACAACTCTGTAAACTCTAAAAACTAAGATTTATTTATTCACTTCTCACCATGTAAGTTCTTTATCCCTGATATTGCAGGATTGGAGCGTTGACCAGGGCTCAGCCTTTTACCCACAGGGAGGAATCTATCTATGTAGATCGTCCTCTGTTTCCAGCGGAGTCCTGATCAGTCGTCCAATCCCTGACGAGCCCCCAGGTTGTGGTGGCAGAAGGGAACAAATAAACAGTGAAACGATCAAGTTGTCTTTCATGAAAAATAAAATGATAGAACAGAATAATAAGAGTTATACCAGAGTCAATCTTATTTCAGCTGAAAGGTCAGAGCTCCGACACCTGGAGTGTCCTCCCCAGGTCTGACAATGAATCACAGATGAAGTCTTTTTATCTTATTTCAACGTAAAAGAGCGGGGAGGCAAACGGGTGGCCTCCGCTCTGCTGATACCCATCATGGGAACAGCTGCGAAGCAAGTTTCTCACTCACAAATTAAATCTCTTCAAGGACACAGTTCACTTTAGGTATAATGAAGGCTTAGACACAGAAAGGAAGGAGAATATTACATGTCTATATATGGCAATGACTGATTTTGTTCCTACACTAAGGAGTTCACGCTTGGCACATTAGAGAAGTTTCAGCTGGTAGCAATCATCCTACACACTGCTCCTTTAAAATGAACTTAATAAATGCGCCTTTGATTGACATTTCACAGAATGCTGTGCCGCCTGCAAAAATAAAGACACAATCAGTGAAACTGGCAAACAACCTTAAAACAATAATACCTGTCTGTCAACTTAAATTCAGCCTTCTCCTTATCATATCACCTGCAGCTATCTCAGCTCAACGCGTGCTTACACCTGGTCTCAGGAATGTGTGAGCTGCGCACATTCTCACTGCACATTCTTCGTTTATACATACCGATTTATGCGTGGCAAAGGGAGGATGCAGAGTTTTGGTGCTTACGCATTGTTTATACATCTGGCCGCTGGTGTTTTTCATGCATGTAATGTGTATCAAATATTCAAAATTACCTGTTTTTATACATTTCTATTGAAGAGTACTCAGCTGCATTTTATTCTCTATCAGATTTTGATTAATTATTGGTATCTAAAGAGTAAAATTTATCTAGAAACACTGAGGTTATTTTAGAGTTCACTCTACACAAACTGTGAAGCTACATCAAAGCCTTTTGTGCTGTTTTCGAAAGTCTCACGTTCATTTTGGTCCATAAAATATCCTGCATTTCTGGGTAACTAGCAACGCAGTGTATGCTTTGGTTTGCTCTTCTTTCTAATACCAAATAAATGGGTTGAATATAATATGCATTTTTTTATGTGTTTTTAACAATAGCCGTTTGCATAATAAACTCAACACTCCACAAGTTACATCAATAATTTAACACAAGTCAGACAGCGCAGTCTACACAGACATCAAACTGCATCTAAATTCATGCCGAGACATCTAGAACGTATCAGTGCTCATAGCAGGTGAGTTGTTTCTGTTTTATGGAACTATTTGTGGTTAAAGTAGCATAGCTGCACTTTATTCAGTTGTTCCTGGCTGTTTCAATGAAACTGTGTCACGCTACGGTTGTTCAGCACTCTCCCTCTCTTGTTTCTTGTCTGGCAGATTTGGGTGATGAGGCAGCGCTCTCCATGGGCATCATGCTCTGGGCAGGGATCCTTGTTGTTGTATTTGTACTCCTGCTGCTAGCTGTGGATGTCACCTGTTACTTTGTCAACAAATGTGGCCTCATCATGTGCCTCTGCGGTAAATCAGGCACAGGGACCAAAGGGCACAACTTGGAGGAGGGCAAGGCAGCCTTCATGTGAGTATCCCTGACAACAATTACATACAGTTCAGTCTTTTAAACAGTGACCTTTACCCTATTTACTCTATTTTGTGGTAACATAGATATTGTTAAAGATATACTAGGCAGAATTTTCCTTAAAAAATATTGTACAGACTTTTACAGACGTAATCCCTCTCAGTTATCACTTATGACCAAGTAGAGGTGTGTGGCGGTGTATTTTCTGCCTGTATTTTTCTTTTTGTCTTCTTATTTTCTGTGATTGATTGTTCATGAGCATGTTTTATAAAAATGTACCTTTAAAGTTGCTACAATATTACCAATGGCTCAGACAATTATGTGTTATGTAAAAAGGTAGCACTGAGAATAATCACCCACCTCTGCAGTTCCCTTTTGCTTTTGAGCATCTTTTTGATGACCGCTTTGTTTTTACATCTCACAACATTACTGTTTTGTCTCAGTCTCACTGCTGTTGTTGGTGTCACTTCCACAGCAGGCAGCTGAACAATGATGTGATAAAAACACTGTACACTACCTACTCAGCACCAAACAGTAGACAGACAAAGTTACTGACTAGCTTGTGAACATAGTAGAGCATTTAGGAGTGAAAGAGTCAGACCTTTACCTCAGAAGTTGGTGGAGACCAAAACAGAGCTTTAAGGAAAGTGAATGTTGTCCTGCGTTTACACTTGGCATTAACATGTGTTCTGGCTATCCTAATGCAAGGTGTAAATACACATAGAATATGTTGTGATCAGAATACGATCGGATTCGTAGTAGCATTGCGATGGGATCTAAGCCACATGTAATGTAACCTTTACAGCATGACTTGCATGAGCAATAAATCCACCCATCAAATTGAAACTCTGCTTTCTTCCACCTGTAAGCAAGGCCAGCAAATTATACAAGTAGTAGCAAATCTTACCTGGTAAAAAATGTTAGTTGAAAATAAATGATAGGATGTATCTGATGTCGATATCCAAACACAGATCACATTATTACCAGGTGGAAATGGGAACTAACATTCATCATTTGGCCAGAGACAACACTTCAAATCAATGCTGATGTTGCTGAGTGTCTGCTGGATGTGGAAATAGTTAATTGTATGCAAACAAGTTAGCCATAACAACTTAATTACATGATTAAATGTCAGTGTTTACAGCTTGTTGCACTGCCATCAAGTGGACAAACAACTCCAAACAGTTAATGCAAGCCAAAATATGTCCCGTTCTGAACATGATTGACAAAATGTTGGTATTTTCTAGACTTGTGAAAATCAGTTGAAGACATTGTGTGAAGCTCTTTGAGCTGCTATGAATAATCAATCTGTTATGTTAAATGTTTTTTTTCCAGGCATATATACATACCTTTTTAGATTTTGTTGTTCTTAATCTTTTTGTTTACATTGTGTCTACCTCATCTGCTGTACTTCTCCTTTAATTAGTGGCTCCCTACATTCCCCAGAAGGCCCTTAAGGACTGACATTGAAGATGATTAAGAATCTCAGCTGAAGGTTTTATGTTGAGGCTGATAAAGCAAGCGATAACTGGGGAAGCATTTTCCATGAAAGGAAAAACCGTTGTGCCTCTTGAGCAAAATCAACACATCTTGTGACTGCAGTGCATTATGGTCCGCTCAGTCTGTATCTGCAGGAACAGGAAAAATACACAAATCAATAAAACGGCGCCCATAAATGAGATGAAGTTTTTAGAGTGGATTTCTCCTTCAGTGAAAATATGAAGGATGCTGGGTTTAAGTGAAGCATTGAACAAATACTCTCATGTGCACAATAAGGCAGCTTGGAATCAATTTGAGTGGGAAGTTGCATTGTGTATTGATTTGTGCTACATTTCATGCCACCAGTTCTACACAAAAAATACAGCCACATGTACGTCTTCGCATGAGTTAGCCAATTCGAATGCTCAGACTGTGACTGAGTTGAACAGGTAATCCACTCAGTGACATAATCGTCTGCTGCTCCTGTATCACATTTCCTCACTGCTCATTGACAATTTTTACATGCACAGAACATTTACTTTTTTTTTTTTGCCCTCACTCCGAAAAAGACAATATTCCTACTGAGCTGTTTACATGACCATTAAAAAAGAATGTTCCGCTAATATTCCTGTTTACATGCAGCCGTGCATATTTAAGTGCCCTGACATGCTGTTTCTCATTTAAAAAATATGGGAAAGTGGAATGACTGGAGCTGCTTGTGCTTTCTTGCTTCTTTGCATTAAAATAAGATTTTCTGAGAGTATTTCATCAGTGGCGGACTCATTCAGTCATGCAAGGACAGCCTGCCGTGTTTATGCATTACTTGTGTATACCCAAAAACCTGTTGATATCCAGGTCTTTCCTAATGCTTAAAAGAAGGTATGTTTCTCCTTTTGACCAGAAATGTGCGGCATTCTTTTGGGCAGGCTCGCTATCCCAGCCCAGAAAACTGTTGGCGAAGTGTAGTCAAACAGGCAAGAGGCCGTGTGTCAACATTTTCACAGAAGGCTCCTAAAACCCAAATAATATCAACATATCTCACTTCGCAAAATTCTACATTTGGAATAAGGCCTAATTCAGAGTATTCAAACAGAATATGCTGTTTATATGACCTGTGTCAAATTCAGAATAATAGTGAAATTTAAGTTTGCACATAAACAGAGTCAGTGTGGCAGATACGATAATTGTTCTTTGAGATCATACGTTACCATTTTCAAAAGATATCTGTCTCTCTGTCCTGCAGGAAAGATGAGTCCAAAGAGCCAATAGTGGAAGTCAGAACAGAGGACGAATGCACAGCCAATCATAATGCAGCAGGACCGACAGAACCCAATGAAACCACACCTCTCACGGAGCCAGAGTGAGTCCAAACTGACCTACAGCAAACGGCCTTTTTACCGCTCAAGTCTTTTTAGCCGTTGTACATTGCACTCCACTTCAAAGAATAATTATCTTATTCAACAGGACACAATTTGACCCTTTTTTTGAAAAGTTCAGGCCATTCTTGAGTGGAGTTCACTGAACTGTGTTGCTTTTGTGTTTTTATTCCCTTTTCAGAGGGAGATTACTGCACTTTGTGTTTCTTCTCCAGCCTTTGGAGATTTTCTGTCTCGTATCAAGGTTGAAGCAATACCAGTTAAAGACATAGAAAGGCTTTTTGTCCTCGAGTGTGGTCAACTCATATGAAGCCATTCGACAACCTCAGCAAGCCATCTTTCATTATCAGCAGGCTGGAAAAATTAGATGATTCAGTATGAGATTGTCACTGGTACTGTTTAACCCTTATAGGTGGTTCTACGTGGTGATGTAGTTTTCTGAAGGAAGACTGGTGCTTTTTTTAGTACATTAGTTTTCCTAGTCAGTGTACTTCCATGTTGGTGTGTGTATGGGATGTATCCTTGGATGTCCACTCACAGCATGACGCCCTCTTTTTCTTTGTTTCTTTTTCTCACTAGGCTTAATAGTTGCTGTTTTTTAGTTGCTTTGTCTATGTTTGTGTGAACTTCTAAAGCCAACTAATCCCTCTGCATGCTCTCGTCCGAGCCACCCTTCCTCTGTCACAGTCACCCTGGTGTCTAGTCTGTGTGTCTCTGTTCTCTCCCTGCTCTCTCAGGCTGGCGGCTTTCACTGCTGCTCTGGCACTGGACACCCTCTCCTCCGTAGCCACCAACTCTGACACAGCCACTGCAACAAACGATCCCGCTCAGGACAGCCCCTCTAGCGAGACCACTACCCTCACTTGTAGCCTGTCTACCCCGGCCAACGACCCCTCACCCACCCCTGTCCTGGCCCCGGCCCCAACTCCAGAGTCGAACACGGCCCCGTCGACTCCCCTCATCTCCACTTCTGCCGTCGAAGCTAAAATGGCCCCATTAGTAGAACAAAGAGGAAGTAACACCCCAGAAGAACCGGAGAAAATAACCACTCCTCCTTGCACCCCTGAACGGACTAAAGCTCAAAAATCTGGGACACCAATACCACCGAAGCGTAGACATTCTCCTAAGCTTGCCGCTGAGAAAGCTAAAGCTAGCCCGCCTGTATCTCCACTGGCTGCGCCTTCCTCATCATCCTCTCCCATTCCTGAGACCAAGAAACCTGCTCCAAGGCCACCGGTCAACAAGCTTCCCATACAGTCACACACTGTAGCCTTAGACACCGAGACGCCAGTACAGACTGCCTCTGCTCTAGCAACCACTGCCCTTCCAAAACCAGACCCTGATTCAAATACAGCTGTCCCAGATCCCAGTGGGTGTAGTCTTACTGCCTTTGACACTAATAATAAACCTGCTGATCAAACTGTTGATGATAACACTGCCAAAGATGCTGCAACCAGCTCTCCCCCAGTGATCCACGGTGCTCTTAAAGTCCTGGATGCTGAGGAACACACTCCTCTAGTTGCAAACGTCCCCTCTCCTTTACCTGTTACTGCTATTTCCTCTCCTCCTGCACCCGCCAGTGTTGAGGTGCCGGTTTCAAATGATCTCTTCACAACGCCGCCAGACATGTACGACTTTCTAAACCCAAATGTAGGACCCGGAAGTGCGGATTTAGAGTTAGAGCTGACAAACGGGACGAAAAGAGCCTCCCAAATCCCCGCAGACCTTATTAGTTTAGAGAGCCCGCCCTCTGCCCCCTCTCTGCCCAATGGAGACGGAGCAGACCTCCCCCCCTCAGGCCCAGTTCTGGAGGCGTCAGAGACTCTGGCCAAGACTGCTCCTCCTGTCAACGATGAGTACGGCTCCCTCTAGAGGTTTATCTGTGTGTTTGTGTGAGTGTGCGCGTGTAACTTGTATGCCCATTCATTCACCACCGCATCTTGCCATTGACCACACAATATGAAATATTGTAATGGTAAACTGTGGTAATGACATTGGGTTAATTATTAATAAGATGTTGTGGACTGTGATAGACTAGTGATATGATGGTTCTGTTTATTAATGCTTGTGTGTGTGACAGTTCTCCATCGTGGGGTCTCCACTTTTGCAACATTCACCACAAGAATAGTTAAGCCCCTTTCAGACATGCACCTTGTTACATAAATGTGGATGTCTGTCTCATGTCTGAGTAAGTGTAAAAGCCACAACGACAATATTACTAGTCCAGTAACATTTCTGTAACACGTCCAACACGGCACAAGTCTGAATTAAATGCTGTCAGATTAAAGCTGCCGGCATGCTTCAACAATCCGACAAGCACTTCTGATGAACAGCTTCGGAAACCCCCTCCCCCCACATCTTTCCGACAAACTAATCGAAACTGACAATCCGACGTGCAGAGGAGTAAGCAGGGTTTGAACTCTTCTCTCTCAAGCTCTCTTTCATTTGTTACACAACTATTTCTGTCACTTTTTGTCTTTACAAACGTGTGCATGACTAAAAATACGTTCCAGGAGAGACGGTCTGAAAATGTGTGCCCTTATCCTCATATCTATTCGATTATCTCATCTCGTCACCATCTGTGACGACCAGCTTTTCACTCCACCTTTGAGCGTGGCTGTTCGGAGCAGGAATTAACACTTTTGCCTTCTAACACGGACAGGCAACAC
This sequence comes from Epinephelus moara, assembly GCF_006386435.1. Taxonomy (NCBI): domain Eukaryota; kingdom Metazoa; phylum Chordata; class Actinopteri; order Perciformes; family Serranidae; genus Epinephelus; species Epinephelus moara. The sequence goes on from NC_065507.1 coordinate 26,459,469, forward strand.
TTTCCACTTTTTTTCAAGCATAGCCCACGGGTCAGCAGCACGGTTATAAATACACAGAGAGAAATTAAAATGCATGTCTTGGTCCACCTTTGTAAGAGCACTCTAACAAATGTACAAAGACAACAATTTAAAATGAATCAACTTAAATTTCTGAAGAGGCGTTTGTCCTCAGTCTCTAAAAGTGTATCTTCCTTCCTGCAGTATGTGACATATAGTTTCAAAAATCTTCTTAGACTCTGTTTACACTCGGTTTTAAATGCATATTGGTGATCTGAACACAAGTGGACAGCTGGAAAACGCTGCTGTTCAGACCTGTGACTACCATGCATCTCCAGCTGATCACTTGTGTTCAGATTTTGTTACTGCGTACATCACTTTCACTAGAAAGTCAAAGGGCCCTGCACAGCCTGTCACTATAACTATGTTACTGATTTATTATATAATATATGGACATGACCTCAATCATTTTGCTAATCTCGATATTACCTGCTGTGTGTAGGCTACATGTGTGTTTGTTTACATTAGAATATAACCAACATTGTAGCCAACATGATGCCAAAATAAACAGTGGTGTTCTCTCGACCATTATATGACTCAGGTGCAGTGTTTCTTCCTTTTTCTCTCCCCAACCCCTTCCTACTTACGTGAGTCTGAAGAAAAATAAAACAAAACGTAAAAGACAACACAGTGTAGCCTGCAGCTGCATTTTTAGAGTGGAAGACACACAGTCGTGATAGTCGTGTGCTTGCCAACCCCTGGCAACAAGCCAAAAGTTTGTCATTTGTAGTTCTACCCTCTAACAACTTCATCCTCCAGTCTGTAAATCCACCAGTAAACTGCCTGGCTCCCAGGCCGTCCATCTGCGGGAGCACACTGGCTGGAGTATGGAGGTACCTGTAGGGATGTGCAAGTACACCATTATAGGTATCTGTATCTGTTTTTGTTCAACCAACTTAATTATCTGTATCCGTATTTGTATTTGAATGGGCGGAGTTTAGATCAGAAGTGGGTGTGGCTTATGGCTGCACATTTAATCAAATATTATCACGATCACAATTTTGACTTCCCGCCATTAAATGAACATGATCGACTGCGATACTGACTCTTGAAAAGCGTTCTCTACTCATGGAAAACTAGAAAACAAGCCTTTCCTGAACTAGCAGCCCGTCTCCACTTCTGAAGAGCTGTCATGCCACAACACACGCATCCTGAAGCAGCAGCCTGTGAGAAACTTTCCTGAATGTTGCGACTGCAGATTTGTCAAAACAAAAATCATCTGTCATCATCCGTTGTTTGAAAGTATTTTGGATATAGGAGAGAACAAATCACATGCAAAGAGTGCGTGAGACCTGTGTCTGCGCCACAATCTGCAGCATGACGAATGCATGAAGGCCGAGTAGAATATCGTAGTAATGTTACTGTACCGTTATCGGTAGTCCCCGTCCCCGTCCAGTTTCAACCCATTATAAAATGGGCGAGTTGGCACACTTTCAGGAAAACAACCACAGCGTCCTGCACCGATGATGTAATTCCTGTTATGTCCTTGTTGGGGAAGCATCAGGACGCATTAGCTTTTACACTACAAAAAATTTGTGTGTGTGTCCCAGAACACCTTGGCAAATGGTTTGAGTGATCCATTTGCCCAAGACGCATTTTACAATCAGAGTCAAACAACAAAAGTAATCAGACCTGCAGTCTTCCTCCCTGTAGTTCTGACTTCCATTCTTATCCAGCTGCATAGATGATAAATAGAAACATCCAGTAAAACACCTACAGAGTGTGAACAAATAGAAATTAGACAAAACTCGAAACTTGATATATTGCTATTCTATACTTGCGCACTGTTGGACATTGTAAAATAGTCAGGAGAATTCTTTAATAAATAATGAAATTAAGAACATCTACATGGGTGCAAGCATCCTCACAGTGGTCATCAATTGAGTCTTCAACAGGAAAAGGACTTTTAAAATCAATCACTGAAGCAGAAGTAAACTTTCCTCCTTGATATCATTACTGTCAGCGGTGCCACTACTCCCTCGCGTACAGCAGATGGCAATATCGAACAAGCATTGTGGCTTTTTCCACAACAGTCATGTCCTGTCTGAATTAAGCCGTAACCAACCAATGTATGTCTGAATGATAAAACACTTCAACAAGTAGATAAAGCCAGCGATGTTCTGTATTCCATGTCTGAAAGGGGCTTTATTTTAATGACAAAGTGTTTTTTCTCAGGCAGTAACTGTATGCCTCTGTGTCCTCAACAACTCGGCAGCTCTACTAAAGAGAACAGAGGCTAGACGGTGTTTCCTGCTCTGAACTGCAGAAGAGAGGAGAAGAGCTGCAGGCAGGATCTAGATACTGTGCTTCACTGCTTTAAGATGAACATGGATATCACAAACCACAAACCCAGGGCTCACTTCCTGTGCCATTGCGGTCTCTTTGATAGAGAACTGATTATAAGATCCTATTTACTTAACACAGTTGTAGATTAGGAAGGCTAGTTGATACTGGATGAATAATATGGGTATGTCATTATCTGTTTAATTTTATCTTACTATTGTCAAGGTGGTGAAGAAATATGTAAGAAGACCTCTAATTATAAACCGCGTCTTCTTACATATTGGGTGAAGGTGTCATTGAGAATAAATGGTTTAAATTGTGTCCAACTAAAGTGTCTGTTTGCTGAGATTGTTTTGTTCTCTTGCCAGAGATGACCAGATTTCTAATTTTGCCTTTTGTCCTTTTTCCGTTGCAGGAAGATTTTTTCTGATGAGAAAGGCAAACTGGGGGAGGCAGAGTTATCAAACGCCATGACGGAGATCTCTGCAGAACACAACAGTATCATACAGACAAAAACCTCCGAGAGCAAAGCATGATGGGCCGGGGAAACCCCAGCCCAATCCAAAACATTTTGCAGCAACAACAAGCGAGAAACACTGCAGAAGTTTTGATTTCCAGTGCCCTTAACTACAGTACACATTCAAAACAACTCACACGTGTCGATTGGTTAGAGCGCACTTTGACTGTGCTTTCATTTCTGGTTTCATTCATGAAATGTTTACTACACCCAATGAGTTTATCTTTAGATCATAAGAGATTCATTTTATTTTTTTATTGTTATTTTATTTATCCAGTCAGGACGATTAAGGACAATCTCTTATTATAATGACGGCTTGGTAAATATATACAATTACACTCCACTTTTTGTCCTCTGCTTTGAGTTTGCATCGCAATTGCGCACAAGTATTGGATTATTATCAGAAATGTAAAAAGGGAAAAAAAAAACCTGACTATATATAGAAATTATTTTTCTTATTTTCATGTTCTACTGTTCAAATGTAAAACTGTTTGCATTTTTTATTTTATTTTGGACTGTTACTTTGTGGGCTTGTCTCATTAAATAGATTGTTTTGCATGTCTGACCTGCAAGTGGTTGTAAAGTTTTGTTTATAAGTTTATTGTTTCACTTTGTCTGTTACAGGGATATTAAGCTGGCATTGATTAAATACAGGCCCGACTTCAATGTTTGGATTATAACCATATTTGTTATGGTTGTAAAAATACAGGATGAACCCACAGGCAGCTGCAGGGGGAAAGAGACTAAGAGAGAGAATCCCTCGACACATCGACAATGTGCATGATCAGATCAGATTTGGAGCATTTTATGATCAAATATATTCAGTCTATCACTGCCTTACCACAGTGCTGGGTAAAATATTAGTTATTGAAATGGATTTGATTCCAAAAAAAAAAAGAGGCAACTCACTGAACACAAACATCCACAGAGAGACAAAACTGCCAGCAGAACTGCTGATTCTCAGCTAAGGGGTTGAAGAACTGTGAATCTTATGATCTAGAGCTAAATTTACGCCACGTATTTGTTTGGGGGGCAACAACTACGATGGCTACTGTTTCTTCCTCACATTAAAGCAAATCAAAGGTCTGGCTTTGTACTTTGAGTTGTGCGTTTGAAGCAAAAAAAAAAAAGAATAAAAACTCTAAAAAGCATTTTTGTACTATTTAAAAACTACAAAGATTTCTTTTCCATTTCCTGCCTGCAAGCTTGTGCACTGTGCCTGTGTGTCAATAGATTGTCTTGTCATCAGTTTCTATGATAATCTGCATAGCTTTGTCGTGAGAGATTTAGCCTATTCTTTTTATTTAATATATTGTATTATTAGAAGAAAAGTACGATAAATGGACTAATGTGGTCATTATAACACGTGTAGTGTATGAAACTGTCCGTCTCTGGTCGCAGCACTATATATTGCCAGCTAAAGTGAAGGAAGGTGTTTTGAGCCTTGGCATGAATTCAGTCAGTACTTTATAACGTATAACTACAAGGCAGATAGACGTGCCCATGTTTGTTTGGGGGAAATAGTTCTCATATTGATTTAATGAGTGTTACCTTTGGGGCTTGTTCCGGCATTACTACACATTATTTTTAATTTATCTCCCCCAGTTGTTATTCAAGTGTTCTGTAATGTGGTCTTTGAATTTTCTTTTTTTTAGTTTTTGTCTTTTTTGTACAAAAATCACTCACCAAGAGCGACTGCTTGACAAGTTCAGGATGAACATTGGCAGGAAGCAGGGTGGTCCCACTTGAAACAGGAGGTCAGACTTTTTTTTTTTTTTTTAAAGCATTAGATAATGGATATAAAGAGATATGAATACAGATCTTAAGTCTATAAGAATTTAGAGCTATATTCACCTTCCACTGCTGTTACTGACCACCTTGCTCCCTCGTCACTGTACGCTCCTTTTGGTTTTATTGGGTCAAACTCAGAAAATATCTGTTGTGTACAGTCTGAGTGCTAACCCATTTACAAAATAAAAAATGGTTTCCGAATCTAATTTTGTCCTGGCCCATTTTGTCATTAGTTTCAATTACTTTTCCTTTTTCTTTTTTTTTAAGGGATTGAAACCATGTAGTGAGATATTTTGAACACTAGAGGGCAGTAAATACCTATTTGTGGACCCCCTTTTGTTTTCGCCATGTCATGGACACACAGGACTATTTACAGAAAGGTTACAGTGCAAACAGGTTATGTTGGGGCTGGAAAATTCCCCGAGCTACTTGTTCAGATAGATGGGGGGCGCAAATAAACACGTGTTACATAATGCATGTTTGTGCGGGAGTAAAGTTAATACTTCCAGGCTAGGATGTCAAAATACTATGTACCAGTGTGGGCTTGATATTTTCAGCTGTGGTATTCCTCCCCTCGGTACCTCTAATGTGACATGTACCCGCAAACCGGTGCTGTGTCAACAGAGTGTCAACAACCAGTGACCCGGCATGGCATCCTGTTTCACTCCCCACACTGCCCGACTGTCCACTCTTACCTAATGTCATTTTATTTTCTCGACTGTCCTGTGGAATACAAACTGGTTTGATCTTTGTATCCAGTCTGCATTCACCAGTTTTTACCTTCTTGTTCCAGGACACCAAACTGGTCCTAACCTGGTGAGCGTCTCAGTAGTTCAGATGCCCTGTAGATGTCTCTGATTGCAGCCTTGATGGAGAGACGAGGAGCAGAGGGCGATCATTCAGAGCCGTGACGTCGCCCCGCCGATGTCTTGCAGCCAGTCAAGTCAGCAGCAGGCAGCTGTGATGATACAGGAAGTTAGGTGATGTGGCTTTCAAAGTAAAAGGGAGAATTGGCTTAGCAGTGCAACCAGTATTGAATCTGTGGTAATTGTGCAAAAGTTTCTACTTTCATCCAGAGCTGTAGCTACCATCAGACATGGGCAACTTCCTTTGTATTTAACTGGGAATTTAGGGGAAGAGTAGTGAAAGAATGTCGGTCATTCTTTTAAGTGAAAGTATATATATACCAGAAATACAAAATAAATCCTATTACATGCATTCAAAATGTTATTAAAGTAAAATTAGCACACCAGTATTATCAGTGGTATTGGAGTAACTGGTGACATGTCATTACATTTTTAAAAAGTAAATCAATATTGTGTGTAATTAAATTATGGTTACTAATCTTAATATTGGCAATTACAAAGGGGTTACATCAGAATATGTTTTTTCAGATCTGGGATACTCAACTGTCTGTGCCCAGGGGCCACCTTTGCAAAATGACCGACATGACAGAGATAATTAGCCCAGACCAGGGGATCCTCTCCTGACATGTTTTTATGAGCGAGCTCTACTTTGATATTTCTCATGCTGTCTGCCACCTTATTTACATTTGAAGTACAGATAAAAATCCCCAAATTGCAAAATTTTTATTGTGAATTAGAAAATGGTAGGCAGGCCACCTGGCACCATACTGCAGGCCAGATTTGGCCCGAGGGTCGCAAGTAGAGTATCACTGTCCTAGATCAAAAAGTAAAATGTAGAATAAAACATTCATTCTGTTGCTTTGCATCTTTGGCATAAGCTGTTTCCGGACATTTTTCAACTTTATTGCACAGTTTAAAATATTTTTGTTTGAGAAATATACAAATGTAATAAGTTACATTACTGTGATAAAGTAATTAAAATGATTACATTACTTATTACATTTTAACAGGGTAACTAGTAATCTGTAACCTATTATATTTCAAAATACCTTCCTAACTCAGATTATTAGATGATAAGGTATCAATAATATATGTAGTCATTATACAGGAAAGGACTACATGTTATATTATAATATTATTGGATCAGTAGTACTATTTGTTCTGTGGATTAATTTATACTCAATGGATAATATGTCATATACATACAGCCTATATGTGTTATATTAATCTGTAAAGTAACAACTACAGCTGTTAAATTAATGCAGTGAAATAACCATGTACTATAAAAGGTGTAGTCAAGTATAAGTATCTCAAAATGGAGTAAATGTGTTCAGTTACATTCACTGTTGCATTCTATTATATCAGAACTTACACATGATGTGTGTTTTATAAAATAAGAAAGAAAGAAAGAAAGAATGCAGTGTTTTACCCACCAGGATTTGATTCTCATGTGAAGAAACTAAATTACAACAGTCGTTAACAGATATTTGAAAAATGTTTGAGACTGAAGGGGGGAGGGGTGAATTGTTGTGCACTGACATTCTTGACCTCAGTTGACCACATAGGTCTTAAAGCACTGGGTCAGCAGGATGCCTCTGCAGGATGTTTCTTACATCTGAACTATGAGCCTTTTGTTTATCTGGCAATCACTTGTTGACATGTGCAAAATTAAAATGATTGCAACAGAATAATACCTGTTTACAGCATTTTGGTATCCTCCAGTCAGACACAACTTTGAGTTATGTCACTCTTGCTCCCCTCCCCCCACGTTCACAGCATTGCTTGCACACTAAAGAATCCCCCCCCCCCCCATTTTAAGCTGACTCTCAGGACAAAGTGTGTTTCCCAAGTGTGTCTCTAAACATCTTCCTTCCCTGTGTTTTCTACAAAGATTATGTGACAGTGCTAACAGAGTAAGTATATAAGTTAAACTGAAATTCCTCTCATTATCAAAGTTGAATTTTGTATCCAAATACAGATAAGCAATGCAGCATATTCAGTATGAGTTAAAAACTGGACAGGAAACATTTGTCTTTAGACATCCTCCACTGAGACAATACCTCTCTTGCTATGTGATGACCATATAATGCATGTTTTACGATTTGTGCTGCTTACAAGAAATGTCTTTAATGAAGGTTGCTGTTGGCCTAATTGCTAAAAATGTGCACTTTTTTACAGATTGTGTCCTTAAAATCAGGGAAATTATAAATACTGTTGCAAATGCCATGTGAACTACCCTATTTGTGCAAGAACACCTCCAGTGTTATATTGTACCAAGATAAGGGACATCACCAACAAAGTTTACACCAAAAGTTTTGCATCTCCTCTAGTTATTTCCAACAGCTACAAAACATCATCATGCAATTAATCTTAATGATGAACACCACTGTGCCTCAAACGTCTATCTTATTTTAATTTGATAGTCTACAATCTAACTATATGAAGTGCTTGCCAACCAAATAAGTGTTTTTGATACCTTGAATTATAAAAATTCATTGCAACAGGTTATTTTGAAACATTACAGGTGCAGATTTCTCGGCAGTGTCAGAGCACCCGCTGTTTCTCATGTGCACCATATATGATCATGCCTATGCTGTTTAACTCTTTAACTGTTTTGAGATTCCCCTATGGCACTTTAAACACAAACAGATGCCTGTCTCAGTGGAAACCTGTGGAAATGTGACAATGTGAAGTTCCCCCCTGAGCTCTAGGCTATATATACGCAGAAATGGCATGTGCAGTTTCACAGTTTCAAGATTTCCCAAAAGGACTATTTTCCTTGATTTGACCCACAGTGGTGGATCTAAAAATCCATGTATTTAGATTCACGGTCAATGTACCAAAATTTGTAGCACTTGTACAAAAGTACGAAAATTCTTAAAAACTTAGGAACATTAGGAAAAGTCATTAAAGTCATTAAAGTCATTAAATTTCAGGCTCAAATTGTGGCATTTAGGGTGTTTTTACTGCTGTCAAATGTCAAAACAGGTCCATTTTGACCAAAACAGAGTGGGTATCTCATCAGTTCTTCATTATTTTGTTATTGCTATTGCAAGTTATAACAAGGATGTAAGTTTTGTTTAACACTGAGGGGGTTGGGAGTCCTCTTCCAGAAAACTCTGAGCATAAAACACTTAATTTCCTGCAGTCTTGGGAATATCTATGCACTGATTTTTGTCTTTTCTGCATCATTTTATGGTGTTCATGTCTCTAATTTTGTCAAAATAATAGTTATCTGATACGTTTATATTTTGGGGGGTGGAGACAAATGCACATGTGCCAAATACTGGGGGGGGATGTGTCCCCTGTGTCCCCCAAATCTACAGCTTTATAATCAGACATTTCAACACGTGGTTCTCCAGACAGGTTTTATTTTGAAAGCTCCACTCGGAAGTGTTGTCTTCCCCCTGCTCGTTTGACTGTCGTGGCTGGGTGATGATTTGCTTACTTGGAGCAGGACTGAGTTTGGAGCGGGTACTGTGAAATGTGTAACCATGATGTTGCCTGGGTAATCAGCGGAGGACGTTAGGAGACAGAGGTAAGAACAACTGTGACAGCCGACACTTTTACTGTTTCTCATGATATTTTCTGTGGGATTCAGCTCCGGTGAACTACTTTCCAGTCTCACACTAATTTTAACAATTAATATTGGTAATGGCAGTTTTGTGGCGGGTTGTTATAATATCGTTTCACAGCAGACATGTGGGAATGGACTCTAAGTTTGGCCGCAGTCTGGTTTAGGATTTTACAAACTTGATCACGCTCAGACTGAGCCGCAGACTGTTCGACATATCATTGGACTATTTCGGAGAAATTGGGGTCTTTTATTTTCCGGACAACACGCGCTTCCTCAAACACCGTGCAGACAGTAAATAAGCGCGTGCAGAGGGTTAATTTGTCGCAATGTGTTTTGATAATAAAGGTGGATTTGTGCGTCTGCACCTGATGCGCTCTGATGTTGCGGTTAGTTGAGGATGCAGCCTGTCAGCATCACTCGAGGTGCTGCTGAGTGGTCCGACAATAATCATCATACACAGTCCAATCATCACTCACACTGTCATTTGGGGATTTTAATGTGCTGGAAAAAAGGCATGCCCCCGTGTCAGGACTGCGCTTCATTTTCACGCTTTCGTCAATTTGACAGTTTTATAACTTATTCAGGGCTTTTTAACAGAGCGCCTTAATTGTCTTTAACACATCTAATCATGGACGTGTGCAGCCTAAATGAACTATTCAGCCCTTGAAGGCGTTTGTTAATAGCGGGCCTACCTGTTGAGGGCACGGATGTGTGTGTGTGAGGAGCTTGATAAATTGAACCGTCACCTCTCAGTATGCAGACGTTATTACAGCGACGTGACCGCTCTCAACGAGACCTCAGACTAATCACCTGCAATAGAAACTGTTGCTTTGTGCTTATCGACCTGTTGTCTGCTTTTGCTTCTTAATTAAAATAAATAAACATGTAGGGTGCATGAAATAAACCCCTGAAAAGATCTAGTGGGGGGTTATATTTCACAGAATAAATCTGATTTGATGTTTTTGATTTATGTTATTTAAAAATATTCCTATTGATTGGTCATGGATGAGAGTGTACACTGGAGTATAATTAACTGCCTTTTACATCATTGTGAGCCAGACAGGCACTAATGATCCTCTCCCCTCCCCCCTCTACCCTCCACCCAAGCCACAGACCCTACAACCAGCTGAAGGCAAGGGAAGCAGGCAGGACAGCCACACCTCATGCGCGGGCTCAGCAAAGGTCCGAGTGGATACGGGTCAGACAAACATGGGTGTGCTCCAGCTCCACAACCCCACTCACCCCAGCACTCTTCTGCAGCGGGCCAATCAGATGCGTCTGACCGGCACCTTATGTGATGTCATCATCACAGTGGACGGCCAGGAGTTCCCGGCTCACCGCACCGTCCTGGCCTGCACCAGCAAAATGTTCGAGATCTTGTTCCACCGCAGCAGCTTACGCTACGCCCTGGACTTCCTGTCCCCCAAGACCTTCCAGCAGATCCTAGAGTACGCCTACACTGCCTCGCTCCAGGCCACAGCTGAGGACCTGGATGACCTGCTGTATGCCGCTGAAATCCTGGAGATAGAGTACCTGGAGGAGCAGTGCCTGAAGGTGCTGGAGACCATCCAGGCGGAGGAGACAGAGGAGGTGACGGTGAGGAACCACAGCTCCGGAGACCACAGTGACCACAGTCGGGCCAGGCACTGGAGGCACATGTTGATGTCCAAGAAGCATTCCATACAGGATGGACCCAACCGCATCACTCCCACAGCTCTGCACCACCTGGCACTGTACCACATGACGGAGGGGAGCTCTCCTGGCCCAGAGACCGAGGCGGCTCCTGAATTGAGCCCCAAGGTGGACACGGAGGTCAACATGGAAAGTTCCCAGCAGCCTCAGCACCACAGTGAAGAGCTATCCCAGGCTTCATCCCTGACTCCTGGCAGAAGTATAAAATCAGAGAGCATGCAGGTGGATGATGCCAACGGCTGCGAGGGCAGGTCCTCGAGCACCGGGGAGGGAAGCTGCATGTCAGACCAGCCCAGAGACGAGGGCCCGGGGACGCCCCTCAGAAGCAGCGTGATCACCAGCGCTCGAGAACTGCACACAAGCCCCGAAGACGGAGGACAAGTGGTGGGGAACTCTCTCGACTCTGTCCCTGGCATCTCCGAGAAACATCTGGCTTCCATATACTCTGTGCCCTCCAACCACACAGGGGAGGGGATGCTGCCAGTGTCCGTTTCAGTGGCCCCGTCCCTGGGCGTGCCGCTGGACCCGAGGGCCTACAGTGGCCTGCTGCACCAAGGCTTGCTGCACAGGGAGCTCCTCAGCAGGCTGGGCCAGTTTGCAGCTGGGATGAGGCACGAGGGCCAGGCTCAAGGCCAGCAGTGTTGTGGCGAGTGTGGGCTTCAGCTGCACAGCAGGCAGGCCATGGAGCAGCACAGGTAACACGCACAAACATCTGCCGACACCACCTTTCCTGCAGCATTACAGTATATTTTAAGTCTATGATACCATCTTAAGTAATGGATAATTACACAGAATTAAAAAAAATATCCACTTGGGTTCCAAAATCTAATAATCACTTGTTAAAATAAAAAGAAAGACTGCACTGTTGTCGTCTCTGTGACATTTTCCATAACACTGCTACACTCCCTGCTCGACATTTTTACTGACAAACGTGTGTTGCGTCTAATAAAAGATGTGAGGGATGTGCAGGTGCATGTGTGCTTGTGCGGTATGATGAATGTGAGCTAAGTAGTTGATTATGCTGTTTGGAAAAGCACTGCCCACATGTCTCTTGAACTGAACTGTGTCTTGGTCCTCAGGATTCCTTTTTTTCCCCCCGTCATGTTAAAATACTTTGAGAGTTAAAAGCTGGAAGGAGCAACAGCAAATATGTTAATTTATTCTCAGGGACACCTGCACTCATGTCTTAACAGTGAGACGTCTGGGGAAGTTTTGAATCGGGTCTTTGTGAGGGATTTGATATAAAGAGGCCTTGGTGTCGCATAACGCTGTTATTTACAAAGCCTTATTTTCTAAATTCTGTTTGATTATTTGTGCAGAAGCGTGCCTCACACAACAGGCTGTCTCCCAGGCTATTTGATATGCATTCCTTTGCATCAGTAGAGAGGAGCCTCTCAGCAGGGACCAGGCTGGACGCTTCAGCTAGATGATGGATAACTTCTGCCTCACGACCCACTCTGTTGTGTTTTTGTTCATTCCTCCTTTATTTACCAGCTCGTCAGTTTAGATCTTGTCATCGTGCACAGAAAGTTACCGACTAGCTCACTGACAACTCTCATTAACTTGATTGCAGATGTTTATAATTGTGCGTGCTTGGCAGTGTTTGACTCATCACTAATCATTAGAAACGAGCCTATCAGTGAGCCAAAAGTCCTAATATGCAGCTAAGTCATGATTAGGATCACAGTCTCTCCCTGTCCGCGCCCGTGGCTGACATTTCAGCCTCGTGCCACTCCAGAGTTGTGTGGAAACCGCCTGGCGAACCAGAGCGTCCTGTGGGATATTTAGTGATACGCGTTGCTTACTCATGGAGACAGGCGGATGTCCGCAGGTTGAAGGAGGTGCATCGGTGGCACTGCTTTGGGATGTGATGAAGTTTCTGTAGGTCTGTAACCAGGTCACTGAGCATACACCTGGTCTGCAGATTGACATTTTAGACTTTTGTTGTAAAAGAAGTTTCTCCTGGCACAGCTTCAACTATAGAAATTAAACAGATTTGGTTTCCAACTTTTGCTTAAGGAAGAAAAAAACTGCATTCAAAAATGTGATAATGCAGTATTTCTTTAAAAGTGATGCTGTCGTAACAAAATGAAAACTACTGTATTTAAGGTATTTTTAAAGGTCACTGACGCCTTTCCTATTAAAACGAAGAACATGGATATTTTACGCCTGGGCAGTATATCATTTTGATAGAATGTTATATCGTCTTAGATTTTGGATATCATAATATATGTGTTGTCTTATCTGGTTTTAAAGGCGGCATTACAGTTAAATGATGTAATTTTCTGAACTTACCAGACTGTTCTGGCTGTTCTGTTATTTGCCTTTACCCACTTAGTCATTATATCCACATTACTGATATTAATAGCAAAGTATTTGGTCCATAATACTGTGATATTTGAATTTTTCAGTGTCTCCCAGCCTTAGGATATTTGGCACATATGAACACAACTCCTGTTTTCAGACCTCTTAAATTAATTAACTTAAAAATAACTGTTGTCATTGCTTTCTTTTTTTAAAATATTAAAATATCATCAATATATTATAATGGCATTTTTGCCTTTTTTTTATTCATGTTTGGGTGCTTTAGGTCTTTATTATAGTGGCGAGCAGACAGTAAATGAGGGGAGGGAGATGAGGAATGACATGCAACAAATGTGCCCAGCTGGTCTCGAACTGAGAACATTGTGATTACATGATCAGCGCCATAGGTGTCGATTTCAGGGTCAATGCAGGGGAAACATCCTCCCTCAATATAAAGAACATGTGCATTTGTCCCCCACCCAAAAAAACCTGAGAGAAGCAATGGAGTTTTATTTTGCGAAATTAAAGGCATTGAAAAACTGAGGCATAAAAAATTCACAAGAATGCAGAAAATTAAGTGTTTGATGCTCAAAACCCCAAAACACTCATTTCATATGTGTCCCCCCAGTGTTGAAATTAAATTCACGCCCTTGATCAGCACCATAAACCCGTACACCACCAGGGCGCTCTGTCTTTTTGCCCTTTAATAAATCATTAACAGTAGACAGAAAAGATAATATATACATCTTGGTTACATGGTTGACGCCTCAGACTAGAGGGCCGTCAGCACAGCCAAAATAAAGTCTCACATGACAGTATAATATTGTCTTTCAGTTAAATCTTTCAACTTGCAGTAAAAAGCCAAAAACCGATCAGTGCTCTGAGCATGTGGCTCCACAATTATTATTTTTTCCATAATATGTTATTGTTGATTTCATGCGTGCTAAGTTTCATCTAAAGACTCGTTTATTTTGACCACAGTGTGTGTTTAATGGTGGAGTCTTTTTAGGCTGTTAGCGGGGTGATATAAGGATAACAGTACAGATGCCTTGCATGCTTGGATGTGTGTGATATGATATGATAGGTTTTGCTGCTGGCGGAGCTTCAGCGAATCATCGTCTTTTCTCCTTTTCATTGCTGTTACAGGAGAAGTGTGTGTGTGCGCATGTTATGCTGTGGTGTGAGTTCACGTGCGTGCGCCTGGTGTGTGTGTGTGTGTGTGTGTGTGTGTGTATGTGTGTTCTTGTGTGCGTGCCCAGTGTCTTGCAGTGCTGGCGGGTGGAGGCACGCGTATGTCTGCACTCTGAAATTAGCCAGATATCCTATTGTCTGTGTTCTTTTAGCATTCATGCGTTGTGATTCACAACTCCAAGGGCCTCTTACACTAATGATGTTGCATTCAGCGAGGGATTCTTGCCGGAATTAAAACATGCTCCTCTTGTTACGAGGACAATGATGCTTCTGGGTTTGGGAGACCTTACAGAAATAAAAAAAGGCGCAGAACCGAGATACTTTTATTATCACAAGTGCGTTCCCGTCTCTGTTCTCATCTCTGTTAACACGCTCGCATTTGTGTTTGTCTTTCCACAGGAGGCTGCATAACGAGGAGAAAGGCCACGGCTGTGAATACTGTGGCAAACACTTCCAGGACAGCATGCGGCTAAGGATGCACATGCTGTCTCACACAGGTACTTAGTAACTCTCACACTCTCATCTCAGAGTATTCAGTGCTTATGAAGCCTCTTGATAGTGCGGCCTTTCAAATGCACCTGTTCATACTACAACCCCCCCCCCCCCCCCCCCCCCCCCCCCCCCCCCCCCCCCCCCC
>NC_065507.1:26474431-26600122 GCF_006386435.1 Epinephelus moara
TTCCAAATGCCCTTTCAATCTTCACCCCCCCCCCCCCCCCCCCCCCCTCCTTCTACCAGTTAGTGCTGCTCCGAATACTTGGATCATGCTTTCTTTTCCATGCTTAGGTCTATGTACCTCTCCCTCCCTCTCCTCTCCGTCGCTCTCTAGTCTCTCTCTCCGTTTGAATCGTTTCTGTGTTTTTTCGGAGACTCTGGCAGCTCGCCAGCTCTGCCCCTTCTGAGTGATGACATCATCAGCTGCCGGCAGGCCTGGGTGTTCTGCCAGTGTTCCGAAGCGTGTGTGATGGCTCGCTCGCAGATGTGTGTCCAGGAACACACTGTACCCAAATGCAGACTTAATCAGACCTGACTGCTCTCCCAGCTACTTTATCCAAAATAGAGAAAGAGGAGCAGTGGGGAGGAGGGGGGAGAGGGGGGCGAGGAGGNGGGGGGGGGGGGGGGGGGGGGGGGGGGGGGGGGGGGGGGGGGGGGGATCAGGGACTAAAAATGAAACTAAAACAGAAACAGAAACCTCAGTTGGAATATGTGTATAGACAAGGCGAGGTCCCTGTCCTCTCCGCCTGCCGCTCTCTCTGAGGATTGTTCGGGAATGACATACTGCTGACAGATGAGAGGAAACTGCTTCTTTAAACTTCACCTGAGTCGTCCCTTTATACCCTCTGCATAACCCTAAACACGCATATTGTCTTGCATTACTCGTAGACCTTCGACAGCACGCTTTGATTTTCAATTCGCAGTGACATCCACAACAGCAGCACCTTTAACCTAATTTGAATTTTTGCATAAACTCTCCCCATCCCAATGTGTCAACCCATAATACTACAAAAAAAAAAAGAGATGTGGATCTCATTTCTTTGTCACTGTGTATTTCGGTATAGCAGCCTTAGATCCCGCTGGTTGCTAAGGAGCGAGTGCTCCACTGCTCTAATGGGCTGATTTGGTATTCAGCTCGATGCTGGCTCTTATTTTGGTATGCCAGACAAAGTGTTTTGATGGAGGACGATTGCAGCCGCGTCTGGAGACAGTTTGATGGTTTATGGATGAGAGCACACTCCGTGCCTTTGACTGCACAAGACAATGCACTATGTTCTCTTCTTCCCTTATCACACAATCTCACACAACACAACACACCACACTGGACAGCGTCACACAACATCAGGATCTACAACACTGTTCTAGTGTTACTCCTATATAAGACTACTCTCCACCAAGTTTTATTTTTGCTCCGTGTAACAAAACGCACCGTTCCAAAACAGTAACCAGTTTGTTTTCAAAAACTGTTGTTTTTAGAAATGAACAGATTGGGGCTTTTTTGTTATTTGTGTGCAGCACTGGGAACAGTGGCACAGTGTCTGTGTATAGAGGCATCGTAAGAGTTGAAAGAGGACCACATTTAGGCTGTAGCGCTCAGAGTTCCCAAAGCTTGTGGGTGTTTTAATGAGTCATTTTAACTTCATTTAAAGCCAGCTGAGCAGAAAATAGATCAGTGAATGAGCCCTGGGCCAGTATGGATCTGCAACCGATTTACATCTCTGTGAGAGCCAACCCACATCCAAACAGCTGTGTGTGCGCGCGCGCGTGTGTGTGTGTGTGAGAGAGAGCGAGAATGCGTGTCTGTGTGTGCATATCTGTCCTATGTGTCTGTCTGTGCAGGTGTGAGGTGAGTGCAGAACAAGGACTGAACATTTCTGCAAGCAGTATGCATACTTGTCTCTTTCATGTCTTCATCAGAATAGACAAGGGCATTCCAAAGGTGAACTGGGAACTGTAGTTACAGTGCATGCGATGGGATTTGGGGTGTTGACTCTGAAGTGTTTTTTTTTGATAAAGGGATGTGCCGCAGGCGGGAAGCGTCTGCTGTAGAGAGAACACCCAGTCCTTCTGTGGCCTCTCAGGCAGACAGTCTGCTCACTGTTCAGAGACTGATAACAGGGCACGGTAAATAAAACTCTTCAGCTCGGCTCTTTTTTGTCAAGAAGAAGGGCCGTTGCACCCTGTCTGGTGCTTTTGTTTGTCCTGAGTTGTGTTTTTATGGCGCTTTCCTCTGCTCCATTGTACTCTGCACATTTGCTTCCTTGTGTTAACACCTGAAAAGCACAAGTGTGAGACAAGCGGGGCTCTTTGGTGACTTTTGAAATAGGGCGTCTTTGTTTACTCCTTGTTGCTTTTTCCACAGTTCTCTTTAAATGCTGAATTAACTGACTTACTCTTCAATCACAAACACACATTTACTGTCTGATCCAGATACCTTATTATAAATTTGATTTTATCTACAGCTCCTGCAGAGGCGCTGGTGTGTGATCAGTGTGGAGCAACATTCTCCTCAGAGGATGCTCTGGAAGCCCACAGGCAAACACACACAGGTACTTTACATACGTGTGCATGCATTAACACCCCCCCTCAACACTTACACTCATTATGTTTAACCTGGACAGCATGCACTGAGCTGTTGAGTAAGCCGTGACTACGGGACTTGTGATCGTGGGTCTAAACTTGCCTGTCATGCTGGCTGGGTTAAACTGTTCCTGTCATGATGCTCCATAATTTATCAACATGGAGGTGGGAGGCCCTCTCACATATCACCCACTAATATCTCTTGGCATCCAAACCCACTGCATGCCACTTTGCCACAGCCGTAGCTTCACAGCGCCAGCTTTACAGCTTCACGGACATACTATCCGCACCTCCCGCCCGAGAGTGCCTGTGGAATTATTTACCTGAAACTCACACACCCAACGACAAGATGTTGTGTTTTTCAATCATCTCAAATTAAGAAAATGTTTGTATGACAGCCTTTTCTTGTCCAGTGAATGTCTGGCATTAACAGTTGGCAGCAGCGTGATTTGTTTTTTCTTTAAAGTAGTGTTTTTTGGCCAAGTGGCTACACAAACCTGGATGGTGACTTGCAATCTGGACTCCTAGCATTTAGAACAACCTGCCTGAGGAGCTGAAGCGGTTTTAACTTTTAAATCAATTACTAACCACATTCTCAGATTTCTGTATTAGTAGTAGTAATAAGTAGAGGCAATCAAACTTAACGAATATGACACTTGTCAAAACATACAAAGTCACAAAGTGCTTTATAAGAACAGGAGAAGGGAAACAAGAAGACAATATATGGAACAAATTAAATTAAGTGTATAAAATCTTAAATGGAAGCTATTCAGTCGAGAAAAAAGAAAAGAAAAATGTTTCAAAAGTAGCCTTTTTTTGAGTCAATATGTATCTAACTATCATATCTAACTGTATAACTACTTACTTTAGTAATTAACTACATTTCCTATCCTTTCAATTTTATAATCCTTTAAAGGATACCGGGACTCCCTAAAAACCTGGTACAGCAGGATGTAGCTGCGCACGCTTGGGCGAGCTGTGTGACCATCTTAGCCCATGCTCTTAGTGCACTTTCATACTTTAAATTATACCCTGCGTGCATTTAATTAGTCTGATTAATTAATTTGATTTGATGAAAATGAGGAAGTTGGATGAGTGGCAAAGTATAGACCAGTTTTTTTTATTTCTAAAGCTTGGAAAATTAGGCAAACTAGACAGAATAATACATGCATACAATATGAGATAGTTTTTTGATGCATGTCAGAATATATTATTCCTTTAATTTATATGTTTGGTCTTGCACCTATATACATGGAAAATGACAGTATGGCTTGTAAGCCTGTTTGCATCTATGATGCCAGAATATAGACCTCCCCATCTCAGTAGATTTTTATTGTTGGACATAATTCAGTCCATCTAAATGTCAGTATATTTTAGCACTTTTTAATTCACATATTCTCCAGTATAATGTTATTATGGTCAATTTGAGAATTTATCAGCAGTCAGGTTACCAGCAGGCAAACAGTACAGGGCGCCATCCCTCCAAACCAACTGGGCTTGCAGATCATTTGTACCTGTTGCACTGTCAAACACACTGTGAACAAAAATAACTGAAGCTCTGTGTGTGAGGATGCTGCACTTTAACGACATGTGGTAAATAGGTCCATCATAATGGTGAGTTGATCTGTTGTTGATGTTTGTGTTTTTGATGCTGTCGTCATTATATGTAATTATATTTTATTTTATTACTGTACAGTACACCATGAATTTCCAAAAGGACTAATAAATATCTATGGATCTAAAAGTCATTGAAAATCTGCAAGGAAGTCCAGTCATGGTTGCAGCCCTGCCAAAAATCTAAGCGTATCTAAATCTAAGCGTATCTAAATCAATGATCACAAAAAATGTAAAAAAAATCATCTTTGTGTCAAGTTACAGTTAGGCATGAGGTCTCCTGCAGGTTTAATTTTGTGGTTACGGCAAAGATTAAGTTAATAAACAACTTTGTAGGTCACGGTTTGGCTCGCTTATCCAACAAAGGACGAGATGACCCAATGTGACACTCTGTGTGATGCAGGATGTGAAGCACCGCCCACAGGTGAAATACTGGACCATGTTTTTAGGGAGTCCTGAAACACAACACACACAGACTTTAACCTAAGATACATAAACATAATAATTAAAATATGTAAAATGAATGCTAAATCTCACCACACAAGCTACACATTTATTTTATTTTACCTTGATTTAACCAGATAAGTCAACAGTTCTCATTGTCAGTGACGACCTGGCCAAGAGGCAGCGACGGGAGGCAAGTTTATACAAAACATTTAAACATAGATGCAGCTGGTGCAATAAAAATAAATAACTAAGTAAATACAAGTACATGTTGCAGTTGCCAGACTCTGTGCCTTTTGGCATTTTTGGTTGGTGTTTATTCCCTGCTGGCATGGCTTGCTTTGTGTTTTTAGCTCTTTGATGAATCAGAAAGGAATGCTCCTATGATTTGTTTGACCCCTGTCCCTTTCTGAAAATAATCTGAGTGCATAAAACATTTAATGACTTACAATATCATTTATAGCTCAAGGCTGGTTGGTTTATTTTAAAGTAGTTAATCAATTATTGTATTAACTCTAATGGTAATTGAGTGAAGCCAAATGTGCTGCTGCTGCTGCTGCTGCTGCCAGCCTCTAATGTCTGTATTGACTGTTTTTTTTAGTCTTCTTTGATATTAAAATGAAAATCTTTGGGTTCTTTAGACATTGGGAAATTATGATTGTCCAACATTATTATATATATAGCAGATTGATTATCAAGAAAACAGTCAGCAGATTGGTTGACAATGAAAACAATGGTTAGTTGCAGCCTTATTTTAAAGAGGACATAAATCAAAACTATGAACCCCATTTTTCCACAATAATAATGATCAGTCAGATATGAAGCTGGCGAGTTGTAAAGCATTGATAACTGGTTTATTGCCATTATACACAACCTATAAAGCCTTTACAAGAGTGCCTTGTAGCAAAGTGGCACTCTACTCTCGAATATTATCCCATTAGCTTGAAGTGAGAAATACTTAACAACACTTGTTTGACTCAAAACTCTCAAACTGAGAAAAAAAAAGCGACATTGTTGTCAGGCAATACATATGCCCGGTAGTGTCTAAATCCACACCTTTTCTGCTACTGTCAGAGAAAGGTGATAACCCTCTCAGGAGCATTGGCATGTAACTGTAACTCCAGGTGGCACACACAGTATGAATACTTAATGGATGTGGACATGGAGGGGTGTTAACGATGCCCAGAAGTTTCTACCCTCATCTCCCCAAGTTGTAAACATCCACAGCTCGGTTTCAGCTTGGCAGTGTATCCAGAGCAGGGTACGGGAGGGCATTACTCTCTCATTTTGTCGTGATCTCAGCTCGGTCTGCTGTGACGCATGGCCCTTTTTTTACTGACTCTTATTGTAGCTCTCGTAGCCGACGCTGACATGAGCTACAGGTAATTTAATCAGCTGTGTTGAGGATATGCCTCGTGAAAAACTGCATTTAGTACATATAACCTGGGTTTTATTCCTGGTAAAACACTGTATCTTTCCGTGCCGATTGTGCCGCCTGTGCCTTAATTTGCCATGTGGCATAACCAGTGAGCCAAATGAGTTTCCTCTTAGCAGATTAACACTTGTCAGACCTCAGCAGCTGCAACACTGCTGTCCACCTCCTCTGGAAGGGAAATAATACTACTTTTGGGAGACCTTGCTCTGAAGCAATTTGGCAACACTGGCTACAGTGAGAGTCTCTTAAGCTATTTTGATATGTCAGAGGTGAATGGCCGTGGGTTGCTGAAGTTAGAGATCAAAGAGGGGGTGGGGGTTGGGGGCGGAGTGGACTGTGGGAAGGGAAGGGGGTAGGGGGCATGTGAGGACTTCCTGAGGGCAAGAGGATTGCTGCTGGTGTTGGATGCCAGGACTGAGAGGAAAACAACATCATGTGCTGCTGTTTACTCCTCACCACAGCACTGTCATAGTCTCCTCTGACCTACTTGTCAGTGCCCAAAATAAAAGAATGGATCTGTCTCCGAATTGCTCTCACAACAAAGGGGTTTGTTTCATCAGAGCAAGTCAAGGGCTCTGGGGCACCGAGCTCTCAATTTTGGAAAACCCAAGACTGTAGCTTATCTGCAGCACGCACAGAAATTGACTGTATATGCTGCAAGCCATGCTGGCTGACCATTTTGCCACCTTGGCTTCAAGGCAAAGGCCATAAGAGTGCTGCCTTTGTGTACTCACAGCAGCTGCACTGTTTCCACACATTACAGGCTGCTTCATCAAGTGAATAATATTACCTTCTGTCCGAGCCCTAATTAAACAGTCCTGTGGTTCATTCAGATACAGCCCAGGCTTTATAATGCAGACCTTTTAGCTCGCCTAATTGTGTATCCGTCATCATACTGCACCCTCCTGTTAATACCCAGTTGAAATTCATACAAGCCTTAAACTGAATTGAACTCTTGCTCTGTTTGGCCACTCTGCCCCCAGTATTTATTTGCACTGACTGTCATGATACGAAAAGCCCCGGGATGCCCTGTCATTTCACATAAAGCGAAATGTAGTCAATAGAGACAATATTGTAAACGTTCTAGGAATTGAGGCGAATGAAACCGCGTGTGACCTTAATGAACCGATCCATGGAATGGTGGTTAAACACGAGCAACGTATCTCTTGTTGCATTAATTATTAAGTCGGTTGTTCCTCACTCGGGTAGATTAGCAGTCTGCTGATGAGCGCCCGGGGTTGTTTAAGGTAGTGTAGCATTTGTGCATGTGCTTCTCGAGCTGCCACAGCTACAGGGAGCTGTCTGCATGAACGCGTACAGTAGCGTGTCACGTGAGGTCTAGCACATAATGTAGCCTGCCTGTAGCCTGACTGTGTATGTTTAACTGGATGATATCAGTGAGCCAGCAGACGGTGAGCACACTGTATATACACTGAGCAGGGCCTGAGGACATAGTTTATGGTGGACATGATCAGTCATGATGTAATAATGTAAATTGTGAAATCTGTGTGGAATTCTTTGGCCTTTTGGTGGCAGCAGGAGATTTGTTTAGCTTTGACTTGGCTGTCATTCACAATTTACCCAAACAAATAACATTAATAGATGCAATTCTGCAGGCATTTAATAAAATAATGCAGCTCAAATTAAATGTCTTGTAGCCATATATTTTAGCAAATATAAAAGACAAATTATCCACAAATCAATCAGTTTAATTGCTGGGCTCCGGACACTGAAGTTAAGATTAACACTGAAGAAATTATACAGATTTGCGGTCGTCACTGAATACAATCTCTTGTTCAATTTGCAGTGGGTTTACTCCCAGATTCTCAGGGTGGGAAAACTTTTGTTTGCCGCTTGAAAAGAAACAGGCTGCGCTTATTTGTGAATGAAGGGATTAGCTTGAACACTTCACCCCAACAAGGACCATGATCCTATCTGGTTGCCTAGACACATGGTTTTGTTTCTTAGGCAGCGTGAGAGCGTGGCTGGCTCCCACCTCGCTTGGACTGAATAAGTGGCAGATGTATGAAGGCAGACCATGTTAAATCACATGAGCATACACATGGTCTTAGTGGAGATATGCTGAAATAGCATAGCAACCTCAAACCGGCCTGAATTACTAACTGAATTGTGCATTAGACAAGCAGCTCAGTGATATAATGCATACAGTAAATGTTTATATTTTCTGCCTTGTACCAGACTGGCTTAAAGGTAAATCATTATTCCCACTGTTGAGGCTTCCTCCCACTAAACACAATGCTCAGTCAACTCTCCAGCCTTTGAGGGAATACCATTGATTACATGGTATTTACCCCATTGAGGGCCAAGGGTCAGGGGTCATCCTGTGCCTTAAAGCCCAAATCCTGAGCCCATTGTCTGGTTAAGGGTGAGAAAGCAGGGGGCAATGACAGCCAACTTTAGGGCTTATTCTCTCATAAAGAAGCTCCTCTGCACTTATTACCAAAGCTTACTGGAAAAACTCTACAACTGCAAATCCTTTTTCTTTGAAAAGTTAACAGAGCGCAGCGAGGCGAAATGCCACCACTAACGCATACAAACACTTCCTTGCCTCCGAAAGGTTTTTGTTTACACTTCAAGATATTATTTGTTATTTTTATTTTCAGCGTCGCTTGCGCAGAATCAAACCGAAAGCGACTGCTGAGCTGTTGTCACCGCGTGTCAGCCTGAGATCAAGAGTGAGATTCCTGTGACAGATTATTTGTCATATTTCTTTACTCAAGTTTCAGTATTGTTGGTGACAGAAGGATCAGGATATACATCTGTGAGAGTCTGCGAGTGTGTCAGGGAGTAACGGTTTAACCTCCACAAAGAAAGTGGGATGTTAAACTTTCAGAGCAGGCGGAACAAAGTACACACGGCTGCAATGAAACACGCATTTACAATATATGATAGTTAATAAAGAGAGAGGGGAGAGAGGATGATTAAAGTAGCTTTGAAGTATCTACAAGGTGGTTAATATGTTATTCAGCTGGTTGAGGGCTCTGCTGTGCTCAGCCTGCAGCGAAACTATCCTGGACCCATAGGAACAGAAAGCACTCCCCCTGCTGACTAAAGCAAATACTACGAGACAAACTGGTGAAAGTGGATCAAGGCTTCACATCACAGGTCACGCAGAGACTGCATTTTGTGCTTTTTAAATGCCTTTAGCTGTTTTTACATAGATCATTATCCCGACTCGGCTGTAACACAGTGCAAAGTGAACTGGTAATAGTTAGGTATGACTCAGGCAGAAAGTGAAGCTGGTTAGACAGTCAAAGGATTTCCTGTATGGTCAGCGGATAAGGGGAGTGAGGAAGGCACAGAGGCGTTGAGAATGGAGGGTCTTTTGTCTTCAACAAAAATATTGTGATCCGTGGGTGAGAAAGGGCCTTGGTCATTAGGCGACAGCCTAAAGACAGGGATTGTAGGAGTTGCGTGAGGAGCCTATGACTAATGGGCTTGGTCAATGAGGGCCTGAACCTCATTGTGTGCCCTTTGTGCTACAGTCCACAGGCTAAAGCCTCTGAACAGGTGCAGTTCATTCCACTGGATCGCCTCCCTGCAGGATAGTTAAGATCAGGGAATGTCTTTCATCCTGTCTTCTTTCTGTTAATGATTACGAATGATCAGTTCTATTAGTGCTGTTTTTTCGGGGAGGGGGGGATTTCAAAACAAGGTTCAAAAAGAAGCAGCATTAATTTCAAAGTCGAGGCTTTGTGCTTCTCTGCCAAATTATACTTATCCGTGAAATGTGAAGTCAAAAAAAAGCGTCTTGCTTTGTTTGAGCAAATTGTGATACGTGGATTAGTAAACAATACACGGTGAATGTTTCTGATTTATCCCAGAAAATGTGAATTTGCTTGATTTGTTTCCTTTTTCTTTCTACTTTGAACAGGCTTGCCTGTTAACTTGATTGAACCTAAAGCAAGTGTCTGACACTCTTCCCTCTTAGTATGAGTGTGCTGTATCCCTTTCCCTGCGTTAATTCCAATTTAATTGCCAGTTGCCTCAAGGCACTTCAATAACAGTAACAAATGATTTGATTTAGTGGACCTCATCAGACTGCATTTTAAATGCGACACAGCAACCCCACTTGAATTCCAATGAAGTGCTGGCACAGTCCTCTGTTTACTAATGATCCTCCGCTGGAGATGTCTGATTGAATCTGAGTCAGGAGCAATGGGACCTGCTCGCATTGTAAATGATCTGCAACCTGAGCAGACAGAGAAATAAGGACCTCATAATCTCACATTAAAGCCTCACTCTCCAGGACATGCACATTATGTCCAATGCAGCTGATTAACCAGTCCCTCAGTCTTACCGCATATATGAATTTGCATCGGTTCGAATGCCAGAACGGATTTGAGTGCTGGCGTACACAGCCTGTAGATCAAGTGTTGACTGTATGACAGCCAATGGATCTTCTTCACATAGCCATTTTGACTTGAGCTACCCTGCCAGCGACTCCCTATCTGTATTCCTCTCCACACTCTGTGCAACAGGAAAGCAGCCCCAAAGAGATGCCAGGTCACACACAGGATTAAACTGGATTGTGTTTTTTCCTGCAGTCCTGCCTTTAATGGCTTGATATCACTACTTAACATTCTGCACAGAGCGCATAGTGTAGGCATCATTTAGGGTGGAGCTACTATCAGCCGCTCTTTGAGCACAGAGACAGAGGACTTCACAGGCTGGAGCTGACTCCTGATGGGGAATGAAGAGAATAATTACACATCTAACACACCAGGAAGGAGCCATTGATTGTGTGATTGGCATGCTGTGCATTGTGTGGGAAATTCTTAAAGAAAACAATGACTTTCATGGTTTAAAATAGAACGTATAAAGACTCGCAGTTGAAAGTGCCTCTGGGCTTTTAGGGGAGTTAGTTTAGGTAGAGGCACTTGCTCTTTGAAAGAAGCTTTTCCCTCTGAGGACTCACACAAAGTTGAAGTGACCCAGTTTCCCCACTTAAGGCCCTGTCTGTGTATGGTACTGAAATAACTGTGTGTCTGTGTCTTGTGCGTTCTCCAGGGACTGACATGGCGGTGTTCTGTCTGCTGTGTGCAAAGCGCTTCCAGACCCAGAAGGCCCTGCAGCAGCACATGGAGGTCCATGCAGGCATGCACAGCTACATCTGTAGCCACTGTGAGCGCCCCTTCCCCAGCCACACTACCCTCAAAAGACACTTGCGCTCGCACACTGGTAAGAGACGGATCGCTGTCTGTAGTGTTATCTCCTGTGGTAAAACATAAGCACGGGGTGTCAAATGCATGCATATGTTGAAAGGCAGACAAAGACGGCTGTATTTATTTCTGTATATGGGTTAATTTCCTTAGGTTACTGGCTTTAAGGTTTTAGTCAATTTGCATGCATCCTCTCCCACCCTCCTTTTCACTTCTCTATAAGATGACTCACCTCTCTGATGACAGCACTGTACCGTTATGGCCGGTGCATATTTTGGGCAATTTCATCCTGTTTATATTTTGGGTTCTTAGACAGCCTTTGGGCTTCTGCAATTCACGGCTGTCAGTTCTAGTGTGGTTCACCCAAAATGATAGAGGAAACCCAAATATATATTGAAGGAAAAGCAAATGGAAATGACTTGTCTGTGTGTTCTACCGAGGGTGAGTCTTAGTGCCGCAGGAGACGGAGAGATATTTACTGAAAAGATGTCCCCCTTTCTTCTTTTACCTTAAATAACACTCCCAGCTGTCAGGATGGCTTGATGTCTAGACAGGAGAAATACATAATTGATGTGAAGAGACAGAAGTGAAGGGAGATTTGGCCATGGCAGCGTATCTTGTTTGTATGCCATTCTGCTTGGAAGTAACATTTTGTAAATGTCATCTGCTCCACAGTGGGGTGGGGGATTGGGGAGAATCGGCCTGTAATGAGGAGAGCAATGTATCCTCTGACTTGGCTGTTGCTGTGGACACTGAGATAATGAGGCACATAGGTCATTGGAGATGAGTCAAACCCTCAGCCTAGGAGAGAAATAGATTAACTACAGTATAGAGAACAGAGCAGTACATGCCTGGAGGACTTTTATTAGCTATTAGCAGACAGCCAAGAGGAGTGTCCTCATGTCATAACATTAGCAACGTCTGAAAGCACATTATTTCCCTGCTTGATATGCATGTGCAGCGAGGGCTCTGTGACTATTTGACCTACACAGCTACATATGCACCCATAGCATGTCGTGCCAAGGATAAAGTTAGCCTTTAATGCTTCGCACGGTAATGGGCTGTGTTGGTGTTGTGGCCGCTGTTGTGACATGACTGTGCTTTCAGGCGATCACCCGTTTGAGTGTGAATTCTGCGGGAGCTGTTTCAGAGACGACGGCACGCTGAGGGGCCATAAACGCATCCACACAGGAGAGAAGCCTTACGAGTGCAACGGCTGTGGGAAGAGGTTCAGCCTCAAACACCAGCTAGAAACACACTACCGTGTACATACAGGTGAGAGTTCAGAGACGAAAACACGATCGTACAGGCAGGAGCGCTGGGCCTTCAGGGTATTTTAGTTCAGCTAGGGGGGATTTTTTACTGTTACTTAATATCTTTAAATTCAAAAGGATAAGCCTTGTGATATTTTTTTGTGTAAAAAAAATCCCATAAATAGACCAAAACCAACAAGAAATTGATCTTACTGTCAAGAGTGTGTAGCTTATTCCTCCAAAACACATAAGGAAGCCACACTGTTGCACTGCGTGACATGTTGCCTTCATTATGATGAACACAGCCACTGAAGTTTTTTTGACTCAATGCCACATACACCGTCCTGCTGTGTAAGTCACTGTGACATAGCACTAACAACAACATTTATTTCCAGGTTAACCCCTGGCATTTGATTTGAATTGCGGAAATATGTGATATCAGCAAACTTGTTTATTTCTGTTATCATTTTCAGTCGTAACTGTAACATTTAAAGATATATAGTTAAACACAGTGGTCCGACCTGACATTTCTGCTGTGATTATTTAATGTACTATGTTGCTTTGTTAGCGTCAGAAGTTAAGTAGTGTCCTGCTGTGGACGGGCTGCAGCAAAACGTATTTTAGCCACCTAAAAAAATCAATATCAGTTTTAGTGTACGCTATATTTGGAATATTTTTATCACTGTTTAAGGCAGCGGTAGACCAGAAACTTGTGTGTTCTTGTGTATTCAAAGTAAAATGACTGTCTGGTTGGTTTGAGATAACAGCTTTCATTTCCCATTGTAGAGGGCTGTCTGATGCCAAGGAAAAGCGGTGAAAATTGTCAAAAAATGAGCCAACTTTGCTCAACTCTGTTTCATTTTATTTAAGTGTATGTTAATGTACATTACAATTTGGTCTATACTCACATAATGTGAATTAATAGGCAGCTGAAAATGTGTTTTTCCTTTTTGAGTAAAGTTTGCAAAAAACTATAGGATCCAGCTGTTACAGAAAATTACATAGGTTTTTTGAAAAATTTGTAATAATATATTTTTGACCTGTTTTTAAAGATTAATGTCATCTCTCAGAACAAACTGGCTGTGGGCTGATTGCCACAGACAGGGCAGAGAAGTCAGAAAATATTGAGCATTTATGGTTTGGGGTCTTTTGACAATAAGAAAAATACAGAATAATGCTAGTTTTTGTTTTGTTGTTTTACAATTCTTATAGCTAAAATGAGTGTGTATTGCAGAAGTAAAATATGGCATTGAAAAATTCTTTAGAAATTGTGACACATAACAGAAAATCCTAACCACTAAATTTTGATGGTTTAGCAGCTTGTAAATCAATTTAATGGAAGAGGAAACTTACTCAGAGCCTTAAAACTGAATTACTTTATATTAAAAAAACACTGTAGCACTATTGAATGGCATCATTAAGATGTGCAACAGGTTTAAATTTAATTTCAGGTTACATTTTACTGACTGCTACCTGACTCCTCGCTGAGGTCAAAAAGAAACCTCTGTCGTATTTGCAGTGGATGACGCTGACTGGCCAATATCTAATAGGCAAACCGATATAGGTCTAATCCTAGAGCACAGACACACAGCACGCACACAAACACCACACAATACCACGTCAGGTACAGTGGACTGAAATAGAGGTGAGTCCCATTTCACCTGGCAGGCCCTCTGGCTCCAGGTCTACAAGGTTAATGCTGTATTCTTGAATTTTTCAGGTGAGAAGCCATTCGAGTGTAAGCTGTGTCACCAACGGTCCAGAGACTACTCAGCTATGATCAAGCACCTGCGCACTCACAACGGAGCGTCTCCGTACCAGTGCACCATCTGCCAGGACTTCTGCCCGAGCCTGGCCGCCATGCAGAAGCACATGAAGGGCCACAAACCGGAGGATGTGCCGGCGGACTGGAGGATAGAAAAGACTTACCTGTACGTCTGTTACGTCTGAGCAGGACTTGGACCCCCACGCACACACACTGTCACTGTTGGGTGAAAATCTCGTAACTCCAGTGTTGCTGTTTTTTCATGCTGAAAGATTACATGTCTCTCTATGGGTTTAAAAAAAAAAAAAAAGAAAAAAAAAGTCAGACTCTTTTTGGATAAACTGAAAAAAGCATTGTGGGAAGTTGTCATTCTGGGAGATACAAGGTTTTTACCTGACAACAGAGACATGCAAGCACGAATACAAATTTGTGGTCACACTAGGGCTGCAACTCGTGATGAGTTTCAATATCAATTAGATTATTTTTACTACTAAGTGAGAAAATATTAAGCCTGAAAAATGTCAGAAAAGTTTTCACATGTAGTTACAGCCAGTAACTAACAATCCAGTCGGAAAAGATTCAGTTTACAACAATATAAAACTGAGAAAAGCAGCAAATTCTCACATTTTGAATATTTAGCATTTTGCCCCTGAAAAACAAGTAAAACCTTGTTTGCATGGGACTAGTGTTACCTGAGGACCTCATGTGACTGAGAAATTACCCGCCTACATCTGTGTTTCCTGCAGCACGTTCACACGGGATAAGCAAAGTCTGTATTTAACCTGAATTTACCGACATAATCCCACGGTTATGATGCGCACAGTCATTTGTAACTCCACTCTACACTACACAGAAACACCACACAGCACCAGTCGTGTTAAACTCCCTTTTTTGTAATGTAGGTCAGACAAACCGAACCGATACTGCCACACATTATCACAAGTCATCCATCTCATCATCTTTTCAGATTTGGCTCTAATGATAGATTTGAGCTTTCTTCAAACGGGTCTCCATGCTGTAGCGAGATGAGCCTGATGCACCTAAATGCCGTCAAGACTTTCATTTGTAACTGCCAACTCAGTCTCTGAATTTTCAACCAGGAAAAAGGAAGAAACTAAGCAAGCAAACCTAAATATGACCCCAAATCGCATGGGACTAATATTGTGTTTGGCAAAATGTACAGTGTAGGGTAATATGGTAGGTAATTTGCAGTGGATTGTTATTTGACAAATTATGGACATGGCAGATTTGCATGAGATTAAGAGCGCAGACGACCTCCGCCATTATTACATATTACCAGATGTCCCCCAGGTAATGCTAGTCCCATGCGAACAGGGCTTTAGTCCCAAAACTGTCGGCAATAAGTTTCCCGCCGACTTAAGGTTTCAGCCCTAGTGCACACAATCACACACAGATACACTCTCTCCCTCCCTCACACATACAGTTATGATAATAACTGTGTCTCTAATGGAAGCACTGTGGTTCAAATCAAAGCCACAACGGCTGCGACTGCTGACCTGTACGTGTCGTAGGAGCTTTTTGATTGATTGATTGCTAAACCACCAAGCAACCCGAGTCATCTTCTATGATTGTGCAGTAGATGTTGAAAATAATTCCACGAAGGCTTGATTGGCTGAACTCTGCAACATTTTCTCTCCCCTAAATTCCTGTGACTTCTCAGTTTTTTGTTGTTGTTTTTTTTTGTTCTGCTGTTGGAATTTATTTTGGAGTTGTTTATTTTCTGCATGTTTTACTTGAATGGCTGCCACGTTTTGACCTCATAAGCTTGATCTCTTTAATTGCCTTGTCTTTCTTGCAGTGGGTGTTATTGTTTCGAGGTAGCTGGCTTACAATTTGAGTTTCTCTCGCAATGTAATAGGTTTTGCTATTTATATGTTGTTTATTTGTTACCAAATATGTGCTGGTTTTCATCACACAGTCGGCGTCTCTTGGGATGATTTCTAGTAGAGCGAGCTCTACCTCTCCTCACTTTTAAACCTACTGCAAATTATTCATTCATCAGTAGTTTTAATTTTCTAACAGATACATCATAATTTAAATGGACAAGCAGTGTGTAAAAAAAACAGCCTCAACATGGCTTTTGTGTGTAGTTTTTTATCAGTAACTATATATAGATGTCTTATAAAATCACAGAATCAGAATTTTCTAGGAGAAAATTGAAGAAAACATGAGAATAAGTCATTGATTTTCCTTTCTTTTTTTTTTTCTTTCTTTTTTTTTTTTACGAAACCTGAAAAGAAAATTCTGACGTTGAATCACTATGAGCAGGTTATTGTCAGTTGTAGTGTAGCTGTAATGTACAAACTGTCATGGTATGTTATTCCCTTATGTGAGCCTAACACGGGCCTTATAGATTTAAACATGTTGTATTTTTGTATTACAGTAATTTGCTATCTGTTTACATTTGGTATGATTTGAGAAACATCTTAATGTGTGTTTTATAAGTCTCTGATATGATTAAGATCCCTCCCTTGTGCCTCTTTTATAAGTAGAGCATTGATGTGCTTGAGTACATGGGTCTGTGCTATTGGTAGTTGTTTCTGGGTGTTTGTTTATTGTTACTTAATTAAAGATAGACTGCCATGTAGATCCACTTTGTCTGAACATTGCAACTGGAAACAACATACTGTGATAGTGGCTGATACTCTGAGACAAGCGTGTACTTTTTACATCACAATTGCTTGGAACTTGCATCAAATTGTTCCCTTCAAAGTGACAATGGACTGAGATCTTTGGATGAAAACAGTGTGAATAGCAAATCTTGGCGTCTGTGGGCATTACCAATGCCTTCTTAAGTAGCCAACAACACTCAGTGCCATGAAAACACACATTCACTGTATCTATTCTACATGAACATGCACTATAAATGGATTTCCTTGGTGGACCAAAAGAAACAGAGCACTTTTGTTTGAAAAGGTTTTTCTTTGATCTTTCTATGTTGTGATAATGCAGATGTCCTTTTATTTGATGTGTCCTAGAAGGATGTGATTAGCATTGTTTAGATTATGTCAATGTCTGTCTACCTCAGGGCCAGATCAAAGCTCGACCTGGTATCCAATCAGGGTTGTTCTTCTTGCCATGTGTGCAGTAAAATCCCTCTTCATTACAGCTTTGTAACACAGTGTGTGAAAGTGTTTTCTCAGTGTGGATTCAGGCACAACTCTGTATGCGTCAGTGTTCGGTGGCATGGTTAAAAAAAAGAATAAAACAATTTACTATTTTATGCATCTTGTCTCATTTGCCTACTGTTTCTGCTGTCTACATTCATTACTGAAACTCTACATGGCAGTGGCCTTTTTATTCTGATTTACCCTCAAAGCCCCTTACAAATTAAGTTAAATGCAAAAAGATTCATTGCATGGAAAGTCACAAAAGTCATAGTATAATAAGTCACAAAAGTCATAATATACGTCACAAAAAACGTCAAGAAATTTCATTTTGAAATGTTAAAAAAGGTCATATTATATAGTATGTCTTAAAAAAAAAAGTCAAAGAGGTGACAGTATAGTATGTTACAAAAATTAATGAGTTGTGAAAATGTTGTGGTATAGTATGTATGCCATGGTATACAATTTCACAAAAAAAACTCAAAAATTTTTATAGAAAAATCATTGTAAGCTATTTTAAAGAAAATAATTCAAGTTTTTATTAAAAAGTCAGTGAAGTATGTCACTAAAAAAAGAAATAAAATCCTAAGAGATTTCATAAAAAATATTAGTATAGTATGCCCCAGAAATTCATAGTATAGTATGTCGCAGAAGATTTCTTAACAAATTTCCTCAAGAATAAAAATTCATAGTATAGTATGTCTCTAAAACAGAATGTCAGAGTATGCCACATACATTTCAGTGTAGTAGCCTATGTCAAAGGATTTCATGCTAGTAATAGTATAGCATGTCATAAAAAATGTCAGAAAAACAGTCAGTATAGCATGTCATAAAAATGTCAGAAAAACAGTAATAGTATAGCATGTCATAGAAATTGTCACAAAAACAGTCATAGTATAGCATGTCATAAAAAATGTCAGAAAAACAGTCATAGTATAGCATGTCATACAAAATGTCAGAAAACAGTCATAGTATAGCATGTAAAAAAAAAAACGTTGGAAAAACAGTCATAGTATAGCATGTCAAAAAAAATGTCGGAAAAACAGTCATAGTATAGCATGTCAGAAAAAATGTCAGAAAAACAGTAACAGCATAGCATGTCATAAAAAATGTCCAAAAAAAACAGTCATAGTATAGCATGTCATAAAAAATGTCAGAAAAACAGTAATAGTATAGCATGTCATAAAAAATGTAAAAAACACAGTCATAGTATAGCATGTCATAAAAAATGTCATAAAAACAGTAATAGTATAGCATGTCAAAAAAGGTCAGAAAAAAATGATAGTATAGCATGTCATAAAAAATGTAAAAAACACAGTCATAGTATAGCATGTCATGAAAAATGTCATAAAAACAGTCATAGTATAGCATGTCATAAAAACAGTAATAATATAGCATGTCAGAAAAAATGTCGGAAAAACAGTCATAATATAGCATGTCATAAAAAAATGTCAAAAAAACAGTCATAGTATAGCATGTCTTAAAAAATGTCCAAAAAAACAGTCAAAGTATAGCATGTCATAAAAAATGTCGGAAAAACAGTCATAATATAGCATGTCATAAAAAAATGTTAAAAAAAACAGTCATAGTATAGCATGTCATAAAAATGTCAGAAAAACAGTAATAATATAGCATGTCAGAAAAAATGTCGGAAAAACAGTCATAATATAGCATGTCATAAAAAAATGTCAAAAAAACAGTCATAGTATAGCATGTCATTAAAACAGTAATAATATAGCATGTCAGAAAAAATGTCGGAAAAACAGTCATAATATAGCATGTCATAAAAATGTCAAAAAAACAGTCATAGTATAGCATGTCATTAAAAATGTCATAAAAACAGTCATAGTATAGCATGTCATTAAAACAGTAATAATATAGCATGTCATAAAAAATGTCGGAAAAACAGTCATAGTATAGCATGTCATAAAAATGTCAAAAAAAACAGTCATAGTATAGCATGTCATAAAAATGTCAGAAAAGCAGTAATAGTATAGCATGTCATAAAAAATTAAAAAAACAAACAAAAACAAAACAGTAATAGTATAGCATGTCATAGAAATTGTCATAAAAACATCATGGTATACTGTCACAAAATGTTTCACGCAAAAAGTTCATGATAAAATGTCATTGTATACTATGTCAGAAAAAAAGTCATACTATAGTATGACAAAATCACAAAAAAGTCAGAAAAAAGTCACAGTATATTACATAACAAAAAATCATGACAAATTTCATTAAAATGCCATAGTATAGTATGTCACATAAATTTCATAATATAGTATGTTGCAAAAGATTTCATACAAAATTTCATCAAGAAATGTCATAGCATACTTTTCCATTAAAATGTCAGAAAAAAAGTCACAGTATAGTATGTCATAAAAGAATATCAAAAAAAGTCATAGTATAGTATGTTACAAAAAAAAAATCTTGAGAAAATTTTTGTAAAAATAAAATGCCATAGTATAGTATGTCCTAAAATATTTCATACAAAATTTCATCTACAAAATTAAAAGTATAGTTTGTCACAGAAATACTGTGGTATACTATCTTTATTATTTTTAAATGTCATAAAAAATTTCATGAGAAAAATGTCATAGTATATTATGTCATAAAAATGTCATAAAAAGTCATTGCATAGTATGTTACAAAAAAATGAATGTGAAATTTAATTTAAAAAAATGATATTATAGTATGTCACATAAATATTATAGTATAATATGTATCAAAATAATTCATAGAAAATTGTGTTTAAATAATCCAAAAAATACCATGGTTTACAATGTCTGAAAAAGATTTCATACAATTTCATTAAAACATGTCATGCCATAAAAAAAAATGTTAAAAAAATAAAAGAAAAAAAGTCATACTGACAAACAGTGTCATGAAAAATATCACAGTATAGTATGTCACATACATATAGTATGTTGCGAAAAAATTCATACTAGCATACTATGTTACAAAAAGTGTCAGAGGAAAATTCACAATAATGTTTCATTAAAAAAAACAGTATAGTATGTCATAAAATATAAAAAAAAAAAAGTAGTCACAGTATGTAGTACACTGCAAAAAAAAATCATTGTATAGTATGTCACATACATTTTATAATATAGTATGTTGCAAAAGATTTCATACAAAATTTCATAAAATTTGTCATAGTATACTATGTCATAAATGTCAGGGGAAAAACGTCATACCATAGTATGTCAAAAAAAAATTCATGAAAAATGACATACTATAATATGTTACATACATTTCATAATCTAGTATGTGGCAAAAGATTGTACATGAAATTTCACAAAAAAGCATACCATATCATAAATGTCAGAAAAAAAATCAAGGTATGGTATGTCACAAACATACCATGGTACACTATGTCATAAAATGTGGTATGTCGTAAAAATGTCAAAAAAGTCATTGTATAGTATGTAATGAAAAAAAAAAGTTTAGTTAGACTACCTGCTCTGCCTCATTAATAAAAAGTTTTAACAACATGTGCTGTTCATTTTTACACTGGGCAACAACCAGGTAGTTTTTAAATTTTTACTTGTGTCATTTTTTTATGGGAGTAATTTTACTTTTACTTGAATATTTAAGGATAGTATTTCACAAAAAATGTCATAAGTCATAGTATCGTATCTATGAACAGGTCAGTATAGTATGTTGCAAAAAGTTTAATAAGAAATTGCACAAAAATGTTATAGTATAGTCTGTCTATGTCTAAATAAATGTAGAAAAGTCATAAAATATATAATATGTCAAAAATGAATTTGACTGAATATTTTAATTAAACATGTCAGTGTTGTATGTCCCAAAAGGATTGATAATACATTTCATGAAAATATCATAGTATAGTATGACAAAAAAAAAATCATGGAAAAGTCATAGTTTTATCATAAAAACATAAAAGTTAAAAACATAAAAGCAATATAATAAAAATATACATAATAAGTTTCATTAACAAAATCATAATATAATATTCCACAAAAATGCCATTGTGCAAAATGGCATACTATGTCGATAAATTATGTTACAAAAAATTCATACTGAAGTATGACACAAAAAATGTTGTGAAAAATGTCATAGTATAGTATGTCCCATACATTTCATAATATGGTATGTGGCAAATAAATAGTGATGTCGCAAAATATTTCATACCAAATTCCAAAAAAATGTCATAGTAGACAATGTCAGGAAAAAAAACGTCATACTATAGTATGTCGCATAAATTTCATAATATAGTATGTGGCAAAAGATTTCATATGAAATTTCACAAAAAAATGTCATAGTACACTATGCCAGAAAAAAATAGAATAGCATGTCATTAAAAAAAGGTATTTCATATGTTAAATTAAAAAGGTCAGTTAAGCATCTCACAAAAATTTTCATTAAGACAATTCATGAATTAAAGTCATAGTATAGTATGTCACAAAAATGTTATTCAGAATTTATTTAAAAAGTCATAGCACGTGTCAACAAATGTGTGATCCCAACCTGAACATTTCACTTTCACATTGCTGCCTTAGCGCTGCCCAGCATCTGGACAAAGACAATGCTGCTGATCCCTCTTAACAGTTTATTGACTCCTGCCACAAACCTTCACAGTCTCAAGCTGTTTATAGAGTTTATGTGTCATCTGGGCAACTTGCAAACAGCTGGAGTCACTCCAGGCTCTGTGGTGACCTCTGATGGCACTTCGCCAGAGCCACAGCTGGCCCGCGTTTTATCCCAGATGTGAAGGGCGCTAAGAATCAGTACATCAGGTCTGCCACTGCTCTCTGCACAGCACAGTGAAAGTGAGACCTCTTATTAATTACAAGCACTGGCACCTTTTACTGTACATTTGATGTTGAGTTTTTATGTTCGCCTGATGCCTTTGGGATTTCACAGGTTATCGTGCTGGTGCAGTGTGTTCCTTTGGTTCCCTTTTCTATCGCCTTCACTGTACCATAAAGTAGCCTCTGAGTGTGCTGTGAATGTTTTCTTGTGTAATGTATTTGTTAGCTATATTACTTAAACCCCTTTAGCGAGACTGAATTCCAGCCTGCAGTGTTTACAGTTTCTCTCTACAGAGATCACGCTCTCTTGGTTCCCATAGCTCAGTTTCTTCATCTCACTCTGTTTTGCCACAGGGATATTTTAACTTTCATTTTAACTACAGTAGTAGTAGTAAGGGTGGCCTCAAGCTCACCTGAAAAAGTGTGCGCCCCATATAGACTGACTTCTCTGCAGCGGCTCCAGTTCGATTCCAACCTGCTGCCCTTTGCTGTATGTGATCCCCCTCTCTCGCAACTCTCCTGTCTGTCTTCAGCTGTGCTATCATAAAGTATGAGACTCCATTCACTTTTTTCCACTGAGAAGCAGCATCAGCACTGTCAATATGTTTAAACTGCTTCTAGAAGGAAACATTTTGCTGATGCCCAGAAGGAGATTCTGTAAACTGACCAGGTAATATGGCAGCTCATAGACACTTTCTTGTTTATACAGAAGCGTAACACAAGGCAGCGGTTTCCACAATGTGGGTTCAGGACCCTCAGTGGGGTCACAAGGTGTCTGAGGGGTTGCGTGGTGATTAAAAAGAAAAATAAATCAGATTTCAGCTACATAAAATTGTGTATACTCTGCTCTGTAACATTATTCAAGTTAAACAACCTGACAAGGGTAAAATCACTCTTTGCTTGCAGAGCACACAGCTCACAGACATTATGAAACTGCTGACAAGTTGATATGCTTTGTTTTTAAAAGGTCACATGCTGGAAAAAAAATGAACCACTGAAACAAGCAAGGTGGGAGATGGAGGGCGCCAAACTCCTGAACCTGTTTGCAGACATACTTTACTTCAAACATCTTCACAGTTACAGCTCTGTGCATCATCTGCTGCCAACTAGAGCTCCTCTTAGATATAACAGCACACAAGCAAAGTTTTGATAACACAAGATAAAGGACAGAGAGACAAATTTATTATATGTCAAACTGCAATTTCAGAAGAGACAACACTGTTTATTTTACTAAGTAACTAAAAAAAGCTGTTTTTTTACTTTGGTAAAATGAACTGTAAAGGTAACTTACATCATCTGTTATCTATTTAGCTGTTACTGTAACCTGTTTCATTCACCCGCTAATTGATTTATATTTTATATTTAGGCGGATTTATCATTTGATATCTCGTATTATTGTCGAACAAGTTGCTTAATTGATGTTTGTTCAATTAATTTATTGCTTTATGACCATTTGCAAGATTTTAGAGGTGCATAATAAATAATAATTTTATCTGTGCTGCCTGTTAATCTTATTTGTGTGATTTTTTTTCTCGTTATTATTTTTGATATTTTAATGTTTACCCTTTTTTT
This sequence comes from Epinephelus moara, assembly GCF_006386435.1. Classification (NCBI taxonomy): domain Eukaryota; kingdom Metazoa; phylum Chordata; class Actinopteri; order Perciformes; family Serranidae; genus Epinephelus; species Epinephelus moara. The sequence goes on from NC_065507.1 coordinate 26,498,000, forward strand.
TTGTTGTTGTTTTACCTTTAATCAGAATCTGAATATGATTTAATACCAAGCAGGTTTTCACTTACAAGGAATTTCCTTCTGTCTCTATTGCATACATTAAACATAGCATAAACATATTAAGAAGAAAAATAGATAAGCATTAAAATAAAAATATGAAAAAGCTACTTTAAAAAAAGTACTATAACATTATGTACAATAAAGCTGTTATCTTGGTGACATTTTATGACACTGTAGGGATTTTTTCCATTTTAAACATGTTTGTTTTGATTGTAAATTGTTGGTATAAATAAAGTTTATTATTACTATTAATTATAACCTGAGAGCTTTACTGTAGCTCCAGTGTCATATGTTGTTGACCACTGAACTCATAACTGGAGCAGCTGGGAGTTGAGTGCCTTGCTCAAGGGCATTTAGAGAGTCAGCAGCAGTCGTAAAAAGTGTGGAAAAAGCTTTTAGATTTTTCTACTTGATCCAACCATCTGGACTGAAGCATTTCTTTCTAACCTTCTCCAGCTTCCTTTTCCTTACTAAGAAGTTAATTTAGCTTTGAAGCAAATATGTAATTTTGACTCGGCAAACTACAATCACCTCTGTAACCCCTCCACCTCCGATCTCCACCCCGCCTTCAGAACCGAGGCCATGCTCAGTGGAGGAGCAGATTGAGTGGGAGCCAGTGTTAATGTAATCTCCTCTGTTTAATTAGAGCGAGCGTGGTGGGCAGCTAAACCAAACCACATTACCCACCATCTGGTGGGGAGCAGCTCTGCTCTTACCCACCCTCACTATCATTAGCCTCTACAAGACAAGACGCAAACACATACATGACAGCTATTTATTCATCCTGCCACTTTCAATACAGACACAACTGCATACCATTTAGCAGCTATGATGAGGCCACACTTAGACCTGTCATAAATGTATTGTTGCATAATTACAATATGCCGCACACAGAGGCATCCAAATTAAAACAGTTGTCATGCTGAAATGTCCAAATTAAAAAAGTTGTCAAAGACTATAAAAGCCACAAACTGTCCAACACAATTTCTCCATCAATGGCTGTTTTCCACAGACATTTCTGCTCCACTTTTTCATCACCCTGTGACCTTCAACAACGACCTTCAACATACTGAAGCAATCCAAAGATCTACATGAGCAAGGATTCATCATATATTTGATGAACATTGTTTTGCTGAATATTTACACAAGCATTAACCCAGTTTTTACTTTCCCTTCACTGCATGGTCGTCAGCAGCAGATCATACATGAAGTCTTCACCTCTACCACAGGAGGGCAGTATGCCACCACAGCTAACATCCAGCCAAGACTGCAGGCAGGGCTCGAGCACAGAGGATTTACTGCTCCAGAGAAGGCAGAGCTCACTGGCAGCCTGCAGAGCAATACAATTATTGAAGCACAGAGGAGAGAGTCTGGCAGTGTGTGTGTGTGTGTGTGTGTGTGTGTGTGTGTGTGTGTGTGTGTGTGTGTGTGTGTGTGGAGATACAGGGGACATAGATTAGTGGTCTCTCCCCGCACCCTGCGCTGCATCATGACCTGGCAGCTTACAGTGGGCTTCACTTCCTGAACAAATGATTGTGTCATGACACCGCATACATGCAGAGCCAACAGCCTCAGCCATGCCTTGGCAAAGTTAAAGGTCCATTCTCTCATTTCTGGCCATATATACTTAAGGTACAGTACATCCATATAATGGAAGAGCTTAGCTCCAGGATCAGATTAAGCATTTTACCCACAGCTGTATGGTTTGGACCTGTCTGTGGCTGGAGGGTAAATCTGAACACACAATGGCATGATACACATATTTTTTGATTTAAGGCGCCTTACTTTTCAAGGATGTCATTATCATCACCATATACAATGTTCATGGTGAAGCTATATCCATAAATCCACACAGAAATCTTAGAAAAACAAACGACATTACTTATCAATCATCACTTTTTAAAGTTTTCTTCAGTATCAAAGCGGTCCGGTCGTAGTTGATTTTACATCCGTGGATACAAAGCAAACGAGTTACGAATGGCTAATTCTTCATTCTTTTAGAGGCGCTATTTTACCAAAATGGTAACAGTGGTGCAGTGCCCACAGCAAAAGGGTTTCTGGTTCGAACCCAGGATGGGGGAGCCTAGGACCCTACAATACCAGAGTGACGACACTTCCATTGACTCCTGTGGTACGCTTAAGTTAAGCCTCACGCGCCCTCTAGTGGGGCATAAGGGCATTATTTGTTGGCACTTGTTTGTAAGTTGATGAAAACGGCCTTGTTTTTGCTTTCAGGTGTCTTGGTCATATTAAGTCATGCTTATAATTTGTTTATTTCAAAATGAAGAGAGAAACATTATGGTAGACAACTTTTTTTTTTTACCTGTAAATGGGTCACCGATGCTCCTATTACGGTAGATTATGGTAGATTACGCTTTTAGGTTTGCTTGACTTTGGAAACGCACAAGAATTCCTGGTCGGCATCAATGCAGCAATACCGAAGTTCAGTCAGTTCTTGGTCGGATATGCAACGCGCTATCCCGCCACTAGAGGGCATGTGACCAACTTTCTGCTTGACCAATGTGTGTCCCTATTCTGGTATTGTAGGGTCCTAGGAGAGCCCTTCTGTGCGCAGTCTGCATGGTGTCCCTGTGTCAGTGTGGGTTTTCTCCAGGTACTCCAGCTTCCTCCCATGCAGACATGCAGGTTATTTGGTGATTCTAAAGCTCCCATAGGTGTGAACGTGAGCATGAATGGTTGTCTGTCTCTATGTGTCAGCCCTGCAATAGTCTGGCGACCTGTCCAGGGTGTACCCCACCTCTCGCCCAATGTCAGCTGGGAAAGGTTCCAGGCTCCTGCGTCCCCAGCCAGGATAAGCCGTTGCATAAAGTGAATGAATAAACAATTTTAAAAAGGAAAGAAAAAACTAACAGTTCTGCTAATTTATATTCTGCAATTTCAATTAAAATCATCAATACAACCAAACCTTTAATAACAGTGTCAGAAAACATTAATAAATTGAAAGACTGTAAATTAATAACTCAATTTGTCTTCAGCCATTAATATTCAAAGACCTGTCAATGTGTAATGATAAGTTCCAGCTTTTATCTTCAAATGTGGACGCTGGGCAAAGCTTTTGTTAACATCAGCCAGTAACAGTATTCATTTTTATATTTCTACCAGTGTTAAATCATTAACTCAACATTTTCTCCTGCAGCAAGTTTGTTCATCAGTGCATTAAAAGTTGTAGCCAGCAGTCAGTTAGCTTAGCCAAGGGTTGATGTTGTTCTAACCAGCCTGAGACTGGGGCATTGTGGTTTAGACAGCTGTTTGATAGTCAGAGGCAACATCCAGACGGCCTGCGTCAGTGTGGAGATATGGAGACAGTCCAACATGTTATGTTCTCTTGTTACAAATACTGAAGTGAAAGGCAACAGTTATTCGGGGAATTGTCAGATATGGGTCTTTCGGCGTTCTCTTTCGAGTCTATTTTCGCTTCTGAAATGGATTTTTCAACTTACTGGTAGAGCAGTCCTCAAATGTCTCCAGGCCACTGGCCTAAAGGCCTATTTAATAATATAGGATGATCAGCAAACTCTTGTCTGTGGAGGGCAGCGTTAAGCTTTGTTCATGTACATGTTCATCCTGATAAAACCACAAATTTGTTGTTTTCACATCCGCTGTTGTACAAACTAAACAAACAAGATATATTATGTTAATGAGTGAGCTACAGAGGTGTTGGTGGGTGGACTTTGTTACGCATACACAGAGCTTGGTTAGCTATACAGCTAAGCCAACTGGCTGCTGACTGAAGCTTCACATTTAATGGAAAAATGTGAGAGTGGCATCAATCTTTTTATCTCACTCTCAGCAAGTAAGTGAATTGTATTTGCCAAAATGTGAAAGTATTCCATTAGATAGTTTAAAATCCATTCAGATATACACATTTGGAACACGACTGATTGTATGAATAAGCTCTCAAACTCATGTGATAGAGCTGTGGTGCGGTGTCAGGCAACAAAATTGCATTTGGATTGTGCCTTTAACGTCCTCCACTCTGCCCCTGCAACTGTGGGCACTCCAGCCCTTAACAGCCGCCTCTGCCGAGAGGTCACGGCCAACAGCATCAATGGCACACCTCTCCTGACAGCCCACACATCAATGAGTCAGTTCTAAATGCCTTGGTGGGCTGGGCTTTTGGCAAAACGCTGTTGAGTCCTAACTTTAAAAAGAAGCTTCCCTCTTTTCTGCTCAGCTCGAACCGACTGTGGGATTTCCGAGCAGGGACCGGGAGACTGCATCTGATGTTCAAGGTTTGGACACTGAGAGAGGCGCACATACTAATGGCTGAGATAAGAGTGGAGCTGATCAAATCTCACTCCACCAAACAGGGAGAGTGCTTCCCCCTCTGAGCAGAGAGAGATAGATGCAGCTCCAAAATGGGCTGCGGCCAGCCTCTTCACAGTGGACTGTGGCACATGAATAAATGAATGAATGTAGTCCACACTGGGGCGTCTGTGACACCAAGGTGACAGACTGTTATTGTTGTCGTTGGAGGGATTTGCTCATGAAAGTTAAATCTCTGATCAAAGATGAGCATAATGGCTTGTGTTCATCTTTTGTGTCAGTGTCTAGTTTTGTGTGTAGTCACTTTATCATTGAGATCTTTATTTAACTTCAGTGGCCTAGATTATTTGTGGTTGTTTCTTATAACATCTAGTGAAATATGTTTGATCACCCACACTCAGTACAATTGTAGTTTCCTAAAAGAGGTGTAGATTTACTTTATGATCATTGTGGAGACTGTAGCTCATGGTGTTGTTAAGTTGTACAAAGCTATACAAGGACAGCCTATTTACATCAGAGGGTAGACTGAATATTAGAAACATCTAAGAATGACTGGGACTGCAACTACTGATTATATGCTTTATTGATTAATCTGTTCATTATTTGTTTTTTGAGTATGTTTATAAGATTAAATCATGAAAAATGTCCTGCACATTTTCCCAAAACCCGACACCTTCAAATTGCCTATATTGTCTGTTCCACCGCATATAGACATATAATTGAGATATTTAAGTTACGGTGATACAAAATGGAGAATAACAGCAAATTCCCTGACTGAAGAAGCAAACACAACATTTATTTTTGGCATGTTTGCTCGATGTCTTAAAATGACAACTCAGTTCTAAAATTGTTGGCGGTTGTTTTGTTTTTTAATTACATCAACTTTTGACACTAAATATATCACAATTAAAAAGCACCACGAACGTTACTAATAAGTTTAAGTACCATCAGTCTTTGAAATCATTTGGGGTCCTTTTTTTCAATTTATGGAGAATGTTGTTTTGAGTATCGTGATAAATGTGGTGTGCGAGTTGTAAATGTAGTGGCCCTCTGCAGCTGCCTGAATTATTTGAACTCACATTAATACTAGATTGTACTGGTATGTTCCCTGTGAACTACGTCTTTGAGTTACAAGATACAAGAGATGCAAGGTGCAAACAATGAAAGCATGACATGAATATAACAATATGGTAACCCTAGTTTTTATATTGGTTTATTTTATCACATATTATCATCAGTATTATAATTGTTGTTTGCATTTTGTAATCTGTTTAATGTCTGACATGTAAGGGAAGACTTCATTTTGTTGTTGGACAATAATCTGTGTGCTTTTGATATTCTGGATGAGAACACAGTTGCTTCCCAGTTCTTATAAGGTGTTTGAAAATTAATAAAGATGTTGCTGGGAAAAAAAGCTTATCAGCACCTTTCTAAGACATTTTTCTTTCTCTCAAAGACAAACTATGGTTTATTACAAACTTGATTTTTGTGGCTCAGTCGGTTCCATCAGTTAACACTGATGAGTAACCTGAGCAGTCAGACAAACAAACAAGTTGCACGCCAAGAATTTGGAAGAGAAACCAAAACATACTGAAAAAATTATTACCGTAATTCTACAAAAATCTCGAAATACCAGGTGCATATGGTCGTGCATGTGAAATTTGAGCTGTGCAGGCAATTCTCAGCTTTACATGCACCGGTGCACATCACTTTGCAGGGCTGCCAGCTCTCACGCACTGACCGTGAGACTCATGCAATTCGCACTTTTCACACGCTCCCACACCACACCACATTTTTGTTTTTTTGTTTTTTTAATAAAACAAAATACAAAACACTAACAAAACTCAAGGAAGACAAGAACAATGAACATTCCCTGTTCTTGTTCCTAAAACACAACAAAAAAGAAAATCATGAAGGCAGGATTTCTTACAAGACTGTTTTATTAAACTGAATCAACTTTATACCTAATAAACTGACAACTGATTGTAAAATACCTATATTATTCATAAGCACCACCTGTTCAGTAAAGACCAGATAATTCAGTAGTCTGCTTTTAAAAGCATGAAGCACAGTGTTGAAGATTGACAGAGGAAAACACAACATATAATTGCTGTGAGACTGATTTAAATACTTGGCCAAGGCACATTTTGTTATATCCGGAGCTACATATAACGCCACAAAACAAGGTTGCACGAAGCATAAATAGCCATTTCAAGGAAAAACTGATCAAGCGATGCATATCCCTGAGTGAGAACAGTTTTATTCATCGTCAAACAACTTCCAACAAAGTGAAAGACAGCTCTGTAAATCACTGTTGACTCTTCTGTCTGAGAGAACAAATTTCACCAGAAGAGGGAGACATCAAATCCCTGTGAAAATTACCAAACAGCAGCTATGTGCTCCTCGCTCCTCTGTTTGCCTCTGCAGGAGAACAATTAAGCGCAATGCAAATATTAACAGACGTCATTAACCTCATAACTCCAGTGATGTGAATTTCAGCTGTTGCTCCATTGCATGCAATTTTCTCCACTGCTGCAATGCTCATTACTCTGTGTTTGATTTCCAAATAATTCCATATGACACCTGTTAGATGAGTCAAACAGATCTAAGCCATTTCTTGGATTCGGCCCCGAAAGTCGGACGAGGAGGAATTTTCTTCCTGGCAGTTGTTCCCTTCACCTGGGCTCGCACTAATCCCACACCACACATATGGGAGATACATAAACAACCTTTGTATCAAGCTTTCGTTTACCTACAAGGATCAAATTAGTCATTTATTTTCAATAATTTATAAATATATTTTTTTCTGAGAGGTGGTGTGAAGACAAGCTTTGATCTCCCTCAAGCAATTTTCTCACCATTTTCAAAGAGCACATCTCAGCTATTAATTATTCTTACTATTCTTAGAGTTAATGATTCCTTTTGAAGCCAGTCAAGCCACCTCTGCTAATGTGTTTAAAACAAAGACAATATTTGAAATACAGACAGAGAATACTGATATAAACTGTCTGGCTGAGAGCTGGTTAAAAGGGTGAAGAGAGAGGAGAAAGTCTCATCTGTCAGCGGGGGGACAGAGCAGACTTCATTTTGGTCTTGACTGTTGAGAGATGATAGCTTTGGATACCAAATGACGGGGATTGACATGATATGAGACTTTTCAACAATCTGCAATAATGACCTTTTCTCCGAACCTACAAACTGTCAGGTAATAACATGTCTTGGGCGAAAATGGACAATCTTTTGGCACAGGTAAAAAGTGTTACCTAGCAACACCCAGTGTCCTGTCAATAGCCGAGCTTGGAGGTATCTCTGGAGATGCTCCCCCCTACAAAGACCTGGTTCAGCTTGCTTCAACAGGCCCCATGACCCCCCTGGACAAACAACAGCCTCATTCTCTGCACCACTGCTGACCTCATTGTCTCTTTGTGAAGAGAAAATCCAGAGTTGCATTCTGTTAAATGGCAAATGGTGCATCCACTGCAAGCGGGACGGACCTCTCCACCTCCAGTGCAGGCCTACAGATGAGCACGGACACCGCTGCTTTTTCCTCAGGACCGTACGCAAGAAAAACATGGTAAGAAAAGGAGGCTAAATATTCACCACACTTTGCTCCATCTGTCTGATGTATGCAATCCTGCACCATCGCAGTTTACAGTAACAGCTGCTGTTTACACATGTAGCGTTCACTTCTAACTTGTATCACGCTTGTTTCTGTCTCATTTACTTATGTTTTATTTTTGTTAGATGTGCATTATGACCTATGCTGCACAGCTGTACTGAATTTCTAAAGTGCTCTTGCACTATACAACTCATGCTAATCCAAAATTACATGTTTAGCTACACTCAAGTGCTACAGTGATACGAGAGAGCAGATGGTGTGGCATTTATTTAGATGGATTTTGTACTGTAATTGTAAAATATCAAGTCTGCATCTCACATCTAAGGAGAGCTTTATTATAATTACTGTATTACTCTCAATATGTTGCTTATACAAACAGCTGCTCCTTGGAGAGGAGGCCCAACAAAAACACACACACTCCAGAGTGATGAAACTTTCCTGAGAAAAGTAGCAGGAAATGTGTTTTAAGAGACATGCCAAGGCTTCAGCTTGCTCATTATACCTTGCACACTGATGGGATAGATGACACACACACCTGTGCACACCTACAGCAACATCCAGGATTAATATCCAGGATTAAAGGGCTCCTAATTAAATGTGACAAAGTCTGACAGGTGCACTGTTGTAAAGGAGCAGATGGTCAGCAGGTAGTTTTTGTCACAAGTACGCAAACTTGCCGAGATTCTAACAAATAGGAACAAGCTGCAAACGAGGTCTGACGTGCTGCACTGTACTCCTTACAGAGTCTTGATGGAGACACATTATCAGTGATTGAGAACCCAGCGGCTGTCAGCCATCCTTTTCATTCAGAGAAAACAGCAGGAGTCGCGGGGACCAAGGGAGTGCAGGGCTGGTTAAAAGGAATTCACTCTACGACTCATGGTAAGCTCCAGTGAGTGCGCCATTTGGTAGGCATCAGACTACAACAGCAATTGAGCGTCATCAGTGCAAAATGACAGAAAGTGGGTAGAAGCTACAACCCTAAATATAAAGTTTATCATGACATTGCACTGAATCAAACCATCTACAGTTCAATGATATGAAGTAAAGCAGTGCTTTTCTATAAAAATGTCACCGTCTAGATTTGCTTTTCAACTCTTAAGTGTCGTGCATGTACAGAATACAGCTTATTATTTTCTGCCTCCGTCTTGGTGCCATGTGCCATGTATATATATATATATATATATATATATATATATATATATATATATATATGTAACAGCAGCTCATATCTGGGATCAGGAGGCATTAACTCTAGTCTTAATTGTTACTTTAGCTCACAGGTTGCTGAGGCTGCTGGCAGCGGTGTGTGCAGTTGGACTCCTGGGAGGTTTAGCTGTAGGTGTCTGGTTTCTAGGTGAGTCATTGTGTTGAGATAGAATCAGTAAATTAGCCTAACTGTGACCGAGAACTGTTGAGACGAAAGAGCAAAATGTCTTGTTACAGCTACCCAAGCTTCTGTACAGTTTCAGTTCGCAGCAGAGGCTGACAGATATTGGATTTTTAAGGGCAATACAATATCAGAGTTTGAAAGGGTTTAAAAATGTGCTCCAGGGCTACAGCTAACATCGCATGACATTATTGTCATTACCGTTTGTGTATTTTATCCTACTAAGAGTGCCAAAGATATTTAATATAGCTTAATTTAAGGCAGAGAAAAGCCGCAAATTCTCCTACACATGCATAGTATTCTTTGAGTCAGCTTTTTCCTTCTAATCAGCACATCCCTGATATGAAAATATTTCATTATGTCCTCTTCTGCAGAGTATAATTGCATCGCTCTACTTGACAGGGTTTGTCTCTTCTGGATAGTAATTCAGATAATCTGGTAACACTTAAAAGAAATGAACATTTTTTATGCTGCCTGTCTCACTGGCTAATTAAAATACTGATTAACTACATCTTCATCTACATACAGTCAAACTTCTGCTGAGGCCTTCCTATCCCCAGAGTCCAGTGGGACTTGGGGACACAAAGGAGACACCATTCTGCAATGTGACAGAAGATATTTCCATCTCTGACCCCAGGAAAGGTCTGTGTTTCCTCCTCTCTTTGGTGTTCGCTGGGAGGTATTTGTTTCACTAATTTATGAATAAACAGAACAGTGCAGGATTGTATGGCTGCACATTGTTATGCGATTCATCATGTCGGATCGTGGTTCACCTCTGAAGTGATTTTTTTAGTCAAACAGTGGGAAATTTAACATTCAACAGCTGCTTCTTGTTGCCTTTTGTTCGCTCTTGAGAGATGCCCATTGACTGACATGAAAAACATCACACATAATGATCTGTTTGTATTGACTTCATTAGCATAGATGTGTTTTTCCTAATCATTTCCCACTCATAGAAGAGGCTCGTTCATTACTGTTGACTGAGCTCGTCTCTAGAGGGATTTTCAATCAATCAGGTTCAGTGTTTTACAGAATCAGCCCGGAGAACTCCCTCCTGGAGATCCAGCTGGGGAAGCTGCCCACCTGGCTGCCAGTGTGTTACGAGAGGTGGAACTCTTCATTGGGGACGCTGGTGTGCAGACAGCTGGGTTATCTAAGGTTTGCACTCCTGACAGGAACACCTCAGCACCCCTAACATTGATTGAGACTGAAGAGCCCACACACTAACTTATAGTTTAATCTTACTCTGCTTTTCCAAGGTTGACGGCTCGGCTTATTTATGATTTGCTAATACCTCATTTGCAATCTTGCCTCACGCCTTATGAGTCTGAATTATCTTAACACTCACTCCCACCCATTTTGCATATGTTCTCTTACCAGACTGACCAAGCATAAAGGCGTGAATCTAACTGATATCGGGCCAAACTATACTGATGGCTTCATACAAATTACCTCAGAACACAAGAGCGATCTGGAAAATATATGGCAATTCAGGTAAGGCAATTTGTCTGAGGACATCATACTCATAATGATGCAGAGAAAATTGTGGCTACTAACACATTAATTATGCATCATTAGTCACACAATTTATTTTCATTTAGGGGGAACTGTATCACAGGGAAGGTTATCGCTTTGCAATGTTTTGGTGAGCAAATTAAACTTAACTTTTTGTTTGACTTTGCATCAACGCCAAGCCCTGTAGTTCCATAATAAAACTTCACAGAGGCTTCATATCAGAGGCAGACAGAGTGAACGATGCCTCTAGCTGCAGCACTTTCTGACCAATCCAACTCCTTTTTGATGAATGGATCTCTGTGCAGAGTGTGGGACACGAGCGAAGCTGCCTAGGATAATCGGGGGAGTGGAGGCCACGCTGGGCAGGTGGCCCTGGCAGGTCAGCCTCTATTACAGCAACCGACACACCTGTGGAGGCTCCATCATCACCAGTCAATGGGTCGTCACAGCTGCCCATTGTGTGCACAAGTAAGACAGCTGACCTTACCAGCACTAAAAGGTCTGGGGCTACAGACTCCATGAAGGAGAATAATCAGTCATTAACAGCTGCACCAAACTGGACACATAACAATTCTGTCTTATCAGCCTCTGCCTCCTCTCCTCTGTTCTCAAATGTCAGCTACAGGCTACCTCAGGTGTCCAGCTGGGTAGTCTACGCCGGTATTGTCACCCGCAGCTCGGCTAAAATGGCTCAGCACACAGGATACGCTGTAGAGAAGATCATTTACAACAAGAACTACAACCACAGGAGCCACGACAGTGATATAGCCCTGATGAAACTGCGGACCCCTCTGAATTTCTCAGGTCAGTGCGGGGGGCTTCTTGCAAGCTTTGCACACAAAAGAAATAGCAGGGATCCGAAAGATAACAAAATGTCAATACTATGGCCTTGGTTTACTGTTTTATTTTGTTAGGCTGACGCATTTTAGCAAACACGTCTTCGTCAGCCCAAGGTTATTAAAGTTAAGTAACTCTAAACTAAAAACTAGGTGTGAACACATTTGGTTAACTAAAATAAAATTAAAAACTGGACTTAAAATCTAATTGAAACAATATTGTGCTTTTACAAAATTCACTAAAATAAAATTAGAAAAAAAATATACAGGAAATGTCTTTATGTTTTTATCAATTTGGTCTAATCTGTGAACACAACAGGCATGAAGTATTGGTGCATATTGGTGCATTGGTGTATGTTTATACACTATAAGAAATAACCCACTGGTTCATCTTTAAAAACTTAAGGTAACAATTTGCATGCATCTTTTTAAGTTATTCACAAACATATTTTTTTATGCTGAAAAACTCTGTTTCAAACATTATCCACAATTAATATGAATCATCTTTTAGAGTGTAGAGGCTGGGATGTCTACATGACTGTGAGTCAGCTGGCTTCACAAAGTGTTTTGTTTGTATTTTAATACCTATTCTAACCTTCTTAAACCTTAGCCCTAATAAATACCCTCAAAATTATAATTTTCAAAACCTAAAACTAAACATTTTTAAACAATAGAAACTGAAAACTGAAATGAGCAAACTCACCCTGGAAACTAAATGAAACTGAAAAACAAAAATCGAAAATTAATTTATTTTAATTCAATTTTTACATACCTTATTAATCCCCCTGAGGGGGACTGAGCTACTGCCGCCCCAATGAATAAAAATAAAAATCTAATAAAAAAATACAAAACTGTAATAACTCTGCATCAAACCACCACAAAAGTGGGATCCTCCTCCTTTAAAAAACATGGTGATCATAAGTGATCATTGCCAGGTGTATGGAGTCTTCTTACTTTTCTAACTATAATAAACTTTGATAAACACTTTTAATCAAATGAATACAAACACATGTTGCACCGTAACACAAATCCTCTCTGCGACCACAACCTCAACAAAGTTTAAAGATCCAAACATATTCACAGTATACAAGGTAAACCTGAGGGAGCCCTTCACAAGACAAAACCACTATACGGAGAATAATGTAGCGTGTGTACGTCACTCAAACAGTGTGGGGAAAAAACGTCTTAATAACTATAAAAATTATCTGAATGAAAAATCATAATTTTAACCAAGTTGTCATGTTCCAACTGAATTATTATGTAAATTTCCTCTTTAACTAGATACAATTAGGCCTGTCTGCTTGCCTCAGTACGACTATGATCTTCCAGGAGGTACACAGTGCTGGATCTCTGGATGGGGATACACACAGCCTGATGGTGGTAAGACGCTACTGCACTGCTCTCAAACTAATTTGCATCTGTTGCAGGTCTAATTCACACATGATGGCAGAGTGTGCCAAGTGTATTGACAGAACAGCATTAAATGTGTGTCTTCTCGCGCAGTCCACTCACCTGACACCCTGAAAGAGGCGCCAGTTCCCATAATAAGCACAAAGAAGTGTAACAGCTCCTGCATGTACAATGGAGAGATCACACCAAGGATGCTTTGCGCCGGATACACCGAGGGAAAAGTGGATGCATGTCAGGTCAGATGCATGTTTTGAAAAGTACCTTGCAGAGGTGTTTTAGAGATTCATCCTCTCTTGTGTGACTTGTTAGCAGTGAAACGTTGACATAATGAAGGCCGGGTGAGTCTGTAATGAACACTGTTTGTGTCTACCTCTCCAGGGGGACAGCGGGGGCCCTCTGGTTTGCCAGGATGACAATGTGTGGAGGCTGGTGGGGGTAGTCAGCTGGGGGACAGGCTGTGCTGAGCCAAACCATCCAGGGGTTTACACCAAAGTGGCTGAATTCTTGGGCTGGATCTACGACATGATCGAGGTAAACAGACTTTGTAGAAATTTTGTGGCATAAAGTATTAGCACTTTACAGTGTTTAATCTGAATATTTCCATTTGATGCTACTTTATACTTCTACCCCAACAACATTTCACAAGGGAAATATTGTACTTTTTACCCCACTACATTTGCACTTACACTGGTGATGAAGATATTACACACAAAACATAGAATCACGTTATAAAATATGACGTATTATGGACTAGACTAGAGTGGGGCTGCAACTTATGACTATTTTCATTAAGGATTAATCTGCAGATTATTTTTAAAGGAACTGATTGGTCCCAAAAATGACAAAAAATAAATAAATAAATAAAGTGAAAAAAACAAAAACAAACATCTTATAAGACACACATGCAAAGTAAATCCATTCATTTGAGATGCTGGAACTAGCACGTTTGACATTTTTGTTTGAAAAATGACAAAAAAAAAAATAAAAAAATAGTTATCAAAATAGTTGCAGATTTATTTATTTTTTATCAGCTAATCAATTAATAGACTAATTTTTGCAGTTCCAAAGTACCCGAAAGTATGTAAAGTCTTTAAAAATTAGCTACACCTCAACCAACATTAATATGATGCTTACACACAAAGTAATACACCAATAATAAAGATAATCACCTCCGGGGTCATGAGAACTTTAATTTTGATTTGCTGATAATTCAGATTCAGAATACCTTATTGATGCCTGGGGGAAAATAATTGGGAGATGCTGCTATTGCTCTTATGCTCTGAAATAGCACTAGAATAAGAAATATCAAGAAAAAAATTGCCACAATATATACATATAATTATAAAAAATATAAGACAGACATGTTATGATAGAAATATAGGTATAAGTATATACAAATATGATTATAAGAAATATATGAAATATGTACAAATATATGCGCATCATACTACAAGTGTGCTAAATAATACAAGAGTAGGATAGGTAAGAATTTAATAATGCTTCTGTTAGGAATTTAACTCTTTAAATGCAGGATTTGTACTTATAATTGGGTATTTTTACATTGCTATTTTCACTTGAGTCCTAATAAATTCCTTGCAATGCCATAATCATGTTTTTTACTAATGCTAATCATATCTGTTTCTCTTTTACAGAATTACTGAGGAAAGCTTTGAGAAGAACGACAAGCAGAGGATGCTACTGATATTACTGTTTGAGACATCTGAGAATCATAGTTGATATTTTTACTTTAAATGTCCGTTGTATCATGTACACATAAAGACAGACTGGATACATCAAAATGCATTTTTACGTTATATTTTCCATGTATTGAATATAAATTATGGCTCTTATAAACCTGTGTCCGGTGTGATTATTCAGCTGCAGCTCTGCTGTTCACCACCAGGTGGCGTCTATGTAACGTCTCCTCTCATCTTGTTTCCATAGCAACTGACAACACTAGCTAAACTGACATTAGCTAAACTAGCATTAGAGATATTAGGCTGTAGTAAACACAGGAATAGTTTTGTTACGCTTTTTGTATACTTTCATGTTTATAGAGTCTTTTTAAACTCATTTAACACTGCAGACAAACTCATTTTTCTAACTTTAACTCACAAACTTCAGCTTTCGTTTTAATATCAGACAGCCAGCATTAACTAGCTAGTGCCTTGCTAGCGTTAACGTTAGTTTGCTAACTCCAAACTAAGACAGTCACCTGAAGATGTCCTCCACCGGCAGTACAGGAGATGTTTTACAGCAGGTCAACCAGTTCTGGTCCATGTTGGATGAGCTTTCTGAAAATGACCCAGCAGGTTACCGTAGCTTCATGGAGAAACAGATGAAGGACGGTGCTGCGTTCAGGTCACCGCCTGAGCTCCACTCCTGCTTGTGCACTGAAATACTGGTAAGTTAGCCTACATCAGAGGTAGCAACTTAATAAGAAATGGTAACCAGTTAACTTTAGCTGTCAAGCCTGCATAATAGATTTCTCACAGGAAATACTTCGTGTCACAGCAGGGAAAGCGCAGGTGTGTCTCATTAATATTGACCCCATTGCTCAACACAGGTGTGTTCCTTTATTGTGTTTTGATTGGGTCACAATTTAGCTATTAAGATTAAATAAAAGGTACATAGAGGGTAACAGTTTTTGATAGCTGTGTCAGCAGAAATTGTAGTGTATAGGTCTGTGTACAGAACACTAATCCTCTGATATTTTTCATGTGGTTTATCCTCTAGCATTACAGGATCTGACAGGTTACATCAATATGTCTTACTCTTATCAAAATACATTGAAGGCGACATGCTGCTATCAAAAAAAAAATGGGATAAAGACACAGAGTCTGAAGGGTCACAGAGTTTGGTGACACCAAATTAAATGCAGCCATTGTTGATGATAAAATAAATGTACACACCTTTTTTTATTAAGGGAATAAGTCCACTGTGACAAAGGTCTATCAGGTAGATCTGAGTTCCACCTGCCTGTCTGTCTACCACAGCTGCAACTGATCAGTATTTATTGACCTCTTCATTATTCTATCGATTATTTGTTTGGTCTATAAAATGTGAGAAACAAACATCACAAGCTCCCAAAGCCCACTGCAATGTCTTTAAATGTCTTGCTCTGTCCAGCCGACAGTCGAACACCCAACAAATATATTCAGTTTGCTGTCATATAAGACTGAAAACAGAAAATATTCACTTTTGAAAAGCTAAAATTGAATTCATTTTCTGTTGGTGGACTAATCACTTCATTGACTAACTGCCAAATACAAAAGCTGCCACAGCAGTGTGTGTTTATAGATTAGACATAGGGTGTGATTTTACTTTTTTAATGACAGACGGTACATCTGTGTCCTCAGCAGGAGCCCAAGAAAGGGTCGTTGTACATCAACATATGCAGCTGGAAACGTGTGCCTGCACCTCAGGATCCCAGCAGGCCTTTACCTGTGTGTGCAGGAAAACTGGAAACAGACACAGATGAAGGTCGAGGTAAAAGACAAAGCTGTGCTGCATCACAAGCACAACTGTTACATGATGTAAACAAGGAAGCTCATAAATTGATTACTTTCCTTTGCAGGCGTGTACACTGTGTTGGATGTGGCATTAAACCCTACTGTGCTGCAAGAAAGTATGAAAGACAAAACAGAGGTGTATACACTGGCCTTGAGCTTTGCCCAGCGGCAGTATGGGATGACGTTATCTCAGCGGTATACTGTCGTCAGCTGTGGCCCAAAAAATAGCCTAGAGGACTTGTACCGCCGGCTTGGGTTTCAACAGTGGTCTAACACCTCCAAACAAGCAGGCACAGGTAGAGCAATAAGTCTCATACCCCAGTAAGCTGCTACAAGCCCTCTGTATTTTTCTTTGCTGCTGCAGGTGAATCATCTTTCACCTTCTACAGCAGTTTCTAATAATCCATAGTGTTTCTTTTTACAGCCAGTCAGACCCCAGCTGCCCTTCTGCAGCAGATCTCCTCTCTACGCTCAGAGAAACAACACGAGGACCCGGCAGCTCAAATTATCTGCAGACCTGTGGAGCACAAAAAGAAGGATTTGATCCAGGTCATCTCCACTACATTTGTGCAGCCTCAGAAGCCAGAGTACCAACTCGAGGTGAAGACCGATACAGAAGGAGTTGCTCACAGCATGGAGCTGACAGTGGAGCTGCCAAAGGTTTGCTCCGTGTCAGAATGCCAGCTGAGAATCTCCAAGGTTAGTGGTTACACACTCCCTTGAACAGTTATAATGAACCACTTTAGGATCCAAAGTGTGTCAGTGTAAAGTTGGATGTCATGAGGAAAATATATAATTGGCTAAGTCAAACAGTGTGCTGAATGTATTTTTCTCCACAGGACGACATCTTACTGGAAGTGGAGGATGTCTACTATTTACTTCTGGAATTCCCCAAAACTGTGATCGAAGATACTGCGTCTGCCATTTTTAACAAGAAGAAACGGAGGCTGACTTTGAGAGTGGATGTTTTCTGACAATTTGCCTTGATGGAGACACAAATGCACAGAGAGGTGAACAGTCAAGCTGGGAACGAGCTGAAGAAACCGTAAAGCTCGGAGTAAACTCTGACACGGAGGATACCTCAAAGTAAACAACCAAAACAAACTAAATTCCTGCTATGCAATCTGAAAAGCCTTGTGAGCACATTATGCTATGCAGGGACTTCCAGCTAACAAACAATAAACAGCTCCCCTGTAAACTGATCTGCTCCCTGATCAAAAGTAATATTTTTACTGGGACAAATGTGCCACTGTGTCCCTTTGTGCTGTGTGGGCTGATCTGCAGCAGCAAATATAATTCTTAACCCCCCAAAAATTAACTGACTTTAATAACAATCTGTGTGTTTTGTTTATTAATGTGTGGGTGTACGAGTGGAGGTGTATAATGGCTCCGAGCTGGAGTACAGTGTCATTACTGTCAGCCCGGGGAATAATTGAGAACAAAATGATCCATGCAATAATTCATGTTTATTAAAACATCAAAATTGATGCAGAACAACAACATCACTGTTTGGCAATCTGGAACGTGTGAAAAATGTCAGTAAACACTTTTATTTTAAGGTTTGCATACTATGCACGGATTACAGCTTTATGGAGCACAGTTCGGGTTATTCATCGTAAATCACGTTGGCTTTATTTTATATTTCAGTTTCAAGTATCACATTACTGACCATTAATTGGCAGTCGCACATATTAATTCATGAGCTGCAAACAATGTCTAATATCCATCCCTTAAAAATAATGTGGCACCCAAATGTCAAGTCAGATTCTGCTTATGAAACATTCACTTTTAAAACATGGTTTTGTATCGAAACAATGTAAGATCCATTGGTCCCAGTTAGCTGTATTATAACTTTTCTCTATTACAGGGAGACACCCCAGGTGAACATTTTCAACTCATCACCATGAAACCTCCCCAGTTGATTACTTACAGTAAGACAATTATCTCTTTTAATACAAGTTCTGAAATGTTATTATGCAAATGAGGCATTACATAATTAAATATTCATTGATATGTGTACATTTCCAGTACAAACACCTGAACATTGGATAAAGCCAGCTTCAAAATCCATTTTTTCCTTTTAAAGTCAAAGGTTTTTACAGAGGGAATTCTTTTTATCCATCCATAAATCTGAAAACACTGTCAACAGCCATTAAAAAATCTACTATCACCCTGTTTTTAGGAATAAAATGTTCTATAAATCAGGCTATGAATGATATATTAATAACCCCCCTCTGTTAAAACCTTAAATAATATAGAGAGGAACAAAACAGGAAACTTTGGTGTATGTAAGTGCGACTGAGGTTAAGAGTTTTTGGCTCAGAGTATGAGAAAAACTCCTTTTGAGAAAATGGCCTTTAAAGATACGTATTTAAAATTCCATACATTTTTAAACAAAGACACGACACCAGGGTGAAAATTTAAATAATAGATATCACCATGAAACTTCCCGTTTTCTTACATTAAGACAATTATTTTTTTGTACGACCAGTTTTCTGAATTTTTATGTTTAAATATGCAAATTAGACATGATCTAATTAAATATGTGCTTTTTGCATACATCACAGAATAGAAATCTGAACTAAAACATTTTTTGGGATGTTTTCTTTCCACTAGCCTGAAATAAGGCATGAAATCAAAAAAGCCAAAAATCTCAAAATTGACCAGTGCATCTATGTCACCTGGGGTGTCTCGATTTATGGCATCACAAGTATTTTCAGTGAAATCCTGGTCCAGTGGGAACAACTGAGGTTTGTAGTGGTGATCTGTGGTTTTTTTTTGGGCTCTACCTCCTTTCTCCGTGGTCCTCCTCTACCCACGCTACAATCTTCCCCTCCCAGCCAGGCACGACTGCTCCGTCCTGGAATACCTGAACATCCAACAACCAGCATTTACATATCTGAGAGATACTCACATGCATAACGTATAAAGGTCTGGATAGAAAGTGAAAATGACTGCTCAGTTATCCTGCAGTGTTTTGAAGTACAGCACAGCCATAGCTATTATTAGCATATCTCACTCCACAACTGCCATTTTATGTTTGCCTGCTGAAGCTGATGTGAAAAGAAGTAGGGGCTATAATTTTGCTCCCACGCCTACCTCCTCTTTCACTGTGCCAAACTCTGGGTCGAGGGCCTTGAAGTGGTATCTGAAACTGCCCTGTCTGTCCACAGCGGCCTTGAAGTCTCGCAGTGTCACCTCACCCAGCCTGTGGGAGCACACTGTCAGTCATGATCTATGCACACAAACACCCACATAGATACTCTCTAAGATAAACATTTAACCAGCATAAACACTAAAGCAGCTATATGTAGCTTAGGTCATGCCTGCATCAAGATGTGTCCTCAGCGTGTAGCACTAACCTAAACAGCTGTTAGCTTAAAATGAATGCACACTACAGTGGTGGAACAGCAACACTGTTATATAAAGTGTTTTTATTTTCACCTTTTTGGGATGTTAATCAGAAATGGAGTGAGCGAGCGATCAGTGAAGTAGAGCACTTTAGTGGAAACGGCGGTGTCCAGTCCTGGGCTGCTGTGTGAGTGGGCCATTTCTGGAATTAATGACAAAATCACAAACACTGTTTTTAGCAACTAGAGTCTAAAATGGCTCCGGTCTCGCAGCCAGTAAGAACCCTCTCCATACATAGCTGTGTAATGCACAATTAGATTTAACAGGCAGAGTTGAGATGTTGCAGAGGATGGCACATCCTAAACAAAACAAGGATTTTGTTTGTCTTACTTGAGCTTTGCGGCCAGGAGTCACGGTCTGTCGAGTTGGCTCTGCGTCCCGGTGATTTAAATTCCTCCTGGAAGAAGAACCAATTGCTCATGGTAAACAGCTGAATGCCATTTGTTGTTGACTCACTCATCAGGTGGCAGATGTGTTGCTACTTCTTAAGATTTACTCTGAAATGCTCTGCGTGTGTGTGTGTGTGTGTGTGTGTGTGTGTGTGTGTGTGTGTGTGTGTGTGCGTGTGTGTATACCCCTCTGTCCTGTCTGCGCTGGCTGTCCAAAGTGTGCAATCTGTCCATGAGGCTGGCCACACCCTGCTCCAAGGTGTCCAGGGTGTGATGTTGGGGGTCATGGCCAGAAAAGCTGTCCCTCAGGCTACGCAGTGCTTCCCTGACCAGCTGCAGCTCTTCCCCCTGTGACAAACAGCATCCTGATAGTCAAATAATTTCTATAAAAACTTTGCTTTTCATATAAGACAAGAAGTATGGAAGCCCATTCCCGTCAAGAAAGATAAAAATGCATAAAAAGTCACACTCAAAGATTCAAAGTTTTCACTCAACTGTGCCTCAACATTTTAAATTATCTCCTAATTTAATATGGTATATCATAATTTCGACTAAGTCAACATTTTCATTTTTCTCATAATTCTGACTGACCATGAGTTTGGTATTTTTTGTCATGCATTACTTTTTATCAATGTCTTTCCTACCAGAAATGAGCTTCCACACAACAAGCCATCGAAATATGACAATAAACAGCAATTGAAAGTATTGATTAAAGACTAAATTTTAAAAAAGGGTACGTACTGGTGCACTGTGTTGGAATACTGCAGGAGATGTCGAAGCCACCGAGTTACTGTAACCACCACTTTCACTCCTGAATGACTGCAAATGGACAACAGTACATGTAAATATGGTGGATGAAGCTGGTGATATTCTATAATTATGTAATTATGAACAAACACAATGAAAAGAACATCAGCCCAAAGCCTGATAAAGTTTATTCCTCTGTGCATTAAGCCTCCATTGTTGTATAAAAAGCTATTTAAATTGCATAAATGAGTCACTGTTTCACTATGTGACAGGTGTCTTCATAACAATGAACACAGGCGCACTGAAGTTTATTTTTGAGAAAATCCCTCACACACCATTCTGCTGCTGTAAATACAAATTTGTAATAATCCACAGCTGAAAATAGTCCTCAACAAATGCACTTTTTACCTCTGTTTGAGTAATGTTTGTTAAAAACCACAGTACCCAACTTTTTTAGGAAAATACTGAGAAGACTTGAGAACGTACACCAACCAGCCAAAACATTAAATAACAAGTAAGTAAACAACATTGATCATCTTGTTACAATGCAATGTTCTGCTGGGAAACTTGGGGTCCTAGCATTCATGTAGATGACACTTGACATGCACCACCCACTCAAACACCACTGCAGACCAAGTAAACCTCATGGCAACAGCACTACCCACTGGCAGTCGCCCCCCAGCAGGACAATGTGCCATGCCACACCGCAAAAACTGCTCAGAAATGGTCCGTGAAATTTGACAAAGAGCTTAAGGCCTCGACCTGGCCTCCAAAGATCCAAATCTGATCGAGCATCCTTGGGACATACTGGTACGTCATCTCGCAACCCACCGGACTCGAAGGATCTGCCATGAAGACCCTGGTGCCAGACACCATGAGGCATCCCCTGACTTCCTGTGTCCATCCCTTGACATGTCAGAGCTATGTCCAATCTATAGAGGCCCCACCGTGGATGGGCAGTACGTCTGGGGTAATGGCACGTCCCACAGATGCTCAGTCGCATGGGGTACTTGGGAATTTGGAGGCCATGTCAATGCCTTGAGCTCTTTGTCACGTTACTCGGGCCATTCCTGAGCAGTTTTTGTGGTGTGGCATGGCGCATTGTCCTGCTTGGGGGCCACTGCCATAGGGAGTGTTGTTGCCATGAGGGGGTTTGCTCGAACTGCAACCATGTTTGGGTGAGTGGAGCGCGTCAAGTAACATCCACATATATGCCAGGACCCAAGGTCTCTCATCAGAACATTGCACTGTAACAAGATAATCAATGTTATTCACTTGACCTGTCTGTGGTTTTAATGTTTTGGCTGATCGATGTATCTGTGACTGCTTTTTAAAGATTTACAAGTTCAGTAGAAACCAACAGGCTTGGGACTTGGTGCCACAGAGACGGTAGAGTTGTTGGAAAGAACCAAGAAACCGAGCAAGACATTGTTGGTCATGATCTTATTTTAAGACTTGTCGAAAATAACAAATATAAACAACCTTATCCATTAAATTTCTTTTCATAAAATGTACTATAATCATAGAGCTACGTGACTTGAAGGTTTGTTTTTAGTTGAATTGTTTATACTTGTTTTATTCTGATTCACTTAATGTCTTTTGTTTCCTGTTTTGATGTTATA
Source organism: Epinephelus moara (assembly GCF_006386435.1). NCBI lineage: Eukaryota > Metazoa > Chordata > Actinopteri > Perciformes > Serranidae > Epinephelus > Epinephelus moara. The sequence continues at coordinate 26,520,795 of NC_065507.1, forward strand.
ATTTGTTGAGTATAATTTGCTGTCTTGTGTGAAGTAGTTTGTGCGGAGCCCCTAAAGTCTTGAAAGGTGAATTTTATTTTTATATTGTGCGCGCAAGTTAATTATGTTGTGTACACAAATTGTTGTTAAGGTTAATTACTTGTTCCCAAAAAAACTATACATATTCCTTTTGGGACTTGTTCAGCTCGGTAATTTTGTTACCTTGATTTTGCTCTATTAATTAATATTATTCTTATTACGATACATGTAATTTACATCCAAACATATGTTGTTGAAATATTTGACACGTATCATGATCCCTACCCGTCCAAGACTGACTTCATGTGCTCTATGTTGAGCTTCATCAAGCTTCTGCTGCTGTTGCTGCAGTATCCTGTCCTTCCTCCCAAGCTGCTGCTATTGTGACAAGAGAGATGGATAACATTAAGTGAGTCTGCACACGTGTGTATGTATAAAAAAAAAAAGCACTGAAGTGTAAATAATAAGGATACCTCGTATTCACTGAGTAATTTGTTTCGTTCACTCAGCTTGTGTTTGAGCTCTGCCTGCAAACAGATAACACCGGCATTATATATGAGTGTTACATTGCTCTCCCATAAACCCACATCGGCGGGTCAAGCAAGTCAAATATTTTATCGTGTCAAACGGAAATCATCGCTTGTCTCACATTTTCCCCTTCCAGCTGATCTTTGGCCATGTTGCACCTCAGTAGTTCCTGCTTTAGCTGCAGCACGGCATCCTCCTGCACTGCCAGACGCTGCTGCAGAGCATCCTAATGAGAAAGAGGGGGAGATCAAAGAAGCGACCAGAGAGGACCTGAATACAGATACACTGCATCCACCTGCCTCATCAACAGCACACACCACCCTCTAAACTTTATTATCTTCATAAAGAAATGAAAAAAAACATTCATTCTGTGCAATGGAAACTGCAGAATCATTGGTTTGGGACACCGCAAGAGTGGAATAGATTGAATTATATCCTTTAATCCATTTTAATTCACACACAAAGGACAAAATTGGAGTAAGAGGTTTACCTTGATGGCCTGAAGGTGGCGTGCCTCCTGTTTGTTTCTCAGGAGTTCCCTCTAAGAGCCACAGAAATGAACAGAGGCATTAGAGAAAAGGGCTCTTCGCTTGCAAGACAGCTCATCTATATTAAACCTAATTACATTAACTAACTGTACCTTGAGATCAAGGGCTTCCTCCATGCTTTGGTCCAGGCGACTGCGGATTAGAACCTTCAAAGGGAGAGGGTATGAGCAGCGTAATTAGAGAATGGAAAAATGTCAGAACGTATGAGGAGCCAGTGTGCCTGCATGACAGCGGCCCCAGCAGATCAGAGAGATTCAATTGTGCTCTACAGTAGCCACTCTCAGGAGGAGTGATGGCTGCAAACATCATCACAACAGAAGGGCTGACACTGACACTTCACACAGAGTGGCGAGCAAGTGTTGGTTTCTCGAGTTAGCAGAGAGAGGGCACTGTACCAGCTGCTGTTCAGCGTTAGCCCGGTTATCTCCGAAGCTCACAGATCCATCCTGGTCCTCCTCAGGGAGGGAGCCGTGGAGCAGCAGCGCCTGAGGACAAAAACACACACACATATAAAGATACACAGTGAGTGAAGGCCTGAAAGCAGTTATAATTAAATAAACATGGCAGAGAAGCCTAATTTATTTCTGTATTTGTATTCGTAAATACAGCAGTTTGGGATTTTTATACTTGGCTGCACAACAAGGTTTCCATTTCAGCTGATAGAGACGGTGAATTAAACTGGATTGAGCTGTATCAAATTGAAATACTATTGAAAAGCCTGGAGGAATACATACAGACTTCCGCCTCTCATCTGCTCTAACCCACAAATACAGTACACAGCTATATGCCTCGACATATTCAAAACATAACACAAGATAATCAGACTGAATAATGAAAACTATTGAAGGGTTCAGCAATATTGCTAATCTTATTAAAATAGAGGCCTCTTTTAAATACATAAATACTAGTTACTAATTTATTTTTCTTATATATTACTGTATTGTTTTCTTCCTTTTGTATCACAGCTACTCCGAATTTAATATCAAATACCAGGCCATAGGGATCACTGTATACCAACTTTATTTCTGTTTCTTTTCTTTTTTTTACATGAACATAGGTGTAGATTTCAATGGATGGCGGGGGCACACGTAGGACATGTGCTGTATTGAATTGCTGAACAAATATTAGATGTAAGTGGTGATTCAGAGGTCTGGAACCAGCCTACAATAACTAAGACTCAAATATATAAAATCAAAAATGCGTTTCGCTAATTTGTACCTCGGGAAGACAAACACAAAGACAGCTAAGCATAAATATTGCATTAGGTTTGAAAATGACAGTATGGGGTATCTGTAAGGACTGCACAGTGTGTTGACTTGTTGCAGCTGTGCCACTAACAGGCGCGTCGTTGTTATTGCAAAATATGAGGAGTGTATATCACCAGTACAGTCATTATTTCATATCTACATATGTATTGTTCCCAGAGCTGCAGTTGGCGATGTCTGATGTGGCCCGAAGAGATCTCGAGCCCAGACCCGTGCTTTGGCCTTTTCATCATTGCTAGCAAGACTAACCCTTCCATAAAGTATGGCAACTATTCCTGGACTATTATAATAATGTCTATACGTCAAGAAATGTGATATAATGCCTGTGCGTGCCTATCATAGTAATTTTTTCCTTCTTTCTTCACTTGTTCAGGTCCACTCTGTTACTGTTAATTCACTTGCAACACCCGATTATTATCATCAGTCTATCTTGACTCTGTATATATTGTGTATTCATGTGTATTAAATATATTTAGCAGTTCATTTGTTTGTATGTGCAGGTCAGGCTTCAGCAGAGGCAGGGTGGGTTTGGATGTTGTGGGTTCAGAGTGTATACGCTCCATGCTTTTGTTTCTTGGTTATAATATATAATAATAGATATGTACTGTATATTAAAAATGTGGACAATATATGTATTCTATAATTTCATATAACCCTTTTACAAATTTAACATACTTTTTACCCATCTGCAGCAAAACCACTGTTTACAGGTAGTGTGTGTTTATACTTTTATAAATAATTCACGATATACTAAAATAGTGGGCTGCACGGTGGTGTGGTGGTTAGCACTGTCGCCTCACAGCAAGAGGGTTCCCGGTTCGATCCCGGGTGTGGGAGCCCTTCTGTGCGGAGTTTGCATGTTCTCCCTGTGTCAGCGTGGGTTCTCTCCGGGCACTCCGGCTTCCTCCCACAGTCCAAAGACATGCAGATTGGGGATTAGGTTAATTGATAACTCTAAATTGTCCGTAGGTGTGAATGTGAGCGTGAATGGTTGTCTGTCTCTATGTGTCAGCCCTGCGATAGTCTGGTGACCTGCGGATTACCATATACTTAACCTGTAAGCAGCAACTATATTTTACAATAAAAGCACAGATTTTGACATATTTTGCAAATTTTCCAGATATTAGACATTAAAACCATTTTTTGTGGAAGAAAATGAAAAGGCAAAAGTAATCTGAGGCACAGAACAATAAAAAAAAATAAAAATACATTAAAATAAAATAAAATAAAATAGACTGAATTAAAATAAAATGAAATGAAATGAAATAAGATACGATAAGATAAGACAAGATAAGATAAGATAAATTAGATTAAATTAAATTCAATTAAATCAAAAATGAATTGAAATGAAATGAAATAAAATAAAATAGAATTAAAATAATGATAATTTTCTTTGGGCAGGACTAGCTTGCCTAGGGCGCTGAATGTGTGTGGCACTGCATACACTTGGACCAGCTGTATATTGATTTTACAGTGGAAAAATGGAGGTTAATTGTCAGCATGACCACATGTTAAAGAATTATAAATAGTGTCACATTAATATGAATAAATAAAAGTCTGGTGAGGTGATCATTGTGTGCCTTGATGTAGTCGAGACTTTAAGTGGGATGTAGCATGTCCGTTCTCAGCCAAATGTTTCACAAAACAATTGAGTTCGAAATGAATTAGGCGTTTATTTGTTTCCTCGTTATTTGAAAGTGCTTTTATAATTTTATTCATGTTCTCTTAAATTCATTTAATGTATCTGAACCCCTGAAAAACACTGGAGGTGTGAGAAGAAGATCAAAATCTCACCGTGTGCTATATTTGAGCTGTTACCTTGCATCTGCTGCCGCTATATTCTGTGTGCCTTCTGTCAGTGTGTTCACATTAGAAGTGCAGTCGTTTGTTTTTCAAGTGTGTCATCACCAGGCAGTTTGGTTTTTAAGTGTGTCATCACCAGGACTTACCTGTAGGCGGAACACCATCCTCCTGGCCTCCTGCATCTCCTTCTCCAGCTGCTCCTGGTGGGCGTCCAGCTGCTCCTCCCAGGACTTCTCTTCCTCCTGCACATCGTGCCCGAGGGAGGGACACAATCCACACAGAGACACATCCTCTGAAAGGAAGAGAGGTACAGGGGGAGATGAGGCAAGGGAGCTTGTTTTTTTCCCCTTTGTAGCGATTCATTGCTTCGTAACTTGCTCTACAAGAGTTGATGTGCAGCCAACCAACCTGTGACAGATTTCTTCTCTGTCAGCTCAGATTTGTCATCCTGAAGTTCCCCCTGGTCCTCAGACTGATCATGGAGTGTTTCTTCTTTAGGGGTGTCAGCTGACTGGGTGATAACATACTCCTCTTTGGGGGAGTGAGCAGGGCTGGCTGAGCTGAGACTGAAACAGATGGTGGGCACAGGCAGGAATGAGTGTGTGTGTTTGCATCTCTGCCAAATGAACGACAGTAAATAAACCTAGCAACATAAAATGGAGATATACACTTTAATAACCCCCCAAAGAGCATAAAAATGTGAATTAATCACATCTGGGCTAAATATTTGAAACCATATTTGTTTTTAAAACATGTTATGCCCATAGGAATAAAGTGTATCACGCATTATTCACCACATAAAAAAATAATAAAAACACGCAACAGAAAGGGATTGAAACCTGTTCAGAAAATACGCAGCAGGAACAGGAATGCACGCAACACTGTCATTTTTCCCACAGGAAATTCTTCACATAGTTTGCTCCCCCTTTGGCCATAATTTCAAAACATAATGCTCGTACGGTTTCTGAGTGGCTGGTTTTCTTGTAGTTTGTATGAATATGCATTTTGTGTTTTCTGAGAGCATCTCCAGCCGCCTGAGGTTCAGGCCGGCTGTCATCTTCACTCTGCTGTGTTTGTGGAAACAGGACACAGCTACTGCGACCTGTGACCTATGGCATTATGCATGGTCTTTTAGCATGGGATTCCTTCTTTTTCCCCCTCTGTGTCTGCATGGGAAAACAAGCCTGCGTTTGCGGAAACAGATCTAAACTCTACGATGGAGAAGGGAGAGAGAAGGAGAGCAATTCATCACCCTGCTCCTGAGGCCAAAAAACTAAGAGGGAAAAAATAACTGTGGACTTAACTATGGGGTAAAAAAAAAAAAAAAAAAAAAAGCTGTGTTTAGAAACCAAAGAATGTCCTGAGGGATTGCATTTGCACAGTTTAACATGTTCTTCCCATATGCAGAGAGATTTAGATTGCAGCCGATGAGATTTTCTGCTTATCTAATAGCATTACTCAGCGCAAGCTAATATCACAACAGACAGTTAACAGTTGTATTATCTGTCACTTCTGAGCTTACGCTGCCTCTTTATTGAATAACTGTGCATATGTTCCCGTGGCTGCTTACCATAATGCGTACCTAAGTTGTATCTCTCAGACACCAAACAAGCTGGAAACAAGACAAACAGTCTGCAGCCTTGCTAGCAGCTTTTGAGGCTGTAATAAGGCACAACTTTGGCCTAAATGCTCATATCAGCATGCTTAAATGCCTAAAATGACAATGCTTATGTGCTGATGTTAAGCAGGTTCAAAGGTTTTCCATGTTCATGTCCTTGGGTCAATGGGTATGCATCCTAAAATTTACGTAATAGCAGGTATAGCAGGTATTTGGTCAAAAATCAAAGTGTTAAATGTGTCTAATAATATTAGACAATAATTTGACCTGATACTGCCACTAGGTGTAAAGTTAAGGGATCACAAAGTTTTTTGAATTTATCCTGACAAAGAATGAATACCTGTGCCACATGCCATGTCGATCCATCCAATAGTTGCTGAGACGTTTCACGAAAAACCACAATGCCTCATGGTGGCGGTATCACCAAAGTGATTATGATTCATCATCTGGGCACCATAGATATCTGTACCTCATTTCATCACAGTGGCGAACACGAGGGCCAGCCGGAGGGGGCCATCGCCCTCCTGATACAACTGCTGCCCCCCTCACTGGACCCCCCTTGCAAAAATAATTAAAGGCTGACATTACTATTTTTAAGAGGCTGTGGCCCGATACAATTTTTTAAGATAGCACAAAAGTTCGGAGGTCTGTTGCAAAAAGCATCTTAAAGGGATAGTGCACCCAAAAATGAAAAGTCAGCCATTATCTACTCACCCATATGCTGAGGGAGGCTCAGGTGAAGTTTTCGAGTCCTCACATCCTTTGTGGAGATCCAAGGGGAGAGGGGGTAGCAACAAAACTCCAACTAATGGAGGCTTAAGGCGCCCCAGATTCAAACGTCCAAAAACACATAATTGTGTTGCACAGAGAAGCAGTTAGAGCTGCAGGCTACAATGAGGCTTAAAACAGAGTTTGACGTTTTTCCAAACAACTTCTGATGTCGGGGCTTCAGGACACTTGGATCACTACGGACGAGCAGTATGGAGATATTTTGTGCTTTCAATTATGTGTTTTTGGACGTTTGAATCTGGGGCGCCGTAAGCCTCCATTAGGTGGAGTTGTGTTGCTACCCCTTCTCCCCTTGGATCTCTGCAAATATTGTGAGGACTCTAAAACTTCACCTGAGCCTCCCTCCTCATATAGGTGAGTAGATAATGGCTGAATTTTCATTTTTGGGTGCACTATCCCTTTAAGTGAAGATTTTCCTTCAAATCTGAGTTATGGTTTAAAGTTTTTCTCCTTATATTGGTGTTATACTTAAGGAATTGCCTAAAGTTCGTTAAACTGTTGCACAGAGGACCTTAGCAACCAAAGAAAAACAACATAAGGTACCTCTGACTACATCTTAACCACACCATGGCTGAGTTGATGGCAATAAATAAGGAAAATGAACGCATCCTGAGAAGAGTGTTTCATGGCTGGGAGAACCCGATGAACACTTTTAATGATGAGCAATTGATTTTGCACTATAAATTTGGCCAGAGGTCAATTTATATATTGTCTCAACGCCTGGAGTTGGATCACTAGACCTTCGGAAGTCCCTTTACATTTAATGATTGCTCTCTGGTTTTATGCGACAGGACCTTTCCAGTCAGTTGTTGGCGAGGTATAAGTCAACTGTGTCATGCATCATCCACCGGGTTTCAAACGCCCTCATCTGTCTGCTGAACACCGTGGTGAAGTTACCATCCAGATGTTGCAATTGCCTCCCTTGTTCGTTGCTTCATGTTTGCTGTTATTTTCAGATCGTATTTACTTTTCAGTTTGTTTTTTCCTTCATTGAATTTCTTTAGAAGTAGGATTCTTTCTTCCTCCAACCAATTTGGTTTTCATGTCATTTTATCTTCTGCCATTTTTTTTGCTATCAGACCAAGTGCATAAGTGCATGTTCAAGCAAACAAATGATCTCCACGGAAACAGCAGAATTTTACCACTATAAAATCTCTTCAGTGCAGTTAATGCCTCGACGTCTTTCCTTGACAAAGGAAACCTAAACCTAAACTAAACCTTAAGCGTCATACTTAAGGAGCAAACTTCAGGTAGGCTACCTTGTGCAACCGGCCCCTGATACACTGTGAAGCGAGACAAACTAAGACATCCGTTGGTACCATACATGTCGGCATAGCTTGTCAGGATGGAGGATAAATAACGCTCCAAAGTTAGGGGGCACTGGCACGGCCATTTTAAAGAAGTTTCTTAAACTCTCACCTCACCTCTCACCTGAACTTGAAAAGGCTTGTTCCCAGTAAATATTTTGTTCCTTACAATCAATGTACTCCTTCAAATCAAAGCTGTATATTTGTCTTTTAAGGGAAAGCAACAATCAATTGCCTAATACATGTGTATGCAGATACATAACACATTAAAACAGGAATTTTGGGGATCTCAAAATGTTAACTGTACCAGTATTAGTCTATGCACATCAGATAATAATATCAACAATATGACAGGAAACCAAGGTACATCAGTATTATTACCTCTCCATATTGACATAACTTTTAACTAGCCTATATACTTCAACAGCGTAATCAAATCCCCGAAATTCACTTCTGGCTTTTGGTTTTAGTGTGCCAGCCCTAAGATTTTCAGTGGCCCCATCTGGCCACTCCAATAAAAGAAATCTCTGGGGGTGCCATTGATTCATGGCACTTTATCCATTAGTTGTTGAGTTATTTCAATCTGGACCCAAGTGGAGGAACAACCAACAGTTGCTATCCTGCTGCCAGCATATGAGTGAAGACATTATTTCAGTTTTTAATTTACGGGAGTGTTGTCACATGGAAATTGGCTACATTCACACACAGAGAAACTTTAGATAATTTGGTCCTCCAAGCTTCTCAGAAGTAGTAATTGCACCAGGTCACATAAAAACATGAACTGAGAGTCTTATCAGATGCTGCTGTGATTATCCCTAAGTGTTTCTGCAAAGGGGATCAAAGCAGCTGCCTTCGACTAATCTTGTCATTGCAGACGATGACATTATCAAGATACCCTCTATCGTGGTCTCTGCCGGCTGCGGCAGTTCAATAAACTAACAGATTCGTTTTCAATGCTCGCTGCTGTCTGCTGCACCAAAAGAACACATACGTACAGATAGATTTGGAACATGTGAGTTAAGCCATAGATTAAGCGCTGGGATTTGCAAGAGATGAGCTTCAGTGCAACAGATTAACATCATTTGATCAGCAGTGGTGGAAAGTTACTAAATTCATTTACCCTGTACTGTGCTTATGTGCAATTTTGAGGTACTTCACTTGAACATTTCTATTTTGTGGTATGGTTTACTTTTGATTCACGACATTCGACAGAGAAATATTGTACTTTTTACTCTACTACACTAATCTAACAGCTGTAGTTACTCAGATTAAGATATTACATACAAACATGGTAATCCTATAAAATACAATACAATGTTAATGATTAAACCAGTGCTTAGCTCACACAGGGTTTTTACAGCGTAAAGCAAGTTAGATTTAAGATGTTTTAAGACTTTTTAAATGCTGGTCGGAATGAAATTTGAGACCAATTTTACAACAACCAAAACTGGGGAAAAAATAAAAAATAATAATAATATAAAACACAATACAATACATTGTTAATGATTAAACCAGTGCTTAGCTCACACAGTGTTCTTACAGCTTAAAGCAAGTTAGATTTAAGATGTTTTAAGACCTTTTAAATGCCGGTCCCAATGAAATTTGAGACAAATTTTACAATAACTAAAAAAAAAATAATAATAATAATTTAAAATTCAAAACAACAGATGACAAGTTTTAAGAGATTTTGCAATGCAACGTCAGAAAAATAAATAATAAAATCCCACTTTGATCCTATTTTTTAATACCTTGGAAAGATTGATACAACAATTTCAATACAAATTAAGGCCTTATTTTTAGATTAGTGAATATACTACTAAGGATTAGCGGGATCCTGTCATGGTGATTCCTTATATCTAAAAAGCAGTGTCTGTTTGGGGCCTTTTTTTCATGTTTAAGATGTCTTTGAGAGATTTAGCGTCTAAACTTCTCAGATAGTTTAATTTCCATAACATTCCGAGTATTAAAAAGGTACTAGAGTTAAAATGAACCAATATCTCACAAAAAAGCAAAGAACAGAAGATGAACTCCTAAAAATAAACACAAATATGTGTGGTAGCAATTTAGATTTTTCTTCTTTTGTCCTCCATTAATCATCTCATAATCGCTCAGATTTATCCTGTAACCCTTTGGAAGAACCCGACCCAACAGTTTTTCTGCAGGAGTAGTTTTACTTCTGATACTCTAAGTACATTTTGCTAATAATAGCCTACCTCTGTACTTTAAATGCAAGACTTGTAATGGTTTAATTTTACATCATGTTTTAGTGCTTTTCCAAAGTATCTGAGTACTTCTTCCACCGCCGCTGATCAGCAAGAAAAGTCTATTCATTAACCAGTTAGAGGTTAATTTCAAAGGATTAGTTCAACACAGTAGCCCTTTGGCCTGTCTGGTACATACTGTAGCTAGTCTAGGCAAAGACTGTGGCTTCTAAGATGTTTACAGTCCAAAGCAAGCCTTAATGTAGAATAAAAAGGCATCTTGTATTTGTTATGTGAATATAATTTAATATGTTTGATCCTTATCTGAATCATGAAACAGAAGAGCCGGTAATGAAGTGAGACAGTGGTTGCTAGGCAATAGCAGCTCAGCTCACACAGACAGGGAGGGACACACCCACACCTACTGCACTGTAAACACTGAACAATAACCCGCTCAGTTAGGGTATCAGCGTCATTTTGTTGGTGGAATGCAAAACTAACACGAAGACTGAGCCCAACATGCTGATGAAGATGATAAAGATGATGTATAGTGTTCTGAATTTAGGCCTGATGTGTTGTATATCTGTGCTACTGATGCACACAGTGGACAAAAATGGCAGCCTGCTTGGCATAGTGTGAAAATAATCATTTATAAAAACAGCACTTACCATTTCATCTGTTTGGCTCCCATGCTGGTGTTTACAGGCTTAACCTCCCATACAGTCACAGCCCCGCATCTGGGTGATGCTCTGCTTCTCAGTCAGGACCATAGCCCCAAACACAGCCAGAGACAGCAGGGAGGGGAGCAGCCCTGAAAGCAGCAACCAGAGGCGTCTCCACGTCGCACACTGTGTTCAATCAGAAATAACAGCACGTTCAAATCCTCTCCAGCAGCATATTCCTAAAACATAAAGCTCCAAATCCTAATCAAAAGCCCTGAACCCTTCGACTAAATCATACCAAGGCTCAGTCCTGGCTGGCAGAGAGTGACAGACAGAGACAGAGGGAGAGAGGACTGGTGCTCAGCAACACCAGAGACTGAAGTCTGCCTGGTTTCTCATTGCACTCGCCTTGTGCTTGAGCTCACCAGCTCCCATTCAGGAACACAATGTTTTTTGTTCCTTGCGGACGAGAACTGATGCAGCTCTTGTGCATCTTTTTCACCCCTTTTTTCTCTGCCGGTCGTTTTGCATTTATTCCCTCTGCCCTCCCTCCCTCCTTCCCCTCTATCTCTTCTGCTCAGTCGCACTGGCTTTGTATCAGTCCTTCCTTCTTTTCAGTGAGCGAGGATGTCAGACATGGCTCTGTCTGGGTGTGTTTACCCTCCCCCCTATCCCTCATTCCTCCTCCCTCCTTTCCTCACTGCTCTCTCCTTTCACAAGGAGGAGGAGGAGGAGGGAGATTTTCTCCTCCTTTCTCCTTTCCCTTTGCCTTTTTGTGTACTGTATGTCACTGCAGCTACAAAGAGAACTAGCACGTGGTTTGACAAAGAGATATGAAAATAAATGTGGTTTGTTGGCTATGTCACAGGCTTGCATAACAACAACATACCAAGCAAGCTGAGACATGTGAGATGTTAATGATATATTTAGAGTCAACAGAAGTCAGGAGTTACTTAGGAAAAAAAGCAAACAGAAAATGCTATTTATAGAATGCAAACATCAGCCTACAATTACAGCTCTTCTCAAAAAATTCATGCGGTATGCTGTGAAGAGTATTTTTACTGCAACCGGGACAAAAAGCCTTAAAAAGATTCTAGTTATTTAGAGAATGCTCTGAAACATCTGAGCCATCAGATTCAACCACAATGTAAAACATGCCAGATTTATAATTTTAGCAGCAGGCAACAGAAACAAAAGGGTTTTTTTTAATGACATGTGCTGCTAAGTGTTAAATCCTCTTTTCAAAGGCGTTTTGGCACGCTTTTATTAATCTGTTAGAAATGTTGCTGGTGTCATCAGTTAGGATGTAAAATAGGTCTTTGTGTGGCAGCTTGCAGTTCTGCCCAGAACAAAATGACAGTGTCTTAAATTCTGCATGAGTCCCATCAACACACGCTTTAATGAGCTACTTTACTGTTCAGCTATACAGAGCCATGAAAGCGACCACCAGACTAACACATTAGATTTACACTGTGTCAAACAGCAGAGGCGAGAGCGGTTAGACACTTCTCCTCACATTAGAGTATGAAGAAACATTTTTGCTATAACTTGGAAAACATCACACTAAAGACGCTGATAATAATTAATAAGAACAATAAAAAAAATGAGGCTCTTCAAGTGTCATATTCCTATTCTGTTTCATAAGACTGCCAAAATATTGTAAATACAAACACTTGGCAACAATGGCATTTTATTGAAATCAATATTTTGGTGCTGTAGTAGCTCAAACATAACATCTACTACCAGTATTTATGATCACGGATAGGAGAGACCGGGTATGGTTGTAACAATAGAACCTGTCTCTTAGAATTTACTTTTATATTAAACTAATTTGAAACAGCAAATATGTTTTAAGGGAAACGTATTGCTGAGCAAACTAGGTTTTCTATGAACATAAAAAGGAAAATTTGACTAATTAATGTAACTGACAAGTCGCAAAAATGTTGTAACTGAACAATCAGTAAAATGTTTGAAAACATATTTATTGGTCCTATCTGCCTATTTGCACTTTTGTATCATATTGTTTAACTGTATATTTTTAATGGTGTTTTGTGTTGTGTGTCTGTACCTTTGATTTTTGAGAGAAGCCAAAGACAAATTTCCACTGAAATGATCTATCTATCTATCTATCTATCTATCTATCTATTTTTCACCCATTAGGCAATCGAGCAATACAGCATCCACTTGTAGTAACTGCATCATCATCAAATTTTTCACCTTTTTATTGATATCGAACTGAAATTATGATCTTTAAATAACCTTTACCAAAGTGCTTCTGATGCCTAACCCTAAGACAAAAGTCTTTATTATTACATTTCTTATCAAAAGTAACCAAAATCTCAATCTTTTCCTACCTTTAACCAAAGTGCTTTTGAACAGGAGTTCGGACAAAAACCTAGAGTTCTGGTGTCAAGGTCCTGCGCTTTGCACATCCGTCATCCTCTCTAACCACTTCTTGTGAAGCCTTTGCAGTACATTAATGTGTTTTACCTGAAAGAATCATTGTCTCTAAATGTAATTCATTACATGCTTTACGGTGCCACAAGACTGTAATTAAGAAAGCAGGTTAGTAACATACAAATGTAATTTCTGGGGGACAGGGTGGAACAATGAGATGGTTGTAACAGCACCACCTTGAAACCTTTTTTTTTATTAACATTTAATTCAAATTGGGATCTTTTACTAACCTTAACTGAAGTACATTCGTTGTCTGAACCAAAGACAAGAGTCTGGACGTGAATGCAAAAGTTCTGATGTCAAAGGTCCTGCGCTTTGAACATCCACCACCCTCTCACACCACCTCCTTCTAAAGCCCATCTGGTACACCTATGTAGTATTTCGTTATCTGAAAGAAACATTGTCTCTAAACATAATCTAGGTATCCATTACATTGCCACAAGAATGTAATTACGAATTACTATTACTAGTTTAGTGACATACAAACATAATTTCTGGGAGACAGGGTGGAACAATGGGATGGTTGTAACAGCACCGCCATCACTTAAAAGGGATGACCTATGAGTCATGTAATACATTCAATGTATAACCCCTCATTCCTGACCTGAAATGTAAAATGCCATATCTGTGTGAAGAAATGTGCAGAATTTACAGCCAAAAATACTAATTTTCAGGTTTGAAAGTATTTTTTTGGGACCAAGTCTTTATTTTGATCAGTCCTCAAACTGTTGAATTGAGAATTGTAACTTATGAAATAGGAGAGAAGTCTCCGGGGTAAAACGTGAGTCATTTCATCTTTATTCATTTCAAACCACCATGATGCTTCAGCTAGCTAAACAGTGGCTGACAGAGGTGGGGATGGTTGTAACAGATATTTAGAAAGTGTTACAACTAAACCCAATAACAGCTAAACACATTTTCTGTCTATTTTACTTATTTTTTCCGAATGCGGGGAGAGTTGGTGAGAAAAGCTGACAGGGGTGTGCTTACACACGTGCTTAAGTGAGGCAGAGAAAGACAGTAAGGTCTGTCCCCAGAGAATACTTTATCTGCCATGTGACATTGAGCCGATACTGCAGTAAATAAATAAATAAATAAATAAATACAAAACCTCAGAGAAAGACGATCAGCTCAGCTGTCCTGTGTGGGCTATCACAGCAGTGTAAAAGTCTTCAATGTGCAGCAAGAGGATGTCTTGATGGGTTACTTGGCTGAGGCAGCACACTCTTACTTTGGACTCACTCCATGTAAGTAACTTAACATCTGGCATGTTAGACCTTGGTATGAATTGGTTATTAGTGTATGTATCAGTTTTTATGTGTGCTTTTCGTAAACGTGTAATTTTTAGTTCTTCACTCCTGTTGGAGCTCCTTGTATTTTGACATCAGTTAATAAATTATGTGATACAGACGGAGGAGTTGGAAACACTGCTATTTGTAGTAGAAAAATTAGGGGCCTTTGTGTCAAAATTTCAGAGCTTTGACACAAAAATTCAGCAAGTTATAGATGCTTAGACAAAAAAGTTGTAACCATCAACATGACCCCTACAATTAAAAACCTCTATAGACTGTTATTAACTTTCTAGTTAATAATATACACTCTCTGGCCACTTTATTAGGTACACCTTGGTAGTACTGGGTCGGACCCTTTGGTCCATATTGACATGATAGCATCACACAATTGCTGCAGATTTGTCAGCTGCACATCCATGATGTGAATATCCAATTGCTGCAGATTTGTCAGCTGCACATCCATGATGTGAATATCCCATTCCACCACATCCCAAAGGTGCTCTATTGGTTTGAGATCTGGTGACTGTGGAGGCCATTGGAGTACAGCGAACTCATCGTCATGTTCAAGAAACCAGTTTGAGATGATTTGAGCTTTGTGACATGGTGCGTTATCCTGCTGGAAGTAGCCATCAGAAGATGGGTACACTGTGGTCATAAAGGGATGGACACGGTCAGCAACAATACTCAGGTAGGCTGTGGTGTTTAAACCATGCTCAGTTGGTACTAAGGGGCCCAAAGTGTGCCAAGAAAATATCCCCCACACCATTACACCAGCAGCAGCAGCCTGAACTGTTGGTACAAGGCAGGATGGATCCATGCTTTCATGTTGTTTATGCTAAATTGCAGAAATTGAGACTCATCAGACCAGGCAATGTTTTTCCAATCTTCTGTTGTCCAATTTTGGTGAGCCTGTGTGAGCTGTAGCTTCAGTTTCCTGTTGTTAGCTGACAGGAGTGGCACCTGGTGTGGTCTTCTGCTGCTGTAGCCCATCTGCTTCAAGGTTTGACGTGTTGTTGGTTCACAGATGGTCTTCTGCAGACCTTGGTTGTGACAAGTTGTTATTTGAGTTACTGTTGCCTTTCTATCACATTGAACCAGTCTGGCCATTCTCCTTTGACCTCTGGCATTTCATTAGCAAGGCATTTTCTCCCAGAGAACTGCTGCTCACTGGATGTTTTCTCTTTTTGGGACCATCCTCTGAAAACCCGAGAGATGGTTGTGTGTGAAAATCCCAGTAGATCAGCAGTTCCTGAAATACTCAGACCAGACCATGGTTGGCACCAACAACCATGCCACATTCAAAGTCACTTAAATCACCTGTCTTCCCCATTCTGACTTTGAAGTTTTAATTACAAATTCTGACATGTTTTGATGTTATCACATTAATCAGTACTTTTATAATCATCATATAAACTAACAATACTCACTGAGGATCCAAAGCTCAGAGAGAGCCACTTAGGTTGTACTGGCTCTCATGCTCCTCAGATGTTTGAATATGTTACACTCTTACTGCCTGGCAATCTGGTTTCGCATCAAATTTGGGTAGAAGTTTGCAAAACTGCATAAAGAAACACGCAGGAAAAGTTTTCTTTTTTTCTGTCAAGCCTAAAACAAAAAATGTCCCAACAGGCGAGTAAATCAAAGTGATATGCACATCCATCCATTTGATGGAAGGATCAAATGGCTAAATTCAAAGTATCTCCATCCAACACTGGAGAACAAACACTATTGTTTCCAAAGTGGCATGAATATTGGGCAGAAGGAGCTGCTGCAGATCAGTTTGGCAAATTCAGTAGCTTCTTCAAAACCTTTCCAGGAACAGCCTTCATAAAGTTTTCACTGTTTCTTCGTGCGCTCGTTTCTTTTCTTTGAATGTTGTCGCTCCAGTATTAAAAAGACAAGGACAAACTCGAGTACAGGACAGGCAGATGATAAAGATTTGGCAGACCAAGATGTGACTAAGGGAATTGGGGGAAACAAAGTGTTTCTTGAACAGACTATATTCTTGTTATGCATGGATGATATATGAGGAGTGACTTTGCTGTTCAAAGTGTGGCGGGAAAGTCATTCCACCACTGGGGAGCAAGGAGGTGAGAAGAAAGTCGGCTTGCTGCAGGGACGGCATGCAGTCGACAAATTTGTAAATCAAATGAGTTGCTAAAATAGAACAGATTGTTTGTATGGTCACCATGGATTCTGATTGTAAATTATCATTATGCCCGCCATGAAATAAGAGTTACCCATCTTTTTTATTTCAGTGACCTTCAAACAGATATGCATGAAGCATCACGGACTGATAAGATTTTGTCTCTGAGAATCCCATCTATTTTTGTTGTCAAATACAATTTAGAAAAGAAGTCTGCGGCTGTTAAGGTTCATTGTTCAGGAGATAGCACCGGAGAGAGTAAAAGATCAGCCTCTATCATTACAAATCAGCTATCGTCCAACATATCTGTGCAGTAAATATATATCTGTCATAGTGAAATAAACTAACTTGCTCTGAAATTGTCTGAAAATTATCAAGCACTCAGAGCTCATACCTCTGCCAAGGCTGCACAACCTCCCACTATATGTGTTGTCTTGGTAACAGAAAATGTTTGGAAAATGTAATCTTTATATGAATAAGACTTTTTGATTGATTCAGTTAAGAAGCTGTAATAGTTAGAAATAACAAATATGTTCAAGAATGCCTTGTCTTAAAGGGTAACTTCAGCATTGTTCAACCTGGACCCTATTTTGTGTCTAAACATAGGAACAACAATTTTTGACATTGGTCCACTTTTAAGTTTTGGCTGCAATGCAACAAATGAGGGCATTTGTTCACTGTCAGCTTACATCCACTAAAAGTTCTTTCTTTTACCACTGACAGGCTCAGATTGTTAATATAAATTACAGACAACAAAATGTAAAGGATCCCGACATAGACAGACCTTTTTGTTGAAGTGTAAGATCCTTTTTGTTTAACCAGAAACAGCCCCGAAATCACTATCGCTAAACAAACCAGACTCCATTCAAATAAACACTAATTCTATCATGTAAAACACACTTCATTCAAAATCAACAAAAACAAAATAAAATCCATAAAAATGGTCCTGCTTCATCTTCCCAATGTTCCAACAATCGTCACCTCTGTTTAGGTTAAAGGAACCCTTAATTTACCCAGTTAGGTGTGAAAATATGCTGACTCCATACATTGTAAAATTACTGCTTATTTAAATGGAGTCTGGTGGGTTTAGCGAGAGCAATTTCAGGGCTGTTTCTGGTTAAACAAAAAGAATCTTACTCTTTAACAAAATGTCTATCTCTGTAGGGATCCTTTCCATAATGTTGACGGACACTAATACTGTAATAACAAGCTGAGCCTGTCAGTGTCAAAAATGCCAGTGAACAAATGCCGTCTGTGGTCACACTGCAGCGTGTTTCCCAGGGGGCATCTGCAGTGCTTTCGCTCAATAGTGGCCCAATTTCAAAATTGGTTGTTCCCATTAATCATATAGATACAAAATACGGGAAAGTAGAGTTTAAAAATACCAAAGTTACCCTTTAAGAAAGTCTGGATCCATTGGATTAAAAAAAATATTTCCATTAAATTTCACTAAAATCTGTTGTTTTTTTCCTCCTAAATTTTGCTTTTTTAATTGCTTACTTACAAACAACAAATAAATATGATACCTCCAAAAGTCATATGGCAGTACTGGGAGAAGTATTCAGGCGTATCTTACGAAAAAGTAGCGATAAACAGCAAACAAATACTACTGTGCATTACAAATCAAAGTCTTGCATTTAAATCCCAATTTAAGAAAAAGTATAGGAGTATTATCAGCAAAATATACTTAAAGTTCAAGTATTCATTATGTATCTGAATG
Organism: Epinephelus moara; assembly: GCF_006386435.1. Taxonomy (NCBI): domain Eukaryota; kingdom Metazoa; phylum Chordata; class Actinopteri; order Perciformes; family Serranidae; genus Epinephelus; species Epinephelus moara. The sequence goes on from NC_065507.1 coordinate 26,539,149, forward strand.
GCCCCTGTCAGTGTTACATTCACAGAAAATGGAAAACCTTGTCTAGTGTAGAAGTACCAAACTTGAAATAAACTGACTCTGTTTGCTGCTTTAATTTACGACAAATGCCATGCTTGTTGTGACAGTAAATCTTGACCATTATTTTCAACAGGACAGTACTTAAAGTTGTACATTAATCTATTTTGACACCACTGCTTCACATCTGGTTTGATGTGTCTAAACAGACAAAGACTGAGCACCCTTAAATAGTGAAGTTAGAACCAATGATCTATTTTTAAAGAAAATAACTAAAAAAAAACTAAAAAAACCCAATATTTTTTCCCTACAAACATTTTCTAGTTTTTCTGTTGTCAATGATTTGTGTCAAAAATTGTTCACAGCGACTGGTGTCTGAATGGCCTTCAGTCGGCATCAAACGTCTTGCCAAAAACTGATCCACAGTGAAGGAGAAACAAACAAAATTCAACAAGGTCTGGCCATTTAGTTTAAAATCGCACCAGTTTCTGTCAGTGTGACATTTTGGTTCACGCAGCACAGTCTGGTGAAACGCCTGTAGTTTAACAGCAGTTTTAAAGTCAGCTTTTCTCATTTTAAACTTTCTATATCCACTCTAAGAGTGGCATTAAGCTGACAGGCATTTATCTAAAAAAGGTCTGGTATATAAATATATATATAAATTAAAATAAATTAAGATGAAACTTAAATTCCCAGCGGGTAATATTGAGAGCACACAATCATCTTCTCAGTCGGTGGCAATATGGAGCAACTTCATACATGCAACCAATTAGACTACTTATAACCTCTAACTAGGCTACCTCTCAATTAAGCACCACTCACTTTTCATCATACCGTGCCTTTAAAATGTTGGCTTGCATTACTGCCAGGGTATTTTAAATAGGCTGAAGCCTAATTCGTTTTTACAAAGTGATTCATCTTCCTGTATGTATGTGCATATATAACTGTTGATCACGACTCAGACGGCCGTTGTTGCAGCTAGGTCCTACTCAATACAGCATCCTGTGTGCGCCTCTGAGGACTCTGCATTGGTGGAACTGGGTTGTGTGGGGTGTAGCTACTTTTAGATGTAGCTTGTTGTTATGTAGGCCAGATATAAGTCGAGCCAGTACCTGTCTAGCCTAAATTAGCACAAAGCACAAAGACAGGAAGCAGGGAGAAAATAAAGCATACGTTTGTAAATTCAAAACATGTCCATTGTGCAATTAAAAAAATCTATTGTATTTATATTTACTTTTAATTAAGGGGGGAACAGCTGCTCTAGATCTATTATAAGAATTCAAACAAACCAGAAACTGCTGTATTTATAGAGCATGTATTTACATTTACATGTATCCTATAAACTGAAAAGGAAACTCAAGCACTAAACTTGCTGTACTGTGCTCTACAGTTTTTGAGGTAGCAGTACTTGAGTATTTCAGTTTTCTTCTACTTGATATTTCTACTCCACTACATTTGTCTGATAACTTTAACTTTAACTTACTTTCCAAGATTAGTTAAAAAAATATAATCAAAAAATAAATTAGGATATTACGATATCAATGACACTTTATTGAACCCCAGGTGTAAATTCACAAGCTACCCAGCAGAATTTAAAGTAATAAAATATATTTGAATAAATGAAAATCAGCCCTATATTTACCACCTGCAATATTAATGTTACGTACACATAAAAGTATCGACACTCATAATCCAATCACATAATAAACATTATTCTGAAATTTACTATTCTGCAAAATTAGTACTTTTAATTTTGGTACCATGATACTTTAGTACAGTGATGTGAGTACTTTTTCCACCACTCACAATGTCCTGAAATCTTATTTAGCTGTCCTCAAAGTGTAGTTGTCAGCTTTGCACATCTTCATAATGGTAAAAACCAAGGTGATTCTTAAATGCATTTGTGATCAACTTGCTGCTACAGTAGCTAGGCCTAACAAGATTTAAATTGTAATGCTACACTGTTTCTGAGTTGTTTTCACTTGGCTTTCGACTTAGTTAAGGCAACAGATAGCTAAGTTCAGCCCATGTGGAAAGCAGAGGAACTCCAAAACTAACTCACAGGATCAAGACTTTTATCAAGTTGTTATCATCAAGTTGTTTAGGCAAATGTGTAGCGAACAGGTGGGTACTACTTACACAGCAGGAATGAGCAACATGGTCCTCTCCTCCACTACTTTGGTCTTCTCTGATTCAGTCTGCCCAAAAGTAAAAGCAGAAACAATATATATTTATGCAGGGGTTTTTTTGATAAATGTTTGACTTTCATGCTGTTCTACTTTGTTGTTAAATCTAACCTTAACAATTAACAGGAGCATATTTTTGTTCTCAGGCCTCTGTGTTCCCCAGCTCACTGTCCTCCTTACATGACACATTAAGGAGACCTTTCAAAGGGTTTTATGTTCTCAGCATTTGTTCCCCTAGGTCAGTTGTTTAGTGTATGTTTCCCTGGGTCAATATGTTGAAACCAAGCCTAAAGTCTACAGCCTACTGCTGTTATACTCCTGGAAACTTATTCCTTTAAATTTGTGGGCTCGACAGTTTTTATAACTTTAGACATGAATATCTCAACAGAGACTGAATGCATTTTTACTGTTCAAACTGCATTTTAAATGTCCGTCTCTCTTTGTTCTTTTGCAATTTGAATTTGCAAAGCTAACCCTCCCCACTCTGTTTCAACATGTTGGTTTATACCAGAAAATATCGGACCATGGAAACACTGAGATATACCCACAAATACCTGGAGCGGAGTCCGGACTCTCAGTGGGACAATAACACAAGCATCCATTTCATGTTATTGTGAGCCATTTGATTCAATGTTTGCATGAAATATTTTTTATTACTGATGTCTAAAATTGTGTCATTCATAGATAATTATTAGTTAAATGATTAAGGTGAATGCTGATTCAGGAGCATTCTGCATGCATTCAGATTCAGAGCCATTAAAATATATAAAAAATAGGACATTGTTTTTATATTAAACCTTTTTTGTCCTTTCCTGCTTTTTTAGAATAATGTGCATCATTTCTTATAATGGTAGTAAAATTAAGACGAAGCATTTCTTATATCAGCCCTTTTAGGCAAGTCAGTTTAATTTACATCTTTGATAGTAGGCTATTAAAGTTTACCTTCCAACTTTCATTGCAATGTATTTCAACTCTTAGCTTCTTTAGGTGATGAAGTTCAGCCTCCAGTTCGGGCAAATTTACAATTCGGTTTCAACTTTCTTTTTTGGCAGTGTTATCAGCATTCAGTCACCTATATTGCAGGAAATGCATTTTCTAATTTCATTCAAAAACCGGTATCAATACTTTTGCATTTCCGGTGTTGAATCAAGGAAAATATATTATATTGCCTTGTGTTGAACAAGGACATCATAAAGTCTAAAAATATAGAATATGAATGTAATACAGAATTTATATTATCCTTGGTGTTTAATAATCAGCTCGAACTGTATACACCGTCCCCCACGGTGATTGATGGACCATTGGACCAATCACAGTTCAGTCTTTCCGACGTCCAGTGACGCAAGCGCGCAACAACGTTACGTATGTCACTAAAGCGGAAGTACCGGTACAGGCTGTACCTTGTGTTGTGTTCCTCTTGAATGCTACTCATTTTGAAAAGGTACATTTTGTACACATTTACGAAAGAAAGATAGACGTGAAGTAGTAGTAGTTTATACAGATTTAAACAGGTTCATTCTTGCTGCTTGAATTATATTACTGTTTCTGAATATCTAACAGTGATAGCTAGCGAGCTATGCTAACAGGTGATGTTGAGTGTTCGTGTAACAGTGTAATTACAGCGGTAATGTGTAAGAAGATAGTCGGTTTACACTGTTATCTTTAGGTTTATTTACCAACGATGGGTTAAGTATATGTATAACTTACATTTGCCTCGTGTCAGGTGTCATCATGTCAAAGCAGCCGCTGGGAAAGACGCTGTTGAGGAATGTAATCCGCCACACAGATGCCCACAACAAGGTGCGTTTGAGTTCACGTTTTTATGGGACAACTGGGGACTCACATACATACTCACATACTCGGTTTATTAAGTACACACCTTGTTAAAGCTAATGCAGCTTAATACAACAGCCTTGCAGAAAAAAACTGCATTGCAACTGCTAAAGATAGCCATTGTTTTAATATAATGATTGTATAGGAGGCTGTAGTTTGTATTGCTGTTGAATGGTGTTGTGTTACAGTAATGTTTTCTTGCTTTTTGTCTACCCTCATTGATATAAATAATAGTAGGCAATTGAGTGTAAAGACTGGACTAAGAATGTAGAAAAAATCAACCTCGGTTTATGAAAACAACCATTCACATTGTCTGCAGCTCTCTAATACACAACCTCTATAATCAGTTGTAGGGCTGCCTGTTGTCTTCATCACTGAGTTATTGCGAAATATTTTCTAGATTAATACAGTGTTCTATGAAATGCACAGATAGTGTGAAAATCTCTTAAGCCTAAAGTGATGTCTGCAGATTGCTTGTAGCACAGGATAAAGAAATGCTGCAAATCCTTACATTTGAGAGGCTGGAACTAGATAACGTTCGGCATGTACGTTTTCTTAAAAGAAAAGTTGTGTTGTGTTTTTTAACTGAAGCTTTTTCTGATACACTGATCCAGTTTGAAGCCCTAGCTACATATATCATTGAGCTCAGATGAGTGTGTACTGATATTTGGCAGCCTTTGCACATTCACAAACTGAATGTTTCACAGACTCCTTTGCAAGTTTTTGTTCCCCTTTACCCATAGGCTGAGGAATGTCTATAACTTTTGTAAATATCTGAGTCCTGTGCACTCAATGAATCCAAATGAAGCACTCACATTGTGTGTGTAAGTGTTAGTGTTTGTGTCTGGGCAGTCTTTAATGTACTTACGCTTGTTGACCCACCGCAGATCCAGGAGGAGATGGAGATGTGGAAAATGCGGAACTGGGAGGTCCACCGGGCTCACAAACATTTGTCAGATACAAAGAGTCTGAGGTAGGAACAGCAAATGTCCCAATTTAATTTGTGCCAGCCCAACACAAGTGATACCAAAGCTCATTTGGGAGTATGTTTCATAAAGCAGCAGTTAGTGTAGAGAGCTGCGACTGTATGTTGCCGTTTGATTTATTGATGGTGGTTGTTTTCCAGGGGGCAAATGCACTGCGATCGAGTTCCAGATCAGCCTAGAGACCTGAGCCGAAGCAGAGAGCGAGTCTCACAACATGATGACAGAGAGGCCAGATACTGGAGTCGCAAGCTGTATGAATTTGAGGCCGGTGATCCTGACAGGTAGAGTACATGACTCAATCTTCATCTACTGTTGAAGATGTTTTGTTGTTGTTTTTTAAGCACTTATTGTGAAATTACTTGGGAAAATCTCAAAATTGCTCATTTCTGAAAGAAGAAAGTGAAATGGTTTTCTCATTTGTATCCTGGACAGTGCACATGTATGTAATTTAACTGATGGGGAGTCAGACAAGCTTGACAAATCTTCATCCTGTGTGTTCACAATACAGGTGGGGACATAGTGGCTTCAAGGAGCTTTATCCAGAGGAGTTTGAGAGTGACAGGTAAGCAAAAATGCAGCAATGCAGCAAATAAGAGGAGATAAGAAGTGAGTCACAACTCAGATTTTTAAAGCGGCACTCCAGAGATCTGGCACCGTACTTGCAGAGTTGTGGCTCCTGCATGAAAAAAGGTTTAAAAAATAACTGTCATTATCTCACATCAACCAACAACTGTCATTTAATGTAATTAAACCCAAATTTAACAAATATTAGTCTCTGCACAACCAATTCTGTAGACATCGTGATGACATAAACTCTCACAGGTTGTTAACATGGGAATCTTTTGCACCTCCACCATTCATGCCATATGATGTGAACATGGCATTACTGTGGCTCCTCCTTGATGGATGAATACCATGTAATATTTTTTTAAGCAGGCTGTCTGTTAAGTCTTAGAGTTTAGAGAACTTCAGAGCCCTAGAAGAGATTACACAATTGTTTTCACTAGCCAAGTAGCACCGCCTATGACACGTAAACTGATCTTGATGCATAAAATCGGTGGATGTCTCTATAAATATTTTTTGTCACACCTACTATACCTGTCCAACCTAAATTTATTTGTTCAATTTGTCTGTTCTTTAGTGAAAGAAACAGTGGCACAAAGAAGATCGGCCGCCACAAGATGAAAAAGTCCAAGTCTGACACAGAAGCGAGCTTATCAAAACGATCAAAAAAATCCTCTCGAAAGAAGAAAAAGAAAAAGAAGAAAAAAGATGAGGAGGAAAAGCACAAGAAAGCTGAGTGCTCGAGCAGTGACAGCAGCAGCGATGACAGCAGTGCCACCAAAGACAAGCAACGCAGGAAAAGGACCAAAAGTCGACATAAAAACAAGAAAATTGCAAAAAGTAGAGGGAGAGATGAGGACAGCAGCTCAGGCGACAGTGATGATGAAGGAGAGAGGGAGAGACGGACTCAGAAACGCAAAAAGCGAAAACAGGACTCCCACAAAGACTCTGACTCAGGTCCAGACTCCAAAAAGAAGAGCAGGAAAAACTGGAAAGCAGCAGGTGAGGGGGGCTCAGATGATAGTTCTAGAGACTGAGATTCAAAGACATGAACAGACACAGAGCTCAGTTAACGACCAGGAAAACTACTGCTGGCTCCTTTGTTCGCCTTAACTTCACAGAGGGCTTTTCTCTGCAGGGACGTTCTGTATTGTACTTTGTTAGACATCAACAAACCTGTGCTGTCGGCGCTCTCTGTGGGCGTTCTGTGTAGCAATACCTCATCCGCCGCTGCAGTGGTTTGAAGCACACTGTACGGCAGTACAGACAGCATGAAGGGGGAAGGTGGGTTATCCACCACCTGCCTCATTAGGAATTCTGTCAGCTGCAGGCTCATTGATTGATCATTGACACACGCCTCACACTGTCTGCCTCACATGGAGACCTGTCCTGAATTGACCAGTGTTTTTTTTTATAGCACATTATTTAAGAACAAAGAGAAATTATGCAACTTTCCTCATCGGTTATGATAGAATGTGCTTTTATTGTTATTATTTTTTAGTTTTGTAATTTTTTGATATTTGTACTGTATGCAGCACATTGTCATAGTGAAAAATAAATGTCTATTTTGCTGGTGTTTTTTTAAACATGTTTTCTTGTTATTTAAAAATAGTTGACTATACACAAGTCTGGTGATATACTATGTTTTTCTTTTGTCAACAAATCCCACTCAGAGTATAAAACCAACTGTGAATTTATCTGGTCAACAAGTATCATCTGTGTAGCCTAAGGATGATATAGTTGAGGGACTGCACAGAAATATTGGAAGGGTCAAAAAGGGTAAGGTATGGTTATTGTATTTTGCTTGAGGTATTTTGATTTTTTTCTTCTCTGGAGAGCAGGAGAGTCTTTTTTCTTTTAACAAATCTATATTTAATTTTCCCCTAACTTTGCAATATAGTAAATACTTGTTTTAACTAATTTTCACTTGTGCCAGGCTTCATAAATGTGCAGTTTGCCACATGGAGAGGAGAGCAGTTCTACCTTAGTGGTAGCGTTCAATCAGTGTACACTGGTGACAAACATTTGATGTACCATTAAGACATTAAGGGCTGTCCACACCAAGAATGATAAGTGTAATGATAAAAATGTGAACATCCACACTGCTGAATAATAACATTCTTCAGCACATGTTGCACACTCCAGCTGTCGCCTTGTGAAGTTAGATGGATTTTGATCTAAGGTCTGTGTTTCCATCATCAAATCGCTCTGACAATGATCCCAACAATATCGTTTGCCATGGTCGTTGAGGTGTGGACTCAGCCATCCGCTTGAGTTAGCATGATTTTTATAACTGTATTTATAGTTGTTGTCATTTGTTGTTCACACTGCCAATCAAAATTGGGTTTTTGGGCATATGCAAATTGTCTGGACAGCAAAAAGACACATGAAATTTTTGCACACTTGATCCAAACTACATTTGGAGGTGGTTTGAAATACAATTCCAATCAGATTTCTACAGACATGTCACAGTCTGCTCACATTGGATTTCAAAGTGTCTTTGAACACAACACACAACAACAACAAATTCAGAGTGATGGAAGGGAAGTGCTGAGCAGATCCATGCTGCTACTACCGGAGCACTGAAGAGGACAACATGAGGAGCAACAGTCAGCGGACAGACACCGAAATAAAGTGTTTGCAGGGTGAAATGATGGACTCCCATTTCTTATACTTAAGTGTTGGAAATCTGTGTCACCAGTATTACTGCAAGGTTACTGAAACCTTTGTCAGTACCACAGAAATGCATGCAGAGGGGTTGGTGATGTATGGACACACAAATCTGATCTGAATTCTTCTGTCTTCAAGATCTGGTATAAGAGGGTTTTTTCTAAGATTAAAAGAAAATATTAATATAACTTTTCCTTTTAAAAACAAGTGAAACAATTTTCACACAGTCTCTTATTACTCTCTCCGTTTGACCCCTTTGTTGATAATAAAATATCAGAAGAATACACAATATCACCAGACACTTTAACAGCTAATATGTGTTAAACAGCGTGTCACAGACCTGACATTGATCCATAAACTCACTGTGATATAACTGTAAGAACCAGTTTCCTCCCGTCTGTTAACAGAACATTCATGTGTTTGGGGCCAAATACAGCAATATAATGAGGTGGAAGTTAAAATCTAGATAGGTGAGTTTATTCATATTTTTATACTTAAAAACTACCTCCAGCATCAGAAACATTACATTCCCAATTTGAGTTCTTGTGATATTTTTTTTTCATTAGTCTGGCTGTTTGTGAAGAAATACACAGAGGGCGGCTTCCTCTCCATCGGCCATCGTTGATCAAAGACCTCTCCGCAGTTTTGTCCCAGTTTGAACATCTTTTTATGATGCAGGAGATATACCTTAATAAGCTGCTATTCATGATCAAAGTGAATAAATGTAGTGATTTGCACAATTTCTCTCTGCTTCTGGTGAAAGAGCGCCCGGTGGTTCAGCTCTGTGCTGAAGAGCAGTAAGACCTTATTGCCCAGGTAATGTAATACTCAATTTAATGCCTGAGAAAAATATTAAATCACAAAAAACAGCCCTGTGCATAAAAATAAAACACAACACTATCATAAACTGCACTATTCAAACCATATTCACATCACGTTCTGTGCCGTTGGTCAGTTTCTTTCTACCACACTTGTCAGACTACATTTGTACTTTGCTTTTTTTTCCCTCGTTTTTTTTCTTTAACAAAGTCTAAATAAGCCTGGTAAAGAGTAGTAGGCCTGTGCCATCCAGATATTTTTAGATAATCTGATGCTGAAGGAAGTGCTGGTAAACCGTTTTGAAAGTGTGTGTGTGTGTACTGGAGAAGCCTGAAGCACTTTACTGAGTCTGTGTCAATAGGCTAAGTGTTTTCTCTAAGCAGCAGAGTGTGGGTTGTGTTGAGTTTGGCTGCAACTGCCCGAATCTTGGAAAAAGAAAAAAGCAAACAAAATTCGACTGGTCAAATCAGTGTTGACTGAGGTTTATAGAACATGTTGTCAAGGTTAATAAGCATTTGGCACGAGGGCAAAATCTTAAATTGAGTGTGTTTTACGGCTGCATGTTAGGACGACGTATTCATAAAATAATTATCTAGAAAAAATAACCAATAAATGGCATTTTTTATTCGTGCTACACTAAAAAATGACAAATATATGTGGACTTAATACTATAGTCCTCAAGAATGAGTGCAACTTTTTGCTGCAAGTCTACACAGAAGTAATGGTGTTGTTTCCTCTGATTAAAAGGAGGTTTTAGATGTACTAACAGAAGGTTCAGTCTAATACTTTGGTCCAGACTTAAATATCCCTTCATTTACTGGATGGATTGGCACTATATTTTACACAGACATTCTTGGTTCCCAGAGGATGTACCCTCTTTACCACCTGGTATGTAGTTTTGAGTGACAAGTCTCAACAACTATGGACTGCAATGAAAAAAATTGTCCAGGCATTCATGTTCAAACACTTAATTTCTTTCAGTGTGGGGAATTTTCATGCACCAGTTTGTGCCTTTTCTGCATCACTTTACTGATTAATTGTATTTACTGAAGTGTTCCTCTGACTTAAGTGCTAATAAGCACATGCTGGCAGGCTAACACCCAGGCTAAGGTGGTTATCATGGTACACATTATCTGCAAAACACCAGCATCTCCTCCCCTCAGCAGCTACACTCATGTTTCTGTGCTATTCTTAAAAGCCTCCCTGTGCTCGGCTCTTGCTACTGTCACAGCTCCTAGCTGAATATCTGTGGTTTGGAGTTTAGTTTCACTCCTGTGTTCCAGTTCGTGGTTTAAGATATCAGCCTTATTTTACTGTTGAGTGACCGATTTCAGCCGTATAGGAGAGCGTATTAAGTTACTGCTGATGCAAACCTGCACTCACCGCTTCACATTCAAAGCTTTTCGCTGTCAAACTGGCGGAACGTTTTTATTGTGATTCTGCACTATTTGGTCAGCAGATCAGTATGGGGGAGTAGAACAAACAGTAACAGCTACAGCGAGGCTGTGAATGGCTGCAGGCGACAGGCTCTACTGTGGTTTGTGACCAGCACAGCAAGGTAAACAACTTTACCTTGCTGTGCTGTGCAGTTCATTGCATGGTCCTGGAAAAACCCAAACTGTGAGTGTGTTAGTAATTTACCTCTTCAATTACAGTCTCTCCACAGAAACTATATATAAAGTGTCTTGATTTACTCCATTTTCAGAAGACACAGAATATTTGCTGAAAACAATGGACACCAGAAATTATAGGAAACATCACAAGCATGGTGGAGGCTACTGTAAAACCAGCAGCACAAGGATCCCGTAGGAATGGAAACACAAAAAAAAAAACTCACCCGCACCAAGTCGAGACACTTTTTTTTTTCTTGCAGTCACTCAGAAGTGCTGATGAGACACAAAACGCTCTGCTGTACCCTCAGTGTTTGCTAGTTTGACTGCTCTGGCCAATTCTGAAGACATGGTGAAGTCTCAGCCTCCTTCTGCCTAAGCAGATTTTGTGTTGAATAATGGTTACATATAGGAGCAGAGAGGGAGAGAGAGACACTTCTCCCGCTGTGAGAAACGGTCAGCAGCATATTCTCCCACTGGAAACCATCAGCCGTTAATGAGGAGACAGGCAGGGGCTGAAAAATGTGTGTGCCATAAATTGACAGCTGAGCATTTAGCCCTTACGTTAAAGTGACAGTTCACCCGCAAATCAAAAACACATTTTTCCTCTAACTTGCAGTATTTTCAGTCTAGATTGTCTTGGTGTGAGCTGCTGAATGTTGGAGATACTGGCTGTAGAGAAGTCTGCCTTCTCTCAGCTGTTTCTAATCAAACTACATGGCCCTCGGCTTATAAGAGAAATATGTACTGTATGCATTTTAGATTTTGGTGTGCACTGTCCCTTCAAGTCTTCTGGCTGGACCCCCCCCCCCCCACACACACACACACACACACAATATTTAAGGCTGAAAACTGGTTAAGAATGATGAAGAAAAGAAAGGGATGGCCCCGTTTTGAGACCCAATCCTTTCTGTCACTGAGGATGCAAATAAGAGATTCAAGAGGATTGAAAACCTCCAGTGTGACTTATCTCTCTGCTCCACGTTTTATCTCTTTGCTGTCCACGCAGCTCGGTTTCATCTCAGCCTGTGCTAAGTAGCTGTAATCAGAGGGAGAGGGTGGCAGCAAACAAATATCCCACATGCACTGCGATAGTATCTGTTCCCGCTGGCATGCCTTTTTCTGTAACACCTTATTTCTCTGCCTGCAGTACAGTATGTGCAGGCAGAGAAATAAGGTTATTATATGTAGCATAGACAATTAAAGATGGTTTATAAAGCATTGTCATGTAGCCGTCAGCAGAATTAAATACATTTTAAGTGTTTATGAGTTGATTTTTCAACAACTACAACTCCTCTTGTGAACCATCTGTACCCGGTGTATTAACAGTTTCAATACACATCGATCAGCCAAAACATTAAAACGTGCACAACATTGATCATCTTGTTACAATGCAATGTTCTGTTGGGAAACCTTGGGCTCTGACATTCATGTGGATGTTCTGTTGGGAAACCTTGGGCTCTGACATTCATGTGGATGCCACCTGACACAATCCACCCACCTAAACACCAGTGCAGACCAGGTACCTCCACTCATGGTAACGGCACCCCTCAGTAATAGTGGTCCCCCCAGCAGGACAATGCGCCATGCCACACCACAAAAACAGCAAAGACAAAGAGCTCAAGGCATCCACTTGGCCTCCAAATTCCTTGGATCCTGATCTGATCAAACATCTCTAAGATGTGTTGGTACCCCACCTCACAACCCACGGGACTCAAAAGATCTGAAAGTAACGCCCTGATGCCAGGCACCAAAGGACACCCTCCAGAGGTCATGTGTCCATGCCTTGACAGGTTAGAGCCAAGTCCGGTCCAAAGAGGACCCACCATGGATCGAGGTTCCCTCTGGGGTAACAGCACATTCCTCAGATGTTGTGCTGTTACCCCAGAGGTCCATGAAACTCCCTGATCCACGGTGGGTCCATGAACTCTTTGTCTCATTCCTCAGACCATTCCTTAGCAGTCTTTGTGGTGTGGCATGGCGCATTGCCACTGTTACTGAGAAGTACAATTGCTGTAAGGGGGGTATCTGGTCTGCACTGGTGTTTAGGTGGCATCCCCAGAGGTACCTCTGGGGTAACAGCACAACATCTAAGGAATGTGCTGTTACCCCAGAGGTACCTCTGATCCATGGTGGGTCCTCCTTAGACCGGACTTGGCTCTGATCTGTCAAGGCATGGACGCAGGACCTCTTTTACTTTCAGATCTTTTGAGACCCGTGGGTTGTGAGATGGGGTACCAGCACATCTTACAGATGTTTGATCAGATTGGGATCTGCTGTATTTCAAGGCCAGGTTAATGCCTTGAGCTCTTTGTTCCATTCCTCTGGTCAGTCCTGAGCAGTTTTTGTGGTGTGGCAGGATACACTGTCCTGCTGGGGGGCAACTGCCATCAACCAGTGCTGTTGCCATGTGAGGGAGTTTACTTGGTCTGCAACTGTGTTCTGGTGGGTGGACCATGTCAGGTGGCATCCACGTGAATGTCAGAGCCCATGGTTTCCCAACAGAACATTGCACTTTACCAAGATGATCAATGTTATTCACTTCACCTGTCATTGGTTTGAATGTTTTGGCTGATCGGTGTATCAAAGCACAGCTGCAAAGATACTTTAAGTATCTATTCATTTTTAAACAAACACTGTGAAAGTCATGAGATGCTTCAAAAAAGCTCAAAATGTCTTCTTATGTTTTGAACATACTGTTTCTTATACACTGTGAAGATTTGTTTGTGTGTGATCACATATCATTAAATATGATCACAGCTGTTATTTTGATCCATTATCTGTTAATACACCAGTTACAGATGCTTCACAAAGAGTTTTAGACAATTATTGATAAAAAATGTCCTTATCTCTGCTACATTATGATGTGTTTAAGGCCACTGACTGACTGTTTACATACAGTTCTGCTTATAAGTGCTAAATATGTGGGGTGTAAAAATACTGTCATCCTCTTTTCAACATCCAAGCTTTGCCCCAAAATGAGAGGAAACTGAATCTTAAAACCTACACAGGCTTTCTGCTGATAAAAGTTATTATAGCATCTTCCCCATTGGGGAACCTTACAGAGCCTTGTCTCCCCCTAGTGGGATCCAACAGATTTTACACCCTTGTTAATAACAACAGGCTGCATTTGAATTCAGCCTCACGTCGAGTGATCATGTCCCTCGTCGTCCCACACCCCACTCTGCTTCCGCGGTCGTTGTGCAGCTTTCACAGAAGCCTTATAAATAGTACTTGGGAATCAAATATTTATCATCTCAATTCGCCTGTGTACCTCCCTGCAGCCGACACACACACTGCTGCTGCTCCTGAAGCACAAGAAGGAAACGCCACCGATACAGTTAACCCACACAAAAAATTTAATACCCTTCGTGAGGGGATAAATGGTCCAAACTTTGACATACTAAATAGGGAGAGGTGTGATGACACAGGTTTTTAATGTAAAAACTTGCAGCCAACACCCAAATGCTTTGTAAAAAGTCATGTGACATATGACTTACTTACTTACATAGTTAGTACACATACACCAATGTTTTAATATACTTATATATGTCTTTTTTGTTTGTTGTCTTTTTATCTAGACCAGCCAGATACAGTACCGATTAATATACAGTCACATCTGGAACAATATCTATTTAACATCATACAGTCCGACTGTCAAAGAGGAATCCGCGGTTGGCTCCCAGGTCCATCCTCTCTATGGTAACATTAGAAATCGGCATGTGTAAAATCCTGTTCTTTTCTTTTTTTTAAATTATTATTATTGTATAGACTGGTGGTGATACTTGTCCTTGTATCTCGTGTCTTCTGTGCAAAAGTTTTTTTTTTTGTTTTTTTTTCTGAAAGAACCCAAAACATGATTGACATAACAGGATACCTGGCTGTTCACTTTACAGTTATGATGGAATTTTTTTTTCTTGTTTTTTTTTTTAAACAATTAAACAGTCACATCCAAACGCCACACCCCCTTGGCATGTCACAGAGAGAAAAAAAAAGGAGAAAATTAAAAAATCCAAAGAAACGCCTCCCATCATCAGAATGGGCGGGAGGCAATGACAGAGAGGACGGTTTATGACTACAGTGAGCAGCATCCTCCATTCGTACATTTTTTTTAGAATAAGGCACTGCTGCATAAAGAAAGGACATGGCCAACAAACCTCTCTGGGAGTATGATGGGGAGGCAGGATGAAGGGAGACTGTGTTCTTCTCCAGCAACTCACAGAAAGTTTGCATGTGTACGTAAATGTGCTTATGTTCATCATCTGCTGTGTGCAGGGAAAGTATGTGTTATATGGCATGTAGACATATTTGTGTTTTTACATGTGTGTCCCGCGTGTGGCCAAGCCGGTTTTATTTTCGGCTACACTGCTCTCCTCAGACTGTGCTCTCCAGCATCCACTCAGTGCTGCTGAATGTAACTCTCCTATTGGCGAGCGGCGATGACTCCATGTTGAGCTGGTTGGTGGACTTGTGCCACCTCGTCCTCGCTCTGCGTGGGTAACTATGACTCTGAAAAATGGAGTAATCCCCTCCGTCAAAAGAGAATCTGTGCCTAGTTCGTGCCAGCTCATTAGGGAGCAATCCCATGTTGGCCAGGGCACTTTTCTTGTCCTTGAGCCTGGGAGCCTCCTTGGTGCCAGCGTTGGGGCCTATGAGACACAGGGACATGGTGGAGCCCGTCAGGCTACTGTCCGTCTGCGTGTCCTCAGATGGGGGGCCAGAGCACTGTGCATCCAGGCTGGTTCTCCTCTTCATCTTGTCTGCATTTAGTGGAGGCAGCTCCACCTCCAAGATGGCAGTAGTGGATGCTGGATCCTCCTTCTTCTCATTGTCCACCCTTAGTACCAGCGCCATGCACTCTTTGGGTGCATGAGCTTCCCGCTGGCCCTCATCAGACGGTTGCTTGGAGGCGGAGCGCTGGAGCCGCTGCTGGCTGCCATTGGTCTGCGAGTGCATGCTGGAACTGACCTTGGTCTTACTGTCCTCTGGGCCGCTGTAGGCCTTGTAACGGATCATCAGGATGATAATGAACACCAGTACCGAAGCAACAATTATACCACCAATAATGATGATCATAGTGCCTCCCAGGAACTGGCTGTGCATGAAGCGGCACTGGCTGACCTCACTGGCAGTGTGGAACTGCACACATCCAACCACACGTGTGGCTGTTAATGATGTGATGCCGTCGTCGTAAACCGCCAGCACACAAAGGTCATACTCCCGCCCTGCGGCCAGATCATTGATTAAGAAGTTCTTGCTGGTAGATGGGATCATTCTGCAGAGAGAAGAAACATAGTGTGGTGGTGAAGATGTTGACGATTAATCATCGGAATTACAACGCCCACATATACTGATTTGCATAAGGTGTATTAAATCACACAAGGTGTCAGTTCCACACAACAAAAAGACAACAGTTCCGACACAGCTCTTGCATTCTGGTAGACAAACATAAAAAGCACAGCGCTTCATTAAAGTTGACTTATGCGAGAATATGTGTCATATATCATATGTATCATAAAATAGCAGTGAAAAGTTGCTCTGTTGGGTTTGTGTATGAATGACAGCAAGGGTAAACCACAAGGGGATAAACAAAGCAGAGGAGGCTCGCTGTCTAAAGAATATGCCACAACAGCTGCAGGTTGCAGGACAAGTGACGCATGATGTGAAGGCAGTTTTGATGTGTGAATACCTAAGGTCACATTTTGTCGGCAACTGCGAAATTACACGACTCTAAATACGATGGAGAAAGGCATTGTCTTCAGGTCAACATTGGCGCTAATATAATTAGAAGCGTGTTCCTTTTCCCTAAAGGGGGATTTTGATGGTTATCATTTGTAGGTAATAATGTACCTCCTAAAGACAAAACAACACTCAGCTCCATGCCTAAACTGGATGAGAAAATTATACAGGAGAGCGACTCATTATATCTGATAAAACCTGGGGAAAAAAAAAAAAAAAAAGTCGACGACTATTATTAACTCGCTCCATGAATACATAAATCCTGAAGTGCTTCTTGGTGTACCAGATTCAGTTCATGTGCGTCACATATTGCATAAGGAACGCATCAAACTTATTCTCATATTTAAAACAGTATTTCAAGGTGGTCTGCAGATGTTTATACTCACTGTTGAGAAGAGGGTTAGCTCATTTTGAAAACCATAAACACTTTTAATTTTGCTCAGGTTCATGGATATTTCTCACTTTAAATATTACACACTGCAACTTAACTCATATATTGCAACTTACTTTAAAAAAATGCCTACTGTATATTGACCTTTTTCTTGTACAGTATGTCTGTATTTGTTGCAGAGGTGGAAAGTGACTCAAGTACTTTCTTTGTATGATACCTCATACTCCTCCTCCGTCACATTTTGGAGAGAAATATTGTGCTTTTTACACCAATACAGTACATTTGTTTTGCAGAAATGGTTACTCTGCACTTTTCAGATTAATATTTAATATACAAAACATATAGTCAGCTCCTGAAATATGAGCTCCATCTCGACTACAACACTAAAACACTGCTAACATGTTAATGCTACAATGGAGATCATTAAATATAATAATAAAACACTCTAAAGGGGCCATTATGGATAAGATACTATACTAAATGTTGCTAATACTCTGTGATTGAAAGTAACTAGGTACATTTACTCAAGTGCTGTGCTTTTCATGACAGTTTCCATTTTACCTTATTCATCTACTTAACTACATATTAAATGGGAATGTTGTGCTAATTAACGTAACAGCTGTGTGCACTTCTAAGAGGTAAGGATGGGAATCGAGAACCGTTTCCAGTTGGGAATTGGTTCCAATTTGCCTGATCCATCAGAATCATATGGCTCCTAGTTTATTTACTCGTCCTATCGATGCCTGCATGCTTGTTCTAACAGCTGCGCAGTGCAAAACTTGCAGCAAAAAGGAGTCATGGCAGAGAGGAAGAACAGGTCCAAAGGGTGGCTTCGTTTCACAAAGAAAGACCACAGCAGTGCTGCTTGTAATGTTTGTAAAATGATTATTAATTTAAGACTTGGAACACTAGCAACATGATAAAACATCTCTCTATGCAACTTGGGCTTAAATTACAGAAATGCCGTGTATTTGACACTCGTATTTGCACGAGTGTCATCATGCTTCCCAACAGAGCAATACATACGTTACCAGGGGTAAAAGCAGATATTTTCTTTGACTAAGAAAATCTAAATAAAAAATAATTCTGTAAAAATATCCTCTCATATCATCTACACTGTTTAGAGTCAAACATGATAAAACAGTTGCACTGACACTGAAAAACCTGTAAAGAAAAGTCTTTTCTTCCACAGAAAACTGGAATCAATGAGGAACTCAATAAAGAATCAGACCGATGAGCAGAATTGACAAAACTATTGTTTATAATAGAATCTTCTCAATTCCCATCCTTATTCAGGGCGATATTTTACATTTAAAATATAATAATTTAAAAAGACAACCAGTGCTCTTCAAGCTTTCTGGCTTTTGATCCCTTACATAAAATGAGTGTATAGTTGAGGCTTTTGCAACATTTTGGACATCTATGAGTTATTAGCAGTTCACCAACAAAAGATTTCCCCTTTAAACTTCTCAAATGGTTTAATTTAAATGACGATGATGATGAGGCCCAGAAAGTCTGCAGAACTGATCGGGAACCACTGGACCAATCAAGCGAACTGTATATAAACTAGTTAAAGCTAGCTCCACCTCCACCAGCTACAACAGTAAAATGCTGCCTAGACATTTTAAATACAAGACTGGAGACTGCAGTATTTTTATAGTGTGGTTTTGCTACTTTACCTTCAGTAAGTAACTGATTAAAAAACTTCTCCCACCACTGCAACCAAGCCTATCATTAGACAACCACATCTAATCACACTCTGTGTTTCAACCAATTAATGCCGGCACTTGCTAATGATACAAACAGTTACATGCAGTGAAATAGTCAGGCCTCATGTTATTGTTTATTGTCATATTATGTTTTAATGATGCTGAAAGGGCCCTTTAGTTCTTTGGAGTGCTGGACTCCACAATTTCTTCAGCTGATTGCAACAACCTACTCAGATATCAGAGATCAAAAATTGTTTACTGGATCTGTAAATGTCTTAATTGAACTGTACATGTTATGCGTATTGTTATGACTGCGCATTTGAAGGCATTATAATTAATGGAAAAATATTCCTCCTCGGTTTATCCCCCGGACTACACTATAAGGGTTCTGCGTATTTTTGGACATACTTAATCATTTTGCATCTTTGGGATCTGTCAATCTGCCATAACGGACCGTTGTGTCATTCAGCAGATGGTAACTCCAGATGTCTCACCTTTCCTCGTGTCCCTGCTCTACCACCCTCCCCTCTCTGCATCCAACCACCCCCTCCACCGTGGCTTACCTGTACACCAAAGTATCATCTGCCGTGCTGTTGTACTGAATCTGGTACATCCTGATGCCGGGGATATGGCGTTCAGATGGCCAACGGATCACAGCGGAGGAGGAGGTCAGCTCGGTGACCATCACCCTCCTGTCCTGCTTGTCGTAGCCCTTGGTGTCATTGCCAGATTTGGAGGAGGTGGTGATGTCTGAGAGGCCAGGGTCCTCACGCATGTGGCCTGTGTTGTTAACAAACAAGGGTAAGGGGATCATGTTGATCTCAACAGCAGCTGTGGCGATGCCTGCGGCATTGGACGCAACACAATTAAATGCCCCGCTGTCCTTCAGCGTGGTGATGAGAATATCAAGGGTGCCATTATCATACAGAATAGTGCGGGAGTTATTATGCACCAGCTTGCCGTCTGGCGACCGCCAGTGTATATCAGGATCTGGATCACCCACTGCTTTGCATTTAAGAGTCACACCCTGCCCTTCCATCACATAGGGCTTAGTGGAAAGATGCTTTGTGATCAGAGGAGGCTCACAGATAAACTCCTCCTCTTGGATGGACCAGAAATACTTGTCCATGAGGTGCTCCGGCGAGGCACAGGTCTCCAGATCATCCTCCCTTGTCAGCCTGCGGAGCCACAGCAGCTCACAGTTACAGTGAAGAGGGTTGCCACCAAAGCTCACAGCCAGAGTGGAGGAGCTGGATCCCTTGGCATCAGACAGGACCTGAGCGTGCTGGAACAGGCTGTCTGGCGGCAGCTTCTGCAGCCTATTAGAGGTCATGTCCAGGCGGACCAGCTTGGTGAGCAGTGTAAAAGTCCCCGCTCCAATGTGGTCAATCAGGTTGTGGTCCAGTGTGAGCGTGTTAATATTGGTCATTCTGGCTATGGCTTCCCAGGGAAGGCTGCGCAGGTTGTTATTGGAAAGATCCAAGTCCTCTATGGTGGAAACAAACTCATCAAACGAGGTGGGGGCCACCTGGTGGATCTGGTTGTTTCCAAGGATGAGGTGCCGCAGGTTGATGAGGCCTTTAAAGTGGTCGGTCTTTATCACGCTGAGGCGGTTTCCATCCATGTGGAGCGCCCGCAGCGCCCGCAGCCCGAGAAAGGCATGGGGGGTGATCTGGCTGATGGTGTTACGAGACAGGGTGAGGTGGACCAAACTGGTCATGTTGAAAAAGTCTTTCCTGCGGATGATGGTGATGAAGTTGTCTGTGAGTCGCAGCTCCACCGTCTTGCGGTCGATGGTGGGGGGCACGAACAACAGACCAGTCTTAGCGCAGAGCAGAGTCAGGGTGGGGGAGAGGTGCTGACAGATGCAGCGGCCGGGGCAGCTGTATCCCTTCACCAGAGCTGCACACAGCAGCACGCACAGAACCAGCCGGTCCATTGTTAATCAGTTTCCAGGTCCTGTGTGTGAGACAGAGAAAGAAAAATAGGAGAGGCATTGAGTCGAAAAATAGAGATCTTTGAATTAATAAATAGCATCGCAGCTTTTATGAAAGCCTGCTGCAAAAATCAAGAGTCTGACCAAGATTGTTGAGACTGCCAGCAAGGTATCAATCACAAAATGAAATGGAGCTTTTCTGAAATAATGGCACCTAGGATGATGAAAGGCTGCACCAACACTGTCAGAAGCCCATGTCTCTGTAGCCTTTTAATGGAAATAACAGAATGTTTTTTTGTGCCACCAGGCTGCATCACCACTGAACCATATAATTTCTTGAATGATCACAGGGCAGTTTTCCTATATTAGGTAACTATATGCCATGTACATTTCCATCATAAAACACGGCCTGTGTGTTTTCCTTGCTCTGAGTTCCACATCAGGATGGAGAATTAAAGGTAGAAAAGGGCGCTTGTCAGCAGCGCTCAAGGATTTTCATGACCTTTTCATGCTCTCTGCTCTCCCCATGCTTCTGAGATGTACTGCAAAATTAGACAGAAACCTGTCATGTAAATCACGGCAACAAAAAGTAAAAGGTGAAAACGGCGGCTTGTTTTCGAGTCCGTTGGACGGCGGCACCGAGGATGTTCTGATTCTCTGATTCCCATTTAGAAGTATTGATTTCAGTCTTGGAGAGAACACGCCTGTGGTGACAGGAGTAAGAAGTGATCCTTGGCTGCAATAACCATAAGAGACCCCAGTGGAACACAAACGGTGATGTGCTGATGCCACATTGTCAGTGGTTTTACCCTCTTTGGCATCCATCTTGATTGCTAACGCCTAAAGCTTCACAGTTGATGAGAGAGCCTGTTAACGGCGTTAAAGTAAAGGATGACAACTGACTTTTGGTTTCCTGGTTTAGAGAGTGACATTTGGGTTGCTACAGCCTACCACCCCACCCAGCCCCACAGGGTGACACTTTTGATCCCCTTATTTTAGAGGTCCAGCATAATTATTTGACTTCACTCAGGAAGAGTTGGCTGATGATTTTCATGGTGTCTGTTTTTTCCCCGTTTTTGATGCCTCATCCAGTTTGTCATGACTAATTTTAGAGACTCTATCTATCTTCCACCATGTTGAGGTGGTGCTGACGTCCTTAACACCACTGATTTTGTCCCCCGTTGTGCCCAAAGCAAAAGCATCTAATGCTCACAGTACTGATAACCCTAAATTAAATTTGATTTAAAATCGCCTGGGGTGAGATTCATGGAATATTTTAAATGCCACATGTCAAATTTCATAGCAGAAATAAAGCACAAGCCAAGCTCTCTTCCCCTCAGTCTCTCGTGCTCTTGCTTTGCACAAAGACTCTGTTTTCACATGTGTCTTAAATTCAACAAACTTGTTCTGATGAGAGCTGTTATGCATGTTCGAGATAGCGAGAGAAGTGTGAAATTGCGAGTGCATTTCTGCCATTTTACATCAACCTGCGCTACATTTGCAAGCCAACGATGAGAATTCACAAATGCTTTTTCCCTTTCGCTCTCTTGCACAGACACACACTCACACTGCTGTCTGGCTACTGTCTGACAGACAACAGGGCACCTCGTTAACTATGGACTACCGCTGTCCAATCAGAGCTCTCATTAAAATCTGGGTTTGCATGATGTCATTTTCTAGGACAGTTTGAAGCACAAGTTCAAACCAGTGGTATAGTTTCTGAAAGCTCGTTTAGTGAATTTACTCAGCACTGACAGTTGTATTACGTTGACTCTGCAGACCATTAGACTGTATTTAATAAAAGATACTGGACCTTCCCTTGTTTGTGTTTACACTTCTTTCCCTTCCTGTTATGACTGTGCAGGCTAAGCTGCAACCTCCATCTCTGAAATACAACCACCTTAACTGTTTGAAATTGAAAAAAAAAAAAAAAAATCTCTCCTGTGCAATTTATTTAACAAAGAATACACATGCAAGAGAAAAACACAACATGCACACATAGTTAAACCATTTCCATGTGCAGAAACACACACTAGGTGGTACACTGTGTGAGAAAACTCAAAACCCCCCTGAGAGAATTTATTTATTTAGTGATGCTCCTTTATTGTTGGCAGCACAGTGTGCCTGCCTTGTCTAAATTAATTCCCCAAACTTCCTTTTTTAAAGATGCTGGGAAAGCTAAAACAAAAAAGTAGGTTAGTGCAGATCATACTTCCTATTGAACAGACTCCTATATAAGAGACCACAGTACTGTTAGATCATTTCAACAGTGTTATGATCTTTGGTTCAGATTAAGTGCAATACTGTTGCCCAAGTTTGTGTAGCTCCATTAGAGGAGTGATCTCCCTCGATTGTGTTAGTTTTCAGATGGTAACTAGGCCACAAAGCTCATGGTTTCTCTGTGGACCATCTGTACCCGAGCATTTCCTGCCACACCGTCGAGGATACTCTATTGATCTTTCAGCATCTCGCAGAGGGAGGGGGGGACTTTGTTGCCACGGCAACTCTGGTGTAGAATGTAGGTCTTTGAATTGCATTAAGACGATGTTGAGCTGCCCGAAAACGCAGGGCCTCAATCTTAATGGGTGCTGAGAAGGTGAGGAGGGACGTGAACGGATGTATGAATGGCCGAGTAAATTAAAAGAAAAGGGCAGGTCCGCCTCACATTTCTATTTCTGTTTTATTGCTTAATATTAGCAGCGGCCACCCAATCGATAACACAGGGTGAATGGGAGTTTAGTTGTTTTTTGTTTTTTTTTAATATCCAGTCATGCGGGAGCACAGCCTCTCACAGGGGATTCCTCTGATGGATTACTACAATTTAATTGAGAATAGCTTGTATTCACATTCTGACATATTCAGGAACTAAATTAACAAACAAAATTGGACACACAATAACATACACCCATGCACACATTTATACCCATACATGCACATACTGTATTGTGTACACCCACAGATATAAGGAGGCCTAAACATTTGCATTCTCCTTCAGTCTGAGCTTCAGAAAGTAGTTTTATAATTTAGTCACATTTCAACTTTATTTGCAAAATCCAATTAAAGCTTATCCCTATTTACTTAAGGTGACCATTACGCTGCGTTATGATTAAAATTTGAATATTTGCACCTCCTGGGCCACCCCAGAGTGGACCTGACATTAAACACTACGCTCAAGTTTTCTAAATGTGGATCATTCTACAGCCTGAAATCCATAGAGCTTCCTTTGACATCTGTTGCCGTTGGCTACAAAGGGTAAAAAAAAAAAAAAAAAAAAAAAAAAAAAGCCCTGCGGACTGCCAGAAACAACCTGAATATGAGATCTGAGCTGCATAAGATATGGAATTTGAATCAAATTTTGAGCCGGTGAGCACTGATAAAACGACACGCTCCATTTTTTTTTACTACAAAGTCTAAACTAAGTTGGGGTGTCCGCAGGCATCAGACACTTACATGCTTTTTAACAGCTTTTCAACATAGTTTAAAACAAATTTAAGACTGGACAAATCATCTTTTTCTAATTTAAGCGTTAAAGGTAAGTAGTATATATGGTCCCATGCAGAGTTAGGTTATTAGAGTGGGTTAGGTTAATCTATATTTTAAAGTAAAAAGACAGTATAAGGTTCAGTGGTTGGATTAAGGATTCATATTATCAGAAATGTGGACTACCACCCAGAAGAGCCTGATTCGTTTGACAAAAAGAAATTAATAGATGGATAGATGAAATTAGATAAAATGACTGTGCCGATGAAGACCTCACAAATTCAAAATTAATACTATTCAATGACTTTAAGGGTCTAATATTCATAAAATTAAATTTAAGACCTTTTAAGGACCTGCAAGCACTCTGTAAAAACATTTTTATTAATAATCTATTCAGAGTTGAAGCATTGTGTCTGTCCGAAAAAAGATTAATACATTTAATATTGAGCATTTGCCAATACCATGTCCTACACAAGATTTGTTTTAGTCATGTTTTTATTTAGTTTTGCCTCCATCACACAGCTTAAAATGCATATCAGAATTCTCTCATCTGTATTAGAGGTGTATTTGAGTGGGTGGGAAAACAAGCATGAATAAAAAAGACTTCATTTAAATGCTGAAAGGTTGCGTGAGATAACAAGCTGCTATTTTCATGGCAGTGGCACTCGGGGGTGAGGGACGATGTGCTGTTTGCAGCTTATGGTGTTGCCGTTAGTGAAGACAGTTAACTATGGGGGAGGTACTCTTATGCCAGCACATCAGATACCTACTTTAGGCAAAGAGGTGAGAGATTTTAATTTCATGTTGTTTGTGCAATGTCTTTACACTTTTTGTTTTGGTTGAGATTTCAGTGTGTGTGAGCCTTTGATCCGGGGAAAGAGATATTCAGAGGCTATGCTATCAGCTGGTTGTCTGCTCTCCTACTGGAGGGAGTGATTGTCCTTCAGTTTGGAGCGATTACATATTGATTACTGTGCATTTTAAATGAGCTATAGTGTGACCAGTGGGTGTGTGCAGACATATCATTCATGGTTTCGAGGGTGGTTAAATACTGTACCAGTGGGAGTCGTCCTTTAACCAACCATGTGGAGGTTCCCTGTCCCATGGCGCCCATTCAGACCTTGAATGAATTGTTTATCTTCAATGAAGGTTGTAAATTTTTTTCTACTTAACATCTGGCTTTGTGGTGATTGTCCTCCTGCCTCTGACAGCGGACCAACCTGTAACAAAAGGACTACAGACGACTAGATCTGAAATGAATGAATCATGTAAATCAGTTATCAGATTTAAACGTTGTGCATTAATGATACTCGTTACCTGGAGAGGTTGGAAAAAGATATATATTTCTTCCCTGTTCCAAAACTAGGGCTGAACTTCGACTTAATTTTTGAAAATCGAAGCTTCGGAGCTCAGATCGATTTTAAATCGAAGCCTTCGACGATCGATAACTTACAAATTACATAATTTGTAAGTTAATAACTTACAAATTATGGTGAAAAGGTAGTTTCTTGCAACTCTAGAATTAAGATAAAAATATTCACAAACGAAAAAACACTTCTGGTTGCTGATAAGTAGTGTTTAACTTTTGATTTAACACTAAAGATTAAAACCCTCGGCGCGCACTGCAGCGCAAGCAGACAGATGCGCGACTCAGAGCAGCATGTGTCACTGACACCAGACTCAGAGTGCAGTGGACCGGTGGAAAACCATTAGCATATTATTTTACATCAATAAAATCTATTTTATCATTATTTTGAGTCACATTGTTGAAAGAATTTAGTTGTCTGCGTTCAAGCAGGATAATAGGTCTCCATTCATTGCATGTCGGACTTCCTATTTCCTTGTCGGAGATGGGGTTGCGTTCAAGGTCCCCCCAAAAAAACGGGAGAAAAAAAGTCTGAATATTCAAAAAAAAAAATCACAATCGAATCCCGTGCCATCGAACGAAGCTTCGAATTTTTTGGGTCAGCCCTATCCAAAACCAAAATCAAACCCTGAAAAGTGTAGGGTTAGCTAGCTAGCTACTGAAGATATAGACTACTGAATGTATACACATGTTGCTTTTGCTTTTTAATGATTATAACACTGAGAAAAAGACCGACCCTGCTGTACAGGAACCAGTGAAGGGAAGCAGGGAAACTTTGCTGATATTCAACCAGCTGTGTGTCATCACAGTGTGCGCAGATGAACGTTGATTTCTCCCGAAGATCCCTGCCTGTCTGGTGGTGGAGGTAGCAATGGCATGGGGGCAAAGCCAAACATCGTTCATCTGCACACACTGTGATGCCACACAGCTAGTTCAATATCGGCAAAGTCTCCCTTTATATTCATTGTCTTATGTCGCAATCAGCAGTGATGTGGTGGTTCACTTTTAAACTGTGATCTGTAGCCTATAGTTTGGCTTTAGTGTAGAGGAACAGCCTCTCTGGACTTCCCTTGCTGCTGATTGAGTTCGAAATCCTGGATATATATCCTTCATACTTGTAAAAGTGCCGTAGCTCTTATACCAGTCATGTTTTGTTGAGGAGTTTGTATTAAATACAGTGAAGATGTAATGCCTCCATTATCCTATGTACAAATAATGCAAAACGACATCACCATTATGCAAACGTGCAAAGTCATCTGGCAACTTATAGCATTATTATAGAGATATAGAGATAGAGATAATGCTAACTATTTTCACTGGAAAAGGGTTGGCAACACTGTTTGTTGGTTCAAGGGTACTGCAGAAACATACTGTAGTAACTTAAATAAAACCATTATTAGTTTCAGGAGATTTACACTGATGAAAACGTAGTTATAAAATATTCCATTCAGACTCCCCTTGATCCTGCATACTGCTCATTTATGCTCAGGGAGATTGTGAAAGAACTTCTTCAATATGTTCTGATATTTTAATTAAAAAATTCTATGCAATATATTGTAGGCGCCTGGACTTGCTTGACAACAAACAACAAACGCCACATCCCTTTGCATTTCAAACCTAGGAACGCACTGAGACAGAAGCTTGGCCAACCTAAGGACAAAACACCAAGGCAAAAGCAGAGTAACGTATGCAGTTAAATGCAGGCAGGAATGCACAGATTTGTACATTGGCACAAGCACATAGGAGAGGAAGCTCCTATGGTCAAGACTCAGCTGTCCATTTACATCTAAAGGAGAAGGGAAAATCCTTTGAGGACAGCAATGTTCACATCTTGGCCAGAGAGACAGATGGTTTGAAAGAGGCGTGAAAGAAGCCATCTACGTCAAACTGGAACGAGCATCGTTAAACAGAAGTGGTGGCCTACGACACCATTTATCACTTACTTTCAATGCAGTCCTTGGATCCCTCCCCAGACAGCTTCAACCCCATTCACACCTGCACCCATCTAACCCTGACAACACACGTGATGGCTGGTTGGGTCAACGACTCACATGTGACCTCAACGACATTGAAATTCAGAGCTCACGTGTGACCAACATCATTAATTGACAAAATAATCTATTGATGCTGTTAATTGCTCCCCTGAAGGCATCATTGTACTTCTCTAGAAGTTCGAGATATCCACAGCCCATCATTAAATTTGCTGATTCATTCTGATCCCGATCCTGAACACTGATACTGCTATTAAATATAACATGTCACGAAACATAAGAGACATACTCGTGTCAAATTTACATACAAGCCCAATTCTTCATGAAGGCATATGAGCACACTGTAACACACAACCACCCACACAAAGACACAGGAGGAAACATATCCATGTACATCTACATATTACCGCACAAACAAACAAAATGAAACAAAGATAGAAAGCAGAAAGAGCCCAAGAGGAGAAAACAAAGGAGAGGAATACATTAATTCAGTTTCCAGGCTCAGACACAACACTTTTAGTGTGTTTGTACTCGTGTTCTGGAACATACCGACGGAAAACATGAACAAAAGATCAGATCGGTTGCTTCTTAAAAATGCTCTTATGGTTCACAAATTCACAATAGAGCTGTGTTAAAAAAAGAGAAGCAGGTAGATGTGCTATTTCTAAAATAATCAGCTACTCACTTAGAGGGCGTCATAAACAAGATTCAAATGAAAGCTGAAAGATGCCGTCTCTAACAGCCTGTCCTATTTCTGACTGTAAAACACCTTCCTGCTGTTGCATTCTTAACACATAGCATCCAGTTTACACATTAAACAGGGCAAGCAGCTGCGAGGATGATTATGCATCCTTGCAACATCTGAGAAAGGCATGAAATACTTGGTTATAGTGTTTCACCTTCTCCGATAGATAGATAGATAGATAGATAGATAGATAGATTCAGACAACTCAGAATGACACATAAATGATAGAACTGTCACACGAGGCGGCCTAATTTAAAAAATATATACACACCAATCAAATAGCGTCTCTTAAATAATTGTCCTGTGTGAATAATGTATATGAGTGTTAACTACCGTCATTAAACTGTACAGGAATGTGCTATTAGGCGTCATCTTACATTCACTCTGCATAAAATATGGCCTGCTTAATGTAATCTTGTCATAATAACGTGGTGACAATAGCTTCCTTTAGGAGGGCAGGCAAACCCACCACTGGTCATTAAAATTTTAATTCATATGAGGTTACAGTAGAGTTGACGTTATTGGTCAATCAACAGAAAAGCAATCAGCAATTATTTTTAATAACTTAATAATCCTATGAGTCACTGTTTTAGTATATACTGTTGGTCAGACTAATTTAAGATTTGAGCAGCATGCCACAAAGCTCATGCAATCATGTTTACATAATCTTAAAATTTTTTCAAAAATATAATCAATTTGAACTTTTAAGTTCACACAAGAGACAATTTTACATGTCTTCATCTCTTCACACCTGGATCACTGCAACAGCCTCTTTCCTTGCCTGAATCAAAAATCTATTAACTGAGTCCAGGATATCCAGAATTCAGCTGCCAGGCTTTTAACCAGAACCAAGAGACATGATCACATCACTACACTTTTAGCCTCATTACACTGGCTCCGAGTATGTTTTAGAACAGATTTTAAGATTTCACTGATTAATTTTACAGTCTCCATCCCAGCTATATCTCTGACATCATAGTGCCGCACACACCAGGACGTACTTCGAGGTCCTCAGGCAGAGGACTTTTGTCTGTTCCATAGGCCCAGCTGAAAACTAAAGGGGATAGAGGATTATGACTGGAACAGTCTGCCTGAGGAAATCAGGTCGGCCGAATCAGTGACTTCTTTTAAGTCCCTTCTTAAAACATACTTTTATCTGAGAGCATTTCCTGATTTTACCTGAGTTTTTAGCTCATGTTTTTTAATCAGATCTTTTAAAAGTTTTCATTTATAAATATTTATTATTGTATTATTTTTTGGGCATTTTGCCATGATTCTAAGGTGGCCAGTAGAAGGTGACAGGTAATGACAGGAGGAAGAGAGGGGGAATGACTATAATATTTATTTCCAGACAGCCCAGTTGCCAGAATAAAATGTTGGCATCGTACATTTCTGCAAACCACGAATATGTGTTTTTGTTCCATATGTATGATGTTCAAATAACATGTAAATGAGCTTCTCATCAGGAGGAGACAGGGATGGTGGAGAGCGTGAAAGCTAAGCGAGACAGCTGCTAAGCAGCAGACGGCAGAAGTCCAATGTCTGAGACCAACAATAGAATTAAAGAGAATTTGGGGATATGTCCAGTCGTGTCTGTAGCGACCAAACCAAGTGAGGCACAACGTGATCTTTTCCTAAACATAACCAAATGGATTTTGTGCCTAAACATAACCACACATTAGTCACAAAATAGAAAATTGTAAGGAGAAGGAATGTAAAGTTCCAACATATCTGCAACATATGAAATGTACAAATGTAACATATTGATTGCAGAAACATACGATGTATGTGGACATTTCCACTTTCGTATGACATTATATAGACTGATTTATCAAAAATAATAAGTAGTTTAACTGAAACTGAAAATAATATTTTGTGGCAGAGCTGGATTCAAGTTCCAGTACAAGTTAGCTGAATCTTATTTTGAATGTGACATTGAAAACAGTGACTGAACACAAAGTCTGTCCTTACCTCGGAAAAACATCTGCCCACAGCCGCTGCATTGTAAGGATATTTTCAGGACATGACTTTGTCAGGAAACCGTAAATGCCAATTAGACAGCACAGGCAGTGGACTGCTAGCTGCCCTTGTGTGACTCTTGTCAGGATGCAGGCATAATTATTGACAGCCTGAGTTCATTGGAGTCGGCTCCTTCTCCACCAGTGGACGCCTAAACGGAGGCTCCATAGCCCCAGGGATTTCTGGTCGCATCTCATCAAGGGGGGATGTGGGGTATCGTCGTAAACAGGAGGAGCATTTGCATATTATAATTATGTCTGCATGCAAAGACGGTCTTCTCAATTACATCCCATTTAAAACTTTCAATGAGGAAGAATTGAGAAGCGCAAACTATTGCAGCTCCATAAACTTTAATTGTAAGAGCTTCCCTAAACAAGATAGAGAACATTAGAGTTACACTGGCGCTGTGTACGTGCACGTCACTTGTTGATGGGACACTTTGGTGATTGATAGTTATTCTTTACCTGCTACCTGTTATTTTTAATTTGAATACCTTCCCTCACAGATAAAATCACACCTCAATAACCGCTGCTACAGCTACAAATTACTTAATATATGTTTTCAAAAAATTAGGCGTTTAAAGTTGAAATAAAAAATGCCGCTAATTGTTTAGGTTTAGTAAATCAATTTTGTGTGTGCTTGAATATCGCCTGCTGAAGGATGAATAACAAGTATTCACACATAAAAAGGAAATAACATGGGAGGGGATGGAGGACATTCCTGTGATTAATGTCAGCTCCACCTATATCTACACTCACCAGCCACTTTATTTGGTACACCTTGCTAGTACCTAATTAGACCCTCTTTTGCCTTCAGAACTGCTTTAACTCTTGGTGGCATAGATTCAACAAGGTGCTGGAAACATTCCTCAGAGATTTTAGTCCATATTGACATGATAGCATCACACAGTTGCTGCAGTTTTATCGGCTGCACATCCATGATGTGAATCTCCCGTTCCACCACATCCCAAAGGTGCTCCATTGGATTGAGATCTGGTGACTGTGGAGGCCACTGGAGCACAGTGAACTCACTGTCATGTTCAAGAAACCAGTTTGAGATGATTTGAGCTCTGTGACATGGTGCATTATCCTGCTGGAAGTAGCCATCAGAAGATGGGTACACTGTGGTCATAAAGGGATGGACACGGTCAGCAACAATACTCAGGTAGGCTGTGGTGTTTAAACCATGCTCAGTTGGTACTAAGGGGCCCAAAGTGTGCCAAGAAAATATCCCCCACACCATTACACCACCACCACCAGCCTGAACCATTGATTGGCTGATTTGCGTTAATGAGCAGTTGAACAGGTGTACCTAATAAAGTGGCCGGTGCATGTATTTTGACAACCTGCGTACAGCCTAAGAGAAGGAAATCTCCAAAAAAATGTGGGCAAAGTTACTGCAATTAATCTGCAGATTATTTTCTTGATTAATCAATTAATTGTTTGGTCTATGAAATATCAGAAAATAATGAAACATGTCCATCATAATTTCTCAGAGCCTTAATTTGACATATTTGTATATATATTTTTTGTATAAGTAACAGCGTCTAAACCCAAAATATTAAATTTACTAACAAGAACTAGGTAGAAAACATATATCATATATAAATGTATCAGTTTTATTTTATCTTTTATTTATCTATTATTATCTTTTTTATTTTTTATTTTTTCTCTTCAATCTTATTCTATTTAATGTCCTTTGATTTTCTCTTGCGCTGCTGTGATACTTGAATTTTCCCCCTGGGGGATCAGTAAAGTATATCTTATCTTAAATATTCACATTTAAAAAGCTGAAAGCAGTGAATATTTGTGCGCATCAAATAACTGATGAACATTTGTTTAAGAATTTCTCTATATCAGACAATCTCCACACATAATCATGCTATGCAGTGCTCCGTAAATATGTCAAACCACTCATATAATCAACAGGGGACATTATCTTGATTTACATGGATAACATACGAGCACTTTCCCATGTGAAGTGATTATTTCCTGCTTTTTAAGTCTCACAGAATCCTGATTACTGTACATCCACTGCATTCCTTACTGAAATAGTCTCACTAATCACAAACACCATACGATGCATAATACAATTATTGGATGTGGTGTCGTTCCAGTCAATCCACTTTATACACAAATTGCCTCCACAACTGAGCCCAAGAAAAACTGAACCTCTGACTGCAGTCCATCTGTTGGCTGTCACAATTAATAGAAAGCATAGGACAATGCACTGCCCTTTGGTTCACAATGGCCATTTGCCCATTTTAGGGTTTGCTGTGAGAGGTTTCGCAGAGCCTCACACTCAGAGAGGAAGCCCGCCTTTTTGAAGTTCACACTTTGGATTGAGGACACTGTGGCAATTATGATAAAGATGAGCTGCACTGCTGCATGTTTTATGATATCATAGGTGGAAGAAAGTGTTCAGATCTTAGACTAAAAAGTAGAGAGGCCACGATTCAAAAAATACAAGTCTGGGATTAAAAATCTCACTGAGAAGTCCAGTGTGTAGGATTACAGGGCATTTATTGGCAAAAATGGAAATAAGTATGTTTTTTTTGTTGTATATCAACTGAAAACAAGAATCATTGTGTTTTCATTACCTTAGAATGTTTATTGAATGTTATTTAAATAGGGAGCGGGTCCTCGTCCATGGAGATCTCCATGTTGCACTGCCATGTTTCTACAGTAGCCCAGAAAGAACAAACCAAACACTGTCTCTAGATAGGGCCATTTGCGTTTCTGCGTCGGCAACTGTAGTTGGCAGCCCCTTTGTGATGAACAGTGTCAGAAAAAAACATATTGAAACCGCTTTATTCAGTCTTTTTACCGTTTTTATTAGCTAGTTTGTTTGCTTTGCAGAGGAAGGGACTTCTGCAAATAATTCGGCTCCTGTTAAAAACCTCCTGAACATCTGGATCTTAGGTTATTAGAGAAAAAAGTGAGCATACATCAGCAGGTGTTGGGCTCATGGACTGTTTGCAACAAGCTGAACAGCACCGGAAAAACACTGCTTTATTCTGTGGTTTTTACTGGTTTTAATCACCTGTTGCTTGTTTTGGAGAAGAGAAGACCTCTGCAAATAATACTGGTAAAAAACTGAAACTAAAGGACCTCTAACTTGGGAGAAGCTGTTGCAAGCTGTAATCCTCACTGCTGATGCCACTAAATCCTAAAAAAATGTACCTTTAAGTAAAGGTATTACTGGAAAAACAATATACTTAAAGGTTAAAAAATTAAAGCACTCATTATGCAGTGTTGCAAGTGTTACATACACAGGCTCATTATAGGTTTATACCATCTTCATTTGCAAAGTAACTAGTAATGACAGCTGCCAAAGAATTTTAGTGACATAAAAAGTACAATATTTACATGTGAAATGTAGTGGAGTAAAGGTATAACTTGGCATACAATGTTAAATACTCAAGTAAACTACAAATTACTCAGATTTTTAGTATATTTAATGCATGTATCACCACTGAATGATCTGAATATCCTGCTAATGAAGTATAACACACCAGTACATATTCTCTTTACTGACTCCAAAACACTGAATCTGTATCTTTATTTTTGGAGTCATTTTTAGGAGATAGGACTGCCGCAACATCAGCAAATACCTTGACAATAAACAGTGTGGCTGTTACTCTTTTCTCCATGTAGCTATTTCACTGACACCTTCCAAGAGACTGCTAAAGTACAGTCGACGTATTTGTCAAAAAAAAAAGAGAGGAAAGAAACACAAACAAACAAGCCATGATAAAAGCAGGAGCTGCTAGCAAACAATCTGAGGACAGACGGTGATTCTGAATGACATCTAGCTTATGGGATTTCTATTTCTAGACTATTTTGTAACGCAGTGACAAGAATTGATGATTTACAAACACCGCAGCATGATGGTCTCCTCTATATGTAGTTTCTGCATGTGTTCCCATGTGGCGGCGGCTTTTTCTCATTGTTTGTCCTCTACATTTATCATTTTATCCTCAGACTTGCCATTTTATTTTATTCCTGTCTTCTTGTTCCTAAGCATAGCAGCTCTATGCCCTCCTCGATCTGTGCAGACAAGCTGAATAGACCCTCTGAATTGGTGTCTTGTGGTGCCACTTTGTGCTACAGTGATGCTGAGGAATCCACACTTGGTTTCAAATCCTCCTCCCAAGGCTCCTATACTGCATTGATCCTGCTTTGTATGTACCCTTGCGAGGTAATATGCATGCCTGTTATGTGCCTTACTGCCACAGCCGACTCCAGCAAAGAGCCGATTTACAGAAGAGAGAAAATGTATCAAATGGCTGAACTTAAAACCCTTCCTGGTTGAGATACACTGCATTCATTTTACAACAAGACAGGCATGCACAGAGCATTCATTAATGTAAGCTGTTTCACGCACTGAAGCTGGATTTCTGACCAGCTTGTTTCACTATAAAGGAACCGTGTCTGAAACAAACAATAAAGACCATCTGTTAATCACACAGTGGAATTGCAAATAATGAATTCCTTCAAATCAATTATATCAGCTATAATAAGGCAAAGATTTGGATTTTATTCAAACACATAAACAAACACAGACTGTCACAGACCAATTGTGGGTTTTTTTAAGGACAAAGATACTGAAATTTCCAGTATCTATCTTGAGTTTTCAGTCACGTTAAAAGGTAAGTCTGCCAGTCTACGACTTTAGTCCACACTGAAATATCTAAAAAAACAAAAATAAAACAAAACTGGATGTATTGAAGAAGGCCCTGGGGTAGACCCAGGACACGCTAGAGGGATTACATATCTCATCCGGCCTGGGAACGCCTTGGGGTCCCACAGGAGGAGCTGGAAAGCGCTGATGTGGAGAGGGATGTCTGGGGTGCTCTGCTTGGCCTGCTGTCCCTGGGAACCGACCCCGGATAAGTGGATGAAAATGGATGGATGTACTGCAGTAACATTTGTTCAAACATTCATAGTCCCCATAGGATGAACCATAAAGACTTCAGGGATTGTCTAACATTTCCTCTGGCAACATCAATTTGAAATTCTTGGGGTTTTAAGCCTATTTATAGTAGGGTGCTTGACACCTTTGATGAGTGAATTCTATCATGTTGTTAACATATGTTGTTGCACAGTTTGTTACTGGAGATTGTAGGTTTCAATCCACACTAACTCTGACCTGCATTCAATGGCTCTGTCTGTCTGTCAGCAGCAGCTCCCCGGGAGTTGAGAGCACAGCGACTGGTCAAACTGCCTTCACCATGTCAGCTTCACGTGAAGTAATCAACAGTGTTTCTACTTATTGATTCATTGAGTTTTTTTTCCAGCCCACTGTAGTGAGCGAGGAGAGTCTGCCACTCACAGCCAGACTGGGAGCTGATCAATCAATGTAGATGCGGTTCATAAATTAAAACACACATATACAGCAGAATATTCTGTTGAAACAGCTGTCTGTGCAGATAGTGCTTCACTAAATGCAACAGAAAAAGATTCGGATTGTAAAAAAAAAAAAAAACCCTCAGGGGTGTCTAGTTACCATGGAGACGACTTAAAACCTTTCGCAGAGGCATAAATTGAAAATGACACACAAGTGTTTAATTTCTGTTGAGCGACACTGATCAAAAGTGTCGAGCGCCCCACCAAAAATCAGGCTTGAGTCAGTCTCATCATCTACTGGATGGCTTGCCATGAAATCGTACAGATGTCCATTGTGTCCTGAGGAGTAATCTTAATGACTTTGACTTTTTATTTAGTGCCACCAGCAAGTCAAAGTTTTCACTCATCCAGTGAAACATGAATTGGGACAAACTTTGGTACAGACATCCATGTTTTCCAGTCAATGTGTCCTCATGACTTTTGCTTTAGTGGATGGCTTTCCACTAATTTGGTACAGACGTAAGGATGAATAGTTAGAACTGTGGTGTCCCAACCAGGGCGTCTACAGGTATCAGACACTTCAGTTGAATACTTCTTGAATTTATAACTAGATTTAAGACTGATCTTTGGACAAATAATCTTTGACTTAACCAAGTATTGTAGGTAAGTAGTATAAAGCATATATAGTCCTGTAAAGAGGTAGGTTTTCTGTAGGAATATGGTTGTAAGAGTGAACTAGGTTAATCTACATCTTGCCAACAGGTTAGAGCAAGTATAAACTAAAAAGACAGTATTAGGTTCAGTGGTAGGTTTAAAGATTTGAATAGAAATGCAGACTCTTATGCAAAAGAGCTTGAATTATTTTTACGAAAATGAATTAAAAGATGGATAAATGAAATTAGATAAAATGTTTATGGCAATTAATTAACACAAATTAAAATGTAAGGCTATTTAATGACTTTAAATGGCTTATATTCATAAAATTAAACTTTAGACTTTTTAAGCACCTACAGATATTTGTTCCTTTCATATAGTATCATCATCAGATCAATCTTGAATTTGTCCAGTACTTTGGTTTATACCTGTCTGAATACCTGAAAAACAATGACATTCAGCCTCAGCTTTACATTGTACTTAGAACTAATTAATAAACATTAGCTTGCAAATGTCAGTGAAGATTCTCAGTCATCCAAGTCATGGTAATCTTAAGTGCTATACTGTAGGCAACTGGACTTGCTTGCGTTTCTTTAAGCCACACATCAAAACTGAAGAAGCTTCTTGGATGAGAGGCGAAACATCTTCAAGAAACGCAAGCAAGTCCAGTTGCCTACGATATAGCATTTAAGATTAGCTTGCAAACATACTAAACTAAAATTGTGAACAAGGTAAACATTATACCAGATAAATCAGTATGTTAGCACTTTGCTAATAGCACCACTGTGCAGCCTCACAGAGCTGCTAGCTTAGCCGCAGACTCCTGAGCTTGTTATACTGTACTAGGGCATTGTGTTTCTTTCCATCCAGACCCCAATAAATATAGATAACCCCATTCATCATTTTGTTTCTTTAGTCAAATACAAAGTTAATACCAAATCTGTACCTTCTCCTTTATGACTACAATATCATTTAATTAACAAAAACAATTGAGATTTATTACCAATGGGAACCACATGAATAAATCTACACTAAGAACTGGACGCCATAATGAAAAACTCATACAGCTCTAATTGATATAGAAGACAGTGGCCCAAATTCACTCAAGGCTGTAATGCTTATGAGTGTGTGTCACAACCTCAGAACGAGGCAGCTACGGCTGCATGAGATTCACTCAGTGCACACAAATAATAGACTGCACAGTTTTAATTTGACACACTTCATAGGAAAGCTTACGCAAAGCAGGTTTAGGCAGAATTTTTGTCAAACATATATTGTGGGTATTATATTCGTATATACACTACAGGGCATCTGAGCTTCACTAATCCCGTCTCTGTGCCAAATAAAGCACCTTGCAACGTCAATACGTACACAGTGGCAGTGGGGCAGTAAATACACATAAGGTGTGGATTTATCTACACTTGGCTTTGTACCAAGAGAATGAAGTGAATTAAAGTGAACACTGACTGCTTCCAACAACATAATTTTATCACCAAGAACCAGTCATTATGTACCAGTGCCTTTATTGGTTTACTGTGACTCCACTAAGACAAAAAGCACGTTACTCTGTGCACCAGTTGCTTTTGTCAAACGGTTGCTTTTGTCAGCATTTGCATAATGCACATTTGTGTATTTGAGTGTTTTGTAGCATCCTGATCTTGTTTTATTTTTGTTTGAGGTGCACCTCCCAAGAAGAGGTGTCATGTTGCTCTTTTCTTATGTATATTTTAAATGTAATCCTTAAAGGATAAATCCGATGTATTTCAACATGGCGTGTTTCTCATAAATGTGGCTATTGTGGCTCAATGGGCTTTGTTACCTTTGCAATCGCCACCTCCTTTGTAGAGATTTAGGAAAACAAGGACTCGCGCGTATTTTGGTGCAAGCTGTGGGAGCCTCCTACAGTTCTTTAAATAAACCTGTTTTTTACATGAATCACTTTAAACACTTGCCGCTGAGTCCGACTGGAATTAAACACAGAAAGCAGATGCCTGGAGCTGCCTTTATGGCTAACTGCGTAGGGATCTACATCTGGGGCAACTTGCTGGCTGGCCTAATAACCCTGCATATTAATCTGTGCAATCCAGTTTGTTTACATGTGTGAGGCAGACTTTAACTGAGGTTTACTTTCTTCGAAGGAAACTCTAAACTAAATACAATGGAGGATTATCTCTGGAGTATTATGAGGCTCATTACAGGTCCTTTCACTGTGATAGTCAACTGTATTTATTTGAACAGGAGAACACAGACCAGCAGTTAAAGGAAATGGAGGAGGAACGATGAAAAATGGAGGCAGAGGCAACAGACAACACAATCCCAAAAGACATCGTGCCAAAGGAAACTGGTGGTGTTCTTTCGGTCACTGCTCTTCTGTGCTCACTGCGGAGGAAAACATTTGTTGCAAAGATGCCAGACTTGTAAAATAGACATGTCCAAAGATAAGAAGGATCTCAGCTGTGTAACTCAGACAGCTAAAATTTGCAAAGCTTATCAACATTGCCATCAGACTATTTTGCATCTCCCCAAAATCAACTGGAGATAAAGGTCGAGGATGACTTGACCAAACACGCAGCTCTCCATACGATGAGAGAAAAACAACTGCAACATGTAAAATGGCAATAAACCAGCAGTGAACAGTAGCATCTGGATATACATTTTCCTGAACCCCCTATGATCTGACTGACAATGGTAGCTGAGAGGAAATGTCACAACTTTGTCGGATAATTTAGCCCCAGGTAGAAAAAAAATCAGTGAAATGATTCATATAAAGAAAGACAGCACGTTATTTTGCACAAGTCCTCGTTTCCCCAAATCTCACCAAAAGGAGGTGGCAAGGGCAAAGTTAGCACAATCCATAGAATCACAATGGTCACATAAAGTTGAAGTAAACCACAATGCTCCTTCAACTAAATTCAAGTTAAAGTTACCCTGGGGAGTGTAAACACATTGGTTTGAGTATATCCTTGAGGCCTTAAACCTGACAAATGTTTTGTTTATTCCTATTTAAAGATTTACACAGCCAATTTTTGTGTATCCTTGAGCACAAACTCAAATTTACCTAAAAAATACAAGTAATTTTAAAATGTATTTCCCCACAGACCACTGAATACATGCCCTGTAATGTATTAGATTGCTCAGACTAAATAACACAATTTTTGGAATACTTCAAAATGGTCTTGCTGACTCATTCGTCTGGGTCTTATATTTCAATGCCAAAAAAAACCCACTTGCTGACAGTGTCCTGGCTTTGCATCTCCTCTGCCTGTTGTTGTGCGGCTGGTGCACTGCATAAACTTTTTAAAAATCTGTTTATCGGAAATATAGACCCTTTTAGAGCCGATGTCACAATGACACCGATAGCGCTCCAAATTTACAAACGGTCCAGTTTGTGCCTGAGCGCCAACAGCAAGTAGGTTGTTATTAGCGATGGTAATTTACCAGAAACTTATGCCGATGACTCCTCATTTTAACTTCACAAATCAGTCGTTCCTCATGTATTGCCGTCCTTTCAAAGCAAGTGACAGGATTAAATAGAAACATGGCGTCCAGCAAAAGTTCAGCTCTAAATGGCATCACGCTGTAGCCAGTCAAAATATTCCAGTTGAAAATAAACAATGAAACTGATTTTGTCGCCGATGCTTGCTGGCATCACATTCAGTTAGAACGTGGTGTTTGAACAAATAAAACAAACACAAATTAAGTAATCCCTTAAGTAATCTATTATTAAAAGACAATAACTGTATTCAGATTACCACCAATTTAAACTGTAACTTAATACAATTAATCTTATCTTAAAATCATGAATATGTAATGCTGTTGTATTCCGCTATACCCAAATCCTGTCTGTAGCACCATTAGTGGTTAA
Organism: Epinephelus moara; assembly: GCF_006386435.1. Lineage (NCBI taxonomy): Eukaryota > Metazoa > Chordata > Actinopteri > Perciformes > Serranidae > Epinephelus > Epinephelus moara. The sequence continues at coordinate 26,579,075 of NC_065507.1, forward strand.
AAACTCCACAGGGTATCTGCCAATAATAACCTTAACTAAACAAATAGCTGACGGCACGGTGGTGCAGTGGTTGGCATTCACAGCAAGAGCAGTGCTTTAAGTGGAAAAAAATAAGTGCCAGTACTCCCCTTATTCAACTGTTAGCAGGTAAATTGGGCGGTGGGCGCTCGGTACCAGCAGATCATTAAGTGATACATTCAAATACTAGAACATGATGCTGATTTAAAAAAATCTTTTTATCAGTGCTGATTTTACAAAAATCTCTGTCTTGAACTTACATGTCTCCCAGGCCACTGCAGTTGTGGAAACTATATTTAATATTAGTTTGCCTTATAGCATCCCTTTGCCTTTGCCTTGCCATTCTTGTCCTGTGACGGGGTTATTGTTGACGTCAATGGCAACAGGTGTTGCTGATGCCAACTCGCTGCTAGCCTGGCTGCTAGCAGATGCGCTACTGCTAGCAGCTGCTGCAGGCTGCTCTTCACTTGCATTTTCTGTGGCATCTTCACTGTCATCATACGATTCAGGCCCGGTCCGGGTTCTTTTTGTGCCCTTTTGGAGCCATGCCAACATTTACAACAGACTGAAATCACCCGTTGTATGAAACGAAACTTTTGGCTGCAACTAGCCATGGGATGTAGCGCCTCGCGTGCAACTAACAACAACAACTGTACTAACGCGAGATCTCTTCTTATTCTTTGGCAGACTCGACTTCGCAACAAACGTCTCGCGAGAAGGGACAGGCGTGTGGCGCGTACTTGTACATAACGTGGTCCACACTGGGTAATGTAGTATAGCCATAGAAATAAAACAGGACAGGCTACTATGAGCTCATGAGAAGTCCCAGTACTCTGTAAAAAGTCCCAGTACGCCAGGGGCTAAAAATCTAGAAGTGGCGGTGCATACCGGCCCACTTAAGGCACTGAGCAAGAGGGTTCCTGGTTTGAACCTCAGGGTGGGGGAGCCCTTCTGTGTGGAGTTTGCATGTTCTCCCTGTGTCAGTGTGGGTTTTCTCCAGGCACTCCAGCTTCCTCCCACAGTCCAAAGACATGCAGGTTAATTGGTGACTCTAAATTGGCCGCGGGTGTGAATGTGAGTGTGAATCGTTGTCTGTCTCCATGTGTCAGCCCTGCGATAGTCTGGTGACCTGTCCAGGGTGCACCCTGCCTCTCGCCCAGTGTCAGCTGGGATAGGCTCCAGCACACCCAAAGCCCCCAACAGGATAAGTGGTTACGGAAAATGAATGAATAAACAAATGGCTCCATACAGCATGTATGATAATAATAAACTGTTTATATTTTCAATGTGTTAAAAAATAAAAACCCAATCTACAAGCCATGCCTCCCAAGTTCAAACACAGGTCATGCTAAAAAAAAAGTCTGATGTGCATGATTTTCTGAGTAAATTAGATCCTTATTTGCTATTTCTGCCTTCAATTACAGTTTTTTTTAGGGAAATCAGGTCAATGCATTAAATCCATGACATATCAGTATAATTAGTAATTAATGTGCAGGCAAGTTCATCCCACACTTTGTCAGTCCCCAGTCACAAACCTGTCAGGCCTGCTATTTGAGACTGAAAGGCATATTTAGTTCTGTCTTATCGGTCGCATAATTATTATTTTTTTTATCTATATTTTTGTTTTTAGAGCTCTGCACAAAGTTAATAAAGCTGAAGCCTCACGGAAAAAGTCCATTTTACTTTCTCTATAATGGAAAGTCAGTGTTACAGAAAAGGATTAACTGCTGTGTAAGAAATGTTGATGTCTTTCAAACTTGCCAAAGGAAATAAAATGGATTAAAACTGGCCTGACATTTGAACCTCCATCCCTGTCTCCACAATACTTAAGCTACTGCCCTAGTTTCAATTTAACTTGTAAAGCTTTTTTTTTTTTTTACCTCGGAAATACATTTCCTTTAACGACAATATAAGAAAAGGTTGAGGTCTATTGACTAGAATAATTGTGCTGGAGAAAGTTAATGGATAGAAAGCATTAAATACTGCACATGTAGTGACTTCACCACCAGCTACAGGAAGTTCATTATGGGTCATTGTACTTGTGGCTGTACCATAAATAATTAGTTCACAACCTATTTGATGAAGGTGGCATTATCAGAAATTGCTCTTTATTTTCCGTCTCTTGTTAATTAGTAAATTTGATAAATTAGCCGCTGAACCAAATTGCAGTCCAAAAGCTATCAAGTCAGGAACAAATTAAGCCTGAAAAACGAGGACATCAGAGAACATTCAGTGGGATTGAGCAGGAAAGTGCTTTTTTGGTTTTGTTCCCCGTTATTGAGGGAAAACGTGAATTTAATTCAAAAATCCTACATCAAGCAGTTTCTACATATTCAACACCTCCCAGATGAGTTCTCCTGCCATATTCAATGCAGACACATTCAGCACAGAAAATGGTTTGTAAATAAAGCCGCTGCCTTGGATTTGAAAGACGATATTATGATTGCTTCCCAGGTTTGATGTATGATCTGGAACAGAGAGGGCGGCTCAGCAGCTCATGTGTTTTTGTTTTCCAGTTTGATCCTCGGCCACAGCCCTCGCTCGCGTTGCTTATTTTCTCAGTGTTTGCGTGGGTTTCCTCCAGGTGTGTGACCTTTCATCTAAATGAATTACAGGGAAATGAACACATCACTTGCTAATTAGTAGGGATACATAACAAAGGGTATGGTGTTTCAGAATGACAGGTGTTGTATTGGTTTCATGTATTCTGATCGTTTCCATTTGCTGCTGCAGACAGGAGCTGGGAATGAACTGTGAATGATGCAGCTATAATGCACATAACCCCAATACTGAATGTGACTGGGACAGTTTCAAACGCAACATTTCTATAATTTACTTCATACACTAACACAGACAATAATCTTGGACAGCAGGGCAACCTGCTCGGTGCCATTATTGCACTTTAATATAGCTCTGCGCATGCCACTTGTACATAATACTACGCCCAGGCAAGCTCATTGTGCTGCCAGGACCACTTATAACATCCCTGCCTCATGTGCAGCTCCTCCTCCTCCTCACTCTCCTCTGCCTATGAGCCAATGCAAATTACAGTAACAGCTTGGACGTGAGTATAATCTCAAGTGGTGCGAGCTGGGCTCCATGGCGAGGCATGCAGGCAGATGGAAGCAGAGACTCTGCCAGGCCTCTTTAGGGGCTCCCACTCTTTCTCCAGCATGCTAGACAATGGAGGAGCTGTGGCTCATAACCAGCTCCTCGTCTGCCACTATCACTACTCCCAAACGCTGTTTTTGGTAAACGATATGAAAGGAAGCGAGCTCCTGTCATGGCCTTGTTTAGACCAATGCACAGATGGACAGTGAAACTGGCCACTTTAAAGCATGAGCCACTCACAGGGACGGGAGTAGAGATACGGAGGCGGATGCTCAGACATTCACATTTACGATGAAAGAAGATCACTGTACTGTAGGTGCGTTTCTGTACATGTCCCCGCACAGCAGGTGGTACAGACTTTTCCATTGAGCTATGGTAGATACCTAAAAATAGCTCTTATAATAAACAACATTTTTTGATCATATCTCAATTAAGGGAACATTCATTTTAGCACTTTAAGAGAAAAACTTTGTTTCTCTTATTCAAAAAAAAAAAAAAAGTAGAATACAATTCCAGTGAGGACACCACAACTTCTAAGATTGTATGTGTCTAAACATGCATCACACATACAATATTCATACAGGCATACTTAGCTCAGACATGTTGTGGGTCTGGGGTGCCTCAGGGACAAAATTAACTTTGATATTCAAATTGGTTTCCCTTCTGTCTGTATCATTGACTTTTATCTTGAATACTCTTTTTCGGCCAAACTGACTGTTCTTGAGTCTGATTCTTGGAACTTTGTTGCTATCTAGCAAACCAGCCCACATTTCTACCAGTTTTCTGCAAAACCATTGTATCAAGGATGTATCATGGACGGAGGACATTTCACAATGCACAACAGTGCAAAACATTTGTTTTTACCCCAAAAACAAGCATGAAGCAACAATTAATGAGACCACTGCACGCTCTTTTTTGTCAATTTCTTGCTTGACTTCGACATTTGTCCAACCCTGTACAATATGACAAGCCCAGTGATGTCATGGTTGGCACTGTAGGTCAAAGAAACTGTGCTATTTTTGGTTCCAGCTGAAAACCAAGTTTTTGGGCTCTGAATCAATGGGGTATGAGTTCACTGACTTTTGTCTCCATGCAGGAAGAAGACAGATTTCCTCCTGCTCTGTACTTTGTGACGCCCTGCTGGTTTCTGCAACACTGAATGAAACGATGTATTTCTAAAGGAGAACAGTGAGTAGAAACAGTCCCAGTGATTACAGATAACTTTTTTAGGTTAAGAGCTTGCCTCTTTGGATTCAAGCACTGCAGTAAAAGTTGCATCAAAAATGTAATGCACCTTTTATTTTGAATGAATGAGCTCCAGGCTTTACACTTGCATGACAACCGAGATGAGAGGCTCTCTGTTTTGCTGCTCCGGGAGAGAGGCTTGTTCAGGCAACACCGATTGTGCTATTCTCGGCTATTAATGAAAATGGATTCTTAAACTCAGTTGTAGTCCTAGTAACTAATGAGGATTACGCAACAAGGTTGCACCTCCATGTGCCATTAAACATGGAATATTTAATCACGTGATGTAGCTCCGAGACAAACATATGTGCCTTGGAGGAGTTCAAACAACGGCCTCCCTCCCTCCCCGTATACATACATAACAACGAACAGTACAAAAGAATATGATGTATGAAGAAATCAATAGACTGTGAGTCAGCTGCGTGTCAAGATGAGGCTGTTTAAGTGACTCAGCCTTCAATGTGTTTGCCAACCCTGAGTGCATCTGCACTAACAAAAAGATATTTGACTGAGAGAGAGAAAGAGAGAGAAAGCACCAAGACGCTGAGCACAACCCCCCTGGAGCTACGCATCTATTGTATCTGACTTGTGCTCGCACGCATGCAGGTGATGTTTGATTTTACCATATTTTCCTCCACTATCATTTGAAATAGCTTCTGCTACACCATTACAAATTCACAAAGCCCTTGTTACTTGGAGATGTGGATGACACGGAGCGTACAGCTTAATTTCTTTGTATGATTACAGCTGCAGAAACAGGAATCGGGTGAAGAGATGATATCTTGACATGGCAACATGTTCCGTAAACCTCAAGGATACTCTGAGCTGCTACTCGACGCCGCCTGTCACCGCCTTTCGATACTTGGTATTCCAGGAAACACTGACTGCAAGACTCAGATTACTCTGACAAGAGACGCAGACCACAGAACACAAGACGAGGGAGGGGAGGCGTATATGCACAGCGCCGCCACTGGAATGTTGAATATGTGAGGATAATAACTTGACCTCCTCCTCACTCTCCCCTCGATCCCTGATTAAAAACATGAATTCACTACCTACTTACAGAGCACCATTTTCTCAGTTGTAGTACCATAATTTTGAACGAGCCGAGATGAACTGGTGGGGAATCCTGTTGTTACGCCTCTTATCGCCCTCAAACTTGACAGCCAGGATTAAACTACACTCCAAAGAACAGCTGGGCGAAGATGTCGAAAGAATACATATGGGCCAGAACTGCTGTACTTTCACAAAACAAATTGCTATTATTTAACAGGAAAGGGTGAATTCAATTCTCTTGAAAAGGATTAATCTAATGATGGGAATTATTTCCTTTTTCAGGACAGCAACAGAACAGGATGTCTCACGGTGCACAAAAATATGCAGAGTTATGCAGGGTGCATAACTGTTGTAGACGCTGCTTGTTAGGCGCACGACGAGAGGGAGGGGGAACACTGAAGGGAACAGCAGTTATGTTCAATTCAGTAACACAAGCTGGCTAATTAGCATTGCCCTGCCATTCCCTTTGAACCAGAGGAGGACAAGTGGGAGCCATCATATTTCTTTGTTCTCAGCACTGTGTGATTCCCTCCTGACCGCAGAAAACCACAGGGGCTCTGACCGCAGAGGGTCAGAGGTAGGTAAAATAACCTCACCTCGCAACACCCCCCCCCCCCCCCACCCCCCCCACCCCCCCCACCCCCCCACTTCCTGAACTGCCCCGGGGGAATAACCCAGACCTTTTCCTAAAACTACACCCTCAGCAAAGCACTGCCACTGGCGGCACGCTGCATCAGATACAGTGCCTAGATGTGGTGCGATGACATTTTCAGAATGCAAACCCACTCCGAGTACACCAGACAGATGTTAAGGGGGATGCAGGTACCTACTGCACTTCAGATGCACACAATTATTCTCGGCTGACTGCTCTCTGAAGACGCAGCACAGATCATTAACTCTATCCTCTCGTGTATCAGGGTTTTAATTAATAGTTTCATGCTATATAATGTACGATTGAAACAAGAAACTGCGTTTATGGACTGCTGCAGCATTTTGAAGGGTGTTTTTATGGCCCATTTCGGGTTAGTTAGAGATGCAGTCAATTACACTACGACTCCAGGTAGAACCTTTTTGTTCCACACATGGGTCAAATAATTTGACATACTTGGCGAAGTTAGTGAAGTCAGGAGGTGCTAGATGGGTGAGGTTTGCCTTTGAGTCTATGTTTAGATAGGAAAGTAATTATTCACAGGAGAGTATTGCTGTAGTCTCACTGGCTCTTACTCCCCAGTTTTTAAGATGAAAGAATAGAACTGATGATAAAAATACTACCTCTGCATGTTCTGAGGATACATGTTTGCAGTAGCAGTATTTTTATTGTTTGTTTTTCTTGATTTTGACAACTGGACAATAAGAGTATATTATTCAGACAGACTGTAGTGAGCAAACATAAGGAGGCCACAAAACCCATCAACATTAATCTCGTTTATTTGTGTTTATATTTCCTCTAATTGAGCATCAATCTTTTCAAATCAATTATCTATTATAAATCATGCTTTAAAGAAGCTTAGAGCATTGACAATGCAGAGATTTAAACAGTATTTCCTTTTGTTAAACTACCATTATTATAGAAGGAATGATGACCTGTCTCAACATAATTTGTTGTATTGATATAAAATATACAACTATATTTATTTGTCGGAAAAAACCTCTGTCGTTATTGTGTCGCCGCGTGTCTCAAACCAAATGCAGGCCATTTCCTTCCACATGCCATCAGCCTCTTGCACAGTTAAATCAGACATTTGCTGCCAGGATACAATCCCAGTACAACAGCCCTGTAATACCGAAACATCTAATGCACTTACAAATCATATATACGACAGTGCGCTATATAAATTGTGCTATAAAATGTACATATTATCCATTATTGTCAAACGTAAAGCTAAGCAGGTTGTATACACTGTCCATAAACCACCTACTGTATGCATATAAAGTTGCTCACTACACAAACGGTTTATCCAGCACACTCCCACACACTCTGGTACTATTTGTGACCTCGCAGACATTGTATGTTGGTGTCCATTTGTTGTTTATCTACAGTGTACTGTATGTATCTATTTCTCATGCCTACTTCCCTGGAAATATAGCGGCCATGTGTTTATGTTTGCATTAGTCGTTGCACAGATGCACACTATGTCTAAATGTAGTGTACCCATGCAATTAAGCTGACTCTGCTTTGACAGACTCCACCCATATGGCTGTTTAAATTGTGTCAAACTAAGGGGAAAAAAAGGCAATTGCAAATTTGACCCAGTTCTGCTCTGCACCTGTAGTTTCACTGTCTTTTCTGTAACAAATTCCCACCGGTGATCCACATAGTACTGCATCCTCAATCTGCTGATGCACCACTGCTAACGCAACATTTTCAGCATAGTTAGAGCTGCCCCGGCAAAAGGTGGGGCTGCGACAGCTCAGTCAATATGCAGTGACTTGGAAAACACGACAAACTCACCAGATATCAAGCCCCAGTCTCCATCGCAGGTTTCACATCAGCATGCCGATCAGCTGGCGGTCAGAGAGTCAGAGCTGAGGCAGGCGACTCTCTCTGGCGTCACAGGAAAACACCACCTAGAGGACAGGAAACACATTTAGTCTTTTTGTTAGAGTAAGGGCAGCTTAGGTGAGCACGCTAACTACACTGCGAAACCCCCGCCAGACGTGTGGTTGTTCTAACACACTTTGGGATGTTTATTATCTACTTCTCGACAGCATTCTAGTGAAAGAGCCGACATTCCTCAACACACAAGAGAAGCAGTCATACATTCATAATCTCATTGACTGAGCTTGCTCCTTTTTTACACTTGGCAGCTTTGGGTGTGATATGAACGCTGATCTGATTATGAAACAACAGGAAAGAAGCATAAGCAGCAGGAGCGGCATTAGAAAAACAGAGTTGGAGATACCATGGCTATGAATGTGTGTCCTGTCATTAATATTTCACTGCATCATTGTAGCTAAAAGAGAACAAAGTGTAAAGGGGAGCATAATGAAAAATTCATCATATTTTGACACAGCTTTGGAATTTATCTGTGCAAAACAAAGAACAGGCGAATCTTGCGCTCGTGATGAGATTTTGTGGCTGAGAAAATGAGGTGATTAATGGATCCAAATAATTACTCTGTGCTTTAACATAAGGCCTTTGCCATGCATGATGAAGATGAATGAGGATGAGGTTTTGTAACTCACTTAGGAGGCTATTTCTACTGCTGAATTTTTCTTTCATTTATGCTTCTTTTTTTTTTCTTCTCAAACAGGATGGAGGTGACTGCCAAGGTCACAGGCCTCCAGTTTCTCACTTGTCCCTAAAATTCAAAACAAGCTGCATGACATGTCACAGCTCTGCCTGCAGTTCAGCAGCACGCAACCCAAGAGAGATTACCATATCGCTCGCATTTGTCTGCAGAGAGTCTTCGTGCATTAAAAAGACAGAATTCTCCACTCAGGTTCTTCTTCCGGGCTCTACTGTACATCAATTTGTATTCAGAGAGGGACTTTAGGCTTGTCACCTTCAGCTATTCATCCAGCCAATGAAGTATTTATGACGCAAGCTTTTGCTTTTTGATACGTCACTTCGATCCTCTTCAGTTCATCGCAGGCTGGAGTCAGCGCTGTCATGTCAGAGTTTAAGAAATGAAGGAAAGAAATAAAGTAAGAGTGTAGGTGTCAGAAATTTCACAGTCTATCATTTCACAGTCTATCATGCCATGCATATTAACTGCTCCTGCTCGTGTGTGTGTGTGGCGTCGCTGCGGCCCACTCCGGCAGTCAATGTGACAGTGAGTGGTGTGACTGCAATGTGACAGTGAGCAACCACTGGGAGGTGCATAAAGTTGTACATTTGTATCGAGCGAGAAGTCCTTCACCCATCCACAATGGTCTAACAACTGATTTTTCGGTTCTGTCTTCGTTTCCAAGCATCAAATCATCACCTGGCCCAGTGTGATAAGTCCGGTGTCAGCCCAGGACAAGCCAGTCTCACTTAATCTCCAACATGGCTCCCCTTCACTGTATCAAACACTCCACTTCCCTGCTCCACTTTCCTCTCTCCTCTCCACAACATTTCACTTCTCCATTTCTCTTTCCATTTCTCTCCAGGCCCTTATATAAAGTGAAAAGAGAAGACAAAAAAAAAAAGAAAGAAAAAAATCCACAGTGCCAGGCAACTTTGGCCAAAGGACATACCTCCGTCAAGTCATTATCCATCAGGGTGATTCCTTCCTATCTTTGCAAGACAAAGACGGTTGTTAGGGAGACAGTCATCCTCCTGCACTTCCAGCTTTGTTACTTAAAATACTCTGGTATGACAACAGGGGTGAGACTTCGCCCTTTTACCTCACTGCGGTTATATCGTATCCGTCACTCCACAGAGAGACAACTTAATGCGTGTGGCATGAAAAACAAACGAAAGGCCAGTCAGGTTACTGTACAGGAAGGATGGAAACAACCATAACCCTAAAATTCCCCTTCTTAATCAACATATTGTCGGAGATATGAGCCGCACTGGCATAAGTATGTATTTAATGGGCTTAAAAGTAAACTTTGATTGCAAATGGTCTTCAATGTAGTGCAGTGAGAGCATTATCTGCCCGTATATAACAATTAGTTTGCTGAGAGAATAGTAGAGGCAGGGGGTTATTATTGTATTAGAAAGTGAAAATAAGATATCTGAAACAAGCTTTCTTCTACATCACGATTTGCTCGCAGATTTCCTTGGAAAACTCTGCCTACAGCAAGTATCAGGAAAAGCGGATCAGAGCTACATTGATTTATTTAAAGATTGGAATAAAATAGAATTGCCATTTCATACTTTTTGTCTCAGCACGCAAGATTACAAATTACAAATTTAGAAGACAATGTCAGAATTATCTTTCTTCTGGCTTAAAGAGAGGGGGGTATTTTTTATTTTATTTTTTCCAGTTCTTAGATATCAGCTTGACAAAAGCTGCAAAAGAAAGCTCTGCAAAAAACCTTGAGGCATCTCATTACATCAGATCCTGCTGACCATCAGGGGAGACAAAAGCAAGCCTTGGAGCTACAATCAATTATAGATTTGAGTGAATGCATTCATAAGATAGCTGCTTTCTTTGTGTTCCTCCTTTCCCCAGATGTCAACAGAAGTGGTGCCACTTCTGAGCTTACCGGCAAGGAAAGCAAGGACCCAAATCATTTAATAGACCGCATCAGTATGGGAAATTAATTCCACTGCATGTGAGGAGGTTTTTGTGTATTTATTACAGACTAATTGTTTTCAAATTGCCTGACTGGAGTTAAGATTTTGGTTAGAATTCAATTTTTCAGCAAGTGCCCCCCTCTCCCTAACTGAAGCAATCACAGTGCCCGAGATGAAGACAAGCAATAAAGCAGCCGCGGCTGAAACACACTTATTAAAGGACATTGTCAATGTCATCATGACTCAGCAGTGGACTGACAGAGCCACTCGTTCAGGAAACAGTGCTGCTGTTCGGAGGTGTAGAGTAGCCCGATAGCTGTCATAACTGTGAGGTCAAACTCATCCTCAGCAAATCCACGAAACTGAACGCCATCAGACCATTCCTCTTTCCCCACTGGCTTTACAGTAATTTACTCCTCATGTCAGCACTTTGATTAATGACTTGATTTACGCACAGGATCATATACGCTACATGGCAAGGTATCAATCATGCTGCTGGATTCATAGTGCGTATTCATGGGTTTTCAGCAGCTGTGTTGCCACAGTCAAAGCCTAATTACATCTACCTAATAGGGGTGCATGAACAGCAATGCCCCGAAACTGTGAACATATTGAAAATATGTCACTAAGTGTAGACCTAATGTGTTTAAATACATTGAATATATCCAGTTTAATCAGTGGGTGCAAAATTATCAGAGTCAACTGGGGACAAAACCACAAAAGTGAGGTCATTATTAAAGACGAGCAGCTGTTTTTGTCTGAGCCGCTTCTGCTAATCTAAAACTTCTCCAGACTCTAATGAACGCTCCCATCGCACTGGCCTGACTCGAACCGAGCTGAGCTCTTTACTTGAAATGAGGCAAAAAACAGTTTCAAGGAAAATTGCTTGTAGGAGCGGTTTGATTGAATAATTAGCTTTTTATTAGCTTCTACAAACCTTTGGCATTAGAGGTCAAGAAAAGATGAATGGTGTGTGTATGTGTGTGTCCCAGCCAATCAATACTCATGAATCTGGTGCTGCTTCAGGGCAAGGTTACCAAGAAAAGGCCCGGAACTAAAGGAGCCAGTTGGGACCAAGAAAGCCCATTCTCAGCGATAATTAAGGCTGGTTGTATTATGGTTAGACTCCATCAGACGGGGCTGGTGCATCACATATGGAGGTCTGCTGTAATGCATTAGCTGAAGGCGCACCTGCTTTTCAATGAGACTACATACAGTCACGTCAACATGGATTAAGTTACAGATCTGAACAAGCAATCGGATTTCGCTCACGTTACTGTCAGATCCACCTATGGAAGCAGCCTCTCTGCACTGTGATTGGAATTCTGCAATGCAGTTAAACCACAATCCAACTGAGGCTGCAACTAATGATTACTCTCATTATTGATTAATCTGCCAATTGTTTTCCACTAAATTCATTAATAGATTTTCAGGACTTTAAATAGTCAGAAAATAGAGGAAAATACTCATCACAATTTCTCACAGCCAGCTGTCCACAATATAGGCCTATTAAAAATATAAGCACATAAAACGCTTTAATTCCAGTGTAACATTTATAAGCAGCACATTAACATTTAAAACACTGCTTTTATTTTTGCTTTATTGTAATTGTAAGCAGTTATAAGGACATTCTTTTGTGCCAACAGTTAATATATGAATGACCAAACAGTATAACATAATCATATTTTCTTGCTATGAAATATTTATTAGCCTTAGCCTAACTATTGAAATATACATATGTACTAATTATTCACTGGCAGCTTCCAGCGGTCTATAAATGTGTTGAAAACTCATGAAGACATGTTGAGCTTAAGGGTTCGCTCCTAAGTGTGGGAATAATAACTTGCTTTCAGCCACATCTTGTGGCCTTCACCAGTGAATGTAGTTCACTCGTGGGGTGTTGATTGTTCATTGATAAGTACTTCATGTCATATTCATATAAGATATGTCATGTTATATGATTACAGGTATATTAGAGTTGTACATTAAACAGTCACAGATCACACTGCAGCTATTAAGCTATTTGCACCTATCCATGCAACACGTTATTATGGATCACTGCATGCTGTGACTGACTAGTGCTCGTCATGTTGATGCGTCAAGATCTGAAGTGGTTCGGATGGCGAAGGGGTCACGGTTAAGGCTAGTACTAGTCAGTCTTGAATATTCTGATAAATATCTCATAGATGTACTGCCAGACAGTCAGGTGATGTAATATAAAGAGCAACACAGTCCATGGAGGGAGTAAGACATGGTGGATGAATAGGTCAAGTGCAGAATTTTTACACAACGGGACTGAAAATTGAATCCCACATGAGTCAGTGTGTGCTCATCATCTTCAGTTTTTTAAGATGTACAGTATAAAGCTGCTGAATGCACACTGTGTACATAAACTTTAGCAGAATAGCTGAGACCCGCTCATGTCAACGTCATATTTTGATGTTGCATGGAAGCCCAGGAATACACACACCATAGCCACCCCAGGTATAATTAGCATTATGGCACTGTTGGGGGAGTTTGCCTCTGTCACAATGCTATCTGGTTGTAAATAGCTACATGACTATTCCACTTTGGTGTAAAAAGCATTGCTGGCTATGGAGGAAATCATTACATTTGAAAAGCTAAACATGAGATGTTATGAAACAAAACATCTTTGAATGAACAAGATTAAGAATCCACCGCCATGAAAGCAGCTCTGTGAGAGCGTAGCTAGACACAGTGGTGCTTTCAGTGAAAGGCTAATGTCAGCATGCTAACATGCGCACATGCTGGTGCTAAGTAGTGTTCAGCACATACACCATCTTAAGCCCAGTATTCACTGTGCAATTTTGGGCTGTCCCAGACAAAAGACGACCGACGTGAAAGAAACGTGGCGATATCTTTGGCTGTGGCTCTAAAATGATGGTCCTACGTCCAACAGTGAGAGAGGTTCACTAGGCTGACCAAACGTCCTCTTTTGCCCGGACATGTCCACTTTTCACGTCCCGTCCGGGGGTTTTTTATAAATTGATGATAATGTCCGGTTTTCCGTGTGTGTGTGTGTGTGTGTGTGTCAGAGTGTGGCACGGGCCACATATCTCTGTCCGAACCTGAACCGAGCCAGACATTATTTAATTACTAAAGCACTGAGTTTGTGTCACACAGTTGTTATGGTTACAGGCTATTTAACAGGCCGGGCGTGCGCCGTGTGTGCTCAGCGGAGAGGGAGACCTGTTTGAGATGGGAGCAGGAGGTGGGATGTCCAACGCTTCCAGCGAGGGGAGAGGGAGAAATATAACAAAATAAGATAAAATAGGAAAAACTTGTCTCCCTCTTTTATTTTATTTTCAGCGTTTAATCAAGGCGGAGGCCGGCGGCGGGAGACTTCCAGCGAGGGGAGAGATAGAAACAAACAGCCAATGTGTGTGTGTGTAATGTTCAGGTGTTGTCACGTAAATAACAGTCCCCAAGCAATAAACAGGACAGACAATAGGATTTTATTTATTTTTACACTACATTTTCACTGAAAGCTGACCGAATCCGACCCGAGCCCGAATACAATTTATACATTTTTGACCAATCCTGGCCCGACCCGTCGGGTACCGTCGGGCTCAGATCGGGTAGCCACACTCTTGTGTCTGTATGTGTCCCCTATAGGGGCCTATCTGAATTTCTGTCTTTGAGAGATATTATTTTGTAATATAACTGAATTTTCTATCCATACACATAAACTTTAAATATATTAAAATTATAAGGCATCTTTGAGTAAACTGCGAGTATCATTTAAGTAGGCTATGTCGTGGCCGGCCGAGTGTCCTCTTTTTTGGAAATCAAAATATGGTCACCCTAGCTGTCACAGTCTTACGATTAGAGACAGCCTGGGATGAAATTCTGACAGTGTCAAATATTTGGGATGACCATCTCACTGTGTGACTGCTGTTACCATCTACGTCTTCAAACCAACCAGTAGAAATGTAGCATGAAATAACACACTGGTACTAAACCCAACACACAGACAGATAGCGGCTCGCCATGGAGGCAAAACGCGCTAAAAGAAATGTGTGGGAAACCAGTAAAGAGGAAAACCTTGTGGAGTTGAGCCTTGCCTGTATGATGTAGATGTTGTATACAAGTTTATCAGATCCATGTCACACAGGGTAGCTTGCACTTAACTCAGATGATTGCTAAAATCTCATAGTCTGTATGAGGCTTTAGTTTACCGTGTTAGCATTAGTGTTGTGCCGTTCGCGAACGAAACGTTCAAAAGAACGAATCTGTTGAGTGAACGTACTGAACTGAATCCCTTGCGGAACTGATTCATTCATTTCTCAGTTCAGTTGAGCTCAGCAGCGAGCGTGCAGGCCGGGAGTGGAACTGCCGATTCGGTCTGTGCGAATGATGAATCACTCACAAGTCGCGAGGCAGCCAGGGTGCAGGGAGGGACTGCCTACCGAGTGACGAATCACTCGGTGAACGAATCACTCTGTGAACGACGTAACCCCGATCCCTGAGTGATTCAAATCATTTCTCCTCAGCTATACACTTTCATAGGGACCATTTCTCCAAGCTAACAGCTAATGTAGCCAGGAGTCAAGCCACATGAACACAATCACACACCTCCCCATTGTTTTAACAAAACGTTAGGCTGGCCAGTAATGAGACTCACCAGTGCAGGGCAGACGCAGCAGCAGCTTAGCCGTGTATCAGTTCACTGAGTCGGACTACGCAGTACACAGTCAGGGCTCCTCCCACCAAGCACTGAACGATTCGATGAATGAATCTTTTGAACGAACCTTTTTTAATGAACTGATTCTAGTGATTCAGTAACATCTAAAGAACTGCTTTGCCCATCACTAGTTAGCATGCTAACACTAATGAACATGAACTAACTTGCTAACTAACATGAAACATAAAACACATCTAAGGCTGATGGGAGTGTGATTAGTTTTGCAGGTATTTGGTTATAAAATGAATTTTTGACCTTAAGATGGCGCTAGAGGTAATGTCAGGAGTTCATCAAAGTTATTATTTTACATTCTGTGGGTACCATGGATATAAAATAAATGTCATGGCAATCCATCTAACAGTTGTTGAGATATTTAACTGAATAAGTGAACAACTTGAATCATTGATGCAGCGAAATGAAAAGATGGCGGATCAACACAACAAGGGATTGATTATCTGGGCGGTGTGAATGTTTATGCAGAATTTAATGTCAATCCAACCAATAGTTAGATATTTCAGTCTGCACCAAAGCCGCAGATCAATTTTCCCGTCGACTGACTGACGGATTGATCTTTCCAGCTGTAAGTGCAACAGAGGAAGGTTAAAAAAAGAAAGCACTGCCATCCAAGATAAAAGTTACAGCAACATGAGATAAGACAGGATATTTAGGTCACGCACAGTGCAGCATTCTCTTAATTGTGTTGTTTTGCACACACCGCTCTGTGAAATGTCTTTGAGATCATTTTGGCTGCGGTTACATTACTTTGAGTGAGGACTGGACATGTTTTAGAGATATGATCAGCCAAAAACCTTGTAAAACAACATGCAGGTCATAGCTTACTAAACATCAAACATCTTAATATGGTATTAATCCAAAGCAACTGGCAAGTGATGAATCATTTAATCTGCGGCCGATATAAATAATAAAGTAACTCTTGCTTTTAAGAGTGTTGAAATTTTCATACTACAAAGTAAATAGCATCATTAAGAGTATAAAGTGCAAGAGTAGGTCTTTTTTTGCTGCCTAAGGAAACAAATTATATAATAAAACATAAAGTTAAATCTTGATCATGTAAATTTATTTTGACAGAACAACACCCGAATCCCCCAACTGTTAGCTGTAGAGCTGCATTGTGGATAATGTAGGCACCAGGTAGAAGAATGTGTGGAATAAAAATGATGGTGTCTCTGGCTCTGCTGCATTGTTTTTTAAACTTTAAAAAAATCTGTCATTACAGGAGTGCAATGTTAAACGAGTTCTTCTTTAGTACAAGCTTGCATGCCAATGGATCCACCTCCGTGACAAAACTCATGAAAAAGCTAGTAAATGGACCTATATTTTACGCTATAGTATGTTATACCTAGAGATACTTTTACATCCTGCCCTTCCTGAGTTAAAAATAAGTCAGTGTTTTAAATTAAATAATCAACCCATACTTTCCCGTAAGAACAAACTGCTCGCTAGGATTAGATTTCACATTTCCCTTATTCCCAAGGGATGGTTTTGCAGTGTGGTTCCACCAATTACTTGCATAATCCTTCCACAGGCAGGTCTCTAAATCTTAACACACCGCAGGTTTTGGCACCATCACCAGACTGCATGGTGGCGTTTATGGAAATTTGCAGGGGTTTGACATATTCATGTCACATCAACAGGACAAAATATTACGAGGCCATAGGCAGCTGAACAGTGGCAGTCTACATGTGGCTGTGAGCGCACATGAGCGAACAGGATTAATATGAATGGCATCAGACTCCTTCTTCTGGAGAAGCTCTTATTAAAACCTAAAACAATAACTCATCCACGGGTTATTTTTGCTGTGCTGTGCGTTAGACTTGCTCGGGTGAATATGCATATCTAACTTCATTAGCTCAGCAAAATGTTGCAAGCAGCTCATGATGAAGAACGGTGCAAATATAGATCACCCCGTGATTGTTTAAAAACAGTGCGAGGTGGTGTTGCTGTCTGCACGTCTCATGCCATTAGCATGCGGCGTCATTTTAGTAATAGTGACACTTTGATCATTTTGTGCCGCCGTAATAAGAAAAGACAGGTCTGATATACTAAATGAAGGTTTTACAACTACCTCTCCTGGCCCATTGAGCTTTAACCTGAGAATGCAAATCAGCTTCATGAAAACCAAGTGATTTCATGGTTCACTGACTGCTACATAAGCATATGGTCTGCAGTCTCCATGAAAATGTATCATAGAGGACGGGGTACACACATGCATCTTACCTTAATCCGTAACTGTTCATGTTGTTATCGTTCACTCATATTTAGTGCACTTTTGCATCTGTGCTGCAGCATCACAGTTTGCTGCATTGTACTCTTTGGGATCATTTAAAAACACAGGGGAATTCAAGCTACTTTCTCCACACGGCTATATTATGCCATCAGTATTTACAGTATGTGGAGAAGACATGGTCCTCTGTTCACAAATTCAAGCATGAAGATTACAAGGGCTTAGTACGACAAGTATTAGCATATCCTGTTACATACAAGCCTCTAAGCAGGGTTATGAAAGAGTAATGGAGCTGCCTTTAGCTGGTTGATTTTTTTGAACAATTAATTGAATACTGAAAAATAAGATATTGGCACCTTTGCTGTATAATCCCTTTGTAGAGATCAATGATTCTGAGGGATTGTGAGTCAACAGATTTGAAGGCTGCGCAGAGAAAAAAGCTTTTATTATTTTTTACTATCCCCTCTTCCCCAATAAAGTGGAAGGGCAAAACCATTTTACAGAGCCCCAAGCACGAGTGTAATTTGCTAAATGAATGTGACAACTTGTCTGTAAACAAGAGCTGGGACTAACTATGAATCATGCTGGCTAGCCAGATATTTTTCCTTATTTACCATCTGCAAATAATGTCAGAGTTGTGCCCAGGCGCTGCCAGAGCTGTCACTTTGACAGGTTGTGGAGGTGGTGGTGCAGCAGTCACCAACAAAACAGGTTAAAAAACAACTGCTCTTCATTTTCCTTCCCCTCATGAAAATGTCCCAATTCTCTCCAGGCTGGTAAATACTCAGGCTTCTGTAATTTGTGTTTCGTTCTCGAATTTATTGCCAACTGTAACAGGATTTGTCTGTCAAGACAAGAGTCAGGATGAAGAGACCAAACAAGAGAGGAGAGGTTTGATAAGATCGTTTCCAATATGTCAAAGGAGGAATACAGGGAGCTTATCTGATTTCCTCAGCAGGCTCTCATTTCACTGGCGCTGAATCCAAAAAATTCATTTCTTTCATTTGTCTTATTGGCTCTCCTGTAACACAAATGAAATCTACTAAGCACTACAAGACTACTGTGAAGGCTCAATCACATTAGCTGCAGAGGTTGAGTTGTGTTTATAAAAACATTTAATTTCACCCTTTCTTTGTCATTAGTTTCACAGTAGTCAATCAAATTAAAACAAGGCAACTTGGGTTTGCTCATTATTCATCACCCTCCACTATTCTTTCTTTTTTTGACTGTCCCTCCTCCCAAGACTCCAGCTGGGGTTTCATCAGTGAGGGATCGGCTCTCAGGCCTCCTTTGATTATAAGAGGGTTGTTTGTTTATTTGTGAGTGTGTGTGTTTAACAGTGACATGTTTCATATTTCATACTGACTACATTTATCATTTCTGTCTTGTTTGTTACCTGTGTCCTGAAATGGCATCACAGCAGCAACACAGAAAGATAGGCACTGACTTATTGTTATGCTAAAGGCAGAGTATTTGGTCAGAACCAACTCATCTGGATTCACAACGGAGCTCAAAACTTTAGTCATTACTTCAAGTGTGTCCACCACTTTGGTCCAGACTGAAATATCTCAATAACTGGCAGATGGATTGCTATGAAATTTGGTAAAGATGATCATGTTCCTGCCATTTGTTAGAACTTTGGTAACCCTTTATCTCGAAGGTCAATATCCGGTCCAAATTTTATTTGCACAGTACTTTGGTTTATGATTAAGTACCCACAAAAGTGATGACATTCCCATCAGCCTCAGCTGTACTTTGTGCTAATTAGCAAATGTTAGCCTGATATGACAAAGGTTACGAGAATGTAACCTGAGTTCTATTGGCACAATCGGAGCATTCTACTGGGTTCTACGGGTAATACTCTCCTCCTATCACAAGAACGCATTCACCCATTTAAATATGTATAAACGTAGCCAGCCAAACAGGTCGTGCCTACCCAAATATGTGTAGAGCGCACAGTTTACAGGGGAGTACCATAGTGCCATCCATCAATCTACACCCTCTTTAGCAAGCAGCATAAGAGCAACAGGGCCCCTTGGCAGAATGCTCCACCTGTGCTTATAGAACTAGGGTTACAATAAAATAACCTTCATTCTATTTCACACAGGCAGAGCCCTCTGCTGGACTCTTTGGGTACAGTGGGTGGAGCCTGATGAATAAACAACCTGTCACGATATAATGGCGACCCAGCCACTCTGATCCTGACCCGCTAAAGCAGTGGTTCCCAACTGGTGGGTCATGGTCCAAAAGTGGTTCTTAGGCCCATTCTGAATGGACCGCAAGTGACTCGCAAACAGGTCAAGTATCTCTATCTTTATCTTTAAATACAGTAAATTTACAGTCGGGAGCTTTTATTCTGAAGTGCCGTTTTCTACTGTACAGTGAGTGACTAACAGACAGCAACTTCACAGAGATGGCAAACTAGCTCAACAACATGGCCAAATGCAAGTGTGACGCTGAATGTATTAAACTGTGGGACCTTGAACTAATGACTAAGGAAAAATCTGGACCCCGTGGCTGAACCAGTTGGGAACCACTGTGCTAATGCTTAGTCTGCTGTGTACATTTAATCTTGTGAAATGATACGGAGCAAAGTAATATTGTGGACAAAACTGAGACACTATTTACATTCATTCAATCATTAATTCATTCACTTTCCATAACTTATCCTGGTACAGGGTTAGGGGTGGTGCTGGCGCCTATCCCAGCTGAGTTTAGGTGAGAGGCAGGGTACACCCTGCACAGGCCGCCAGACTATCACAGGGCTACACTACAGCTAATTGTAGCATATATATCACCGATAAACACTATTTACACTACTGGACCAGTTCTAGGTTCTAATGGAGTGGGGTAACAAACAGTGGCGGCTCCTGCCAAATTTCTCAGGGGGGGGCAATTGTTGTGATGATGGCTGAGGTGACCTGTTCAATGGGTAAATTTGAATTCATTTGGCTCTACAATGACTGAACAATCCACTGTGGTCATCAACAGACTAATTTTCATCAGCTTGCCCACACAAATACCTTTGAATGTGAACAGAGACCTGTTTTACCATTAATCAAATAAAATTGAGTGAGGTATTCACTGAGTCATTCTCAGTCTTAATCAGAAAACATTTGATTATAGCTAAGTGGAAATTAATTTTGTGTTCTGATTAAAGAAATAAATGCAGGCATACCCTACAACTTAATACAATGCACATCACATAGTATCACTGCTCTTTGACCTGACCTGAATGTTTTTTTTGTTGTTGTTTCTCTGTTTCAGTTATATATTGGGGGGGACATTTTGGGCATTGGGGGGGGGATCATGTCCCCCTCAATGTATATGGTGACTACAGCCCTGTCAGCATGCATAATTAGGCTACAGTTGTCTGGGTGCGCAAAGGTGAAGTGGCTGGTCTTGTCATACAAAGTTTGATGGAGTGTCAACTGGACAATATGGAGATATTTGCATCTTGAAAGCCGGACTACAAATGCGGATAGACAGGGAGAAACA